>NC_083835.1:3517762-4085262 GCF_015708825.2 Lethenteron reissneri
GCAAATGGGTACTGGTGAGTAACCGTTTGTCACCCGAAATGAGTGACAAACGGTTACTCACCAGTGATTCACGGCCTACCCGTACCCGTACCCGGCCACACCAGGTACCCGTACCCGGTCGGGTACAGGTAGCCGGGTATCGTGTAAGGTACGGGTATCGGGTACCCGGTTGCGACCTCTGCACAACGGTCTCGGTTCGATTGCAAGCCGCGGCCAGCAGCAGTGGTGAGTGACACCGGACGAACCGCTCCTGGCGCAGCAGGCACCACCAACCCCCCACCCCCCACCCCACCCACGTTTCACCAATCCACACCGATCGGCGTGGTGAAATATGGTCGAAATAAAGCCCTCTACCACCACAAGACAAGATGGGAAGGCTTCAATCCACCATTTCTAGCAGGCAAACGCTCTTCGAGCGCGCCGTGACGTCGATTCCAAACGTGGAGGGAAGCGGGGGGGGGGGGGGGGTGGAAAAACCGGAGGACCCGGAGAAAAATCCACGCGACCACGGGGACAGAGAGAGAGAGATGACGCGCAAAGTGGCTTGTCATCGCGCGGAAATGTTATAAGCAGCGGTTAAAGACTCTAAAACGCACCTTTGTCCTGCCGCCGTTGTCGAGTGCCGAAATTAAAAGTGCCGGCGTGTGCCGCTGTTTGGTGTCGTGATCAGCGCCGGTGCGGCTTTCCCCGCCGTACACCGAGTCGTAGCGGATCCCCTTTTTGAACCTCCAAACATTTCTCGGACCGCCACACGCTACAGCAACTACCCAGTGATTTGACTTTGCACATTTCCTTGGCGAGGATGTCGATATAAAATGTGTCGTCTTTTCCACGGACGCCCCCGTGTGGTAGTAGTAGTAGTAGCATCGCGGTACCACCAGGCCGCCTGCAGACCACAGGAAAGGTGGTGAACAGCTGATGTGGAGACTCCGTGGGTTGATTTGGGGGGGGGGGGGTGGCGTAGGGGATGTGGGGGGCGAGAGGAGGTCCCCGCAAAACCGAGGCACCGAAAAGCAGTCGCTAAGGTAACCCCCTCCACCCCCCCCCCCCGTGAAATCTAACCGCTCATCGCCGCGTACCATCACGAATGCGCTGTGCTGATCACACACACACACAGCGAGCTCGCTAGCATACTACAACCTAAAATATGAGCTGTTTTTTATTTTTCTAGGTAAGGCCCACCGAGTTGTGTCGCTCTTTTTCAGAAGCTCAACACAAAGTGGCTTATCACCACGTGTACATTTACAGCGGCCAAACATTCGAAACGCTGTTTATAAATGTGGGGGGAAACCGGAGGACCAGGAGAAATCTACGCGACCACGGGGAGAGAGAGAGAGACACCGCAATCTCCAAATATACAGCGCAGGCGTCAGGGTCGGGATCGAACCACACCTCCTGTATACCAGTCGAGGTAGTTAACATCTCCTAGCCACCGTGATGATGACGATGAGATAGACACGCAACTCCAAATATTACAGCAGCAGCAATCAGGGTCAGGATCGAACCCACGACCTCCTGTATACCAGGCGAGGTAGTTAACATCTCTTAGCCACCGTGGCGCCCTGAATATAACACCACCGATGACGAAACGGACTCGGACTCAAGAGGGTTGATACCGCACACATCCGCCAGGTCACCGGGTCCAAATCCGTCGTGCCGGAGACCTTTCCTCCCCCCCCCACCCCCCCTCCTGGAGACTCAGCAGGGTCGGTGTGGTCAGGACTGCCGTGTGCTGACCCACCACTCAGCATACCCCCCCCCCCCTCTCGACGTCCCCCTTGCACCCCTGACGTCACAGCCACCCCCCCACCCCGTCGTAAGTCGCCTGCGATTGGAAGTGACAGGCACAGCCAGAAATCCTTTTTTTCCTCTCTCTCTCTCTAGCGCTCTTTCTCACACACACACACACCGCATGCACGCACGCAATTCTCCAGCGCCGGGCAAACAGAGCTATCGGCTTACGGCCGCATACGTCAGCGGCGGCTGCCGAGCGGAAAGCGCGGTGAGCGAAGGCTTAGGAGCCCTGCGTGCTCAGGGGCACCTGGATTGTGGGGGGTGGGGAGGAAAGAATAAAAATTAACCCGTAAAAACTAAGTTTTTACTATAAATTCTTTATATGCGTGGCGGCTAGAGTCCTCTCGTCCCTGGCTTGAGATGGCTGCCACCTATGGTCAGATGATTGCCTGCCACCATTAAGCAATTGGTAATTAAATATAAAAAAAAATTCCTAAAATGTTGAAAATTTTGGAGAAAAAAAATTCACGAAAATAAATTGTCACGCACAATGAGTCTGTGTGCAAAATGTCAGCTCGATTGGATCACGGGAAGTGGGTTAAAAAACGACCAAAAGATTTGCACGGTCGTAAGCGCGCAAGCAAGCGAACTTAATATAAAGGATTTAAAAATAGGCGAGCAGCGACAAATCTTAAACGCGTGGTTCATGCAGCGACAAATCTTAAACGCGTGGTTCATGCAGCGACAAATCTTAAACGCGTGTTCATGCAGCGACAAATCTTAAACGCGTGGTTCATGCAGACACCGACGCCTTGCGAGCCGCAAATCGCCGTGTGTGCGCCCGTTTGACATTCGGACATCTTAACACCTCCCGCGTTGTTGGCAGAGAGGGTAAATCCCAGCACTCTTCTTGTTTTTTCCCATCGTCTCGATTCATCTGCCGTGTCGCACCAAGACAACATCCCCCACCACAGGGCAAGCACGACCGCGGGAGCGTGCCACTACGTGGCGTTTGGACACGGATCGTCGTGGAACCAAGGCGGGATGATGATGCTGATGATGATGCGGGATGATGATGCCGATGATGATGCCGATGCCGATGATGATGTCGATGATGATGCCGATGCCGATGTCGATGATGATGCCGATGATGATGCGGGATGATGATGCCGGATGATGATGCGGGATGATGATGCCAATGATGATGCTGATGCCGATGATGATGCTGATGCCGATGCCGATGATGATGCCGATGCCAATGATGATGATGATGATGCTGATGCCGATGATGATGCCGATGATGATGCGAGCGTCGGCGGCGGGGGTTGCCGGGTGACGGGGGAGGGGGGGAATGCGTGACATCGGCGGAATACAAAAAATGTTTCCATTCGACGGCAGGAGGAGGTCGTCTTCGACAGACGCGATTCATCCCCTCTCCACGCGCGGCTTACGGTGGGAGGGGGGGGGGGCGCGCGGACCGCGATTGCGTGCGCGCGAATTTTTCCCCACCCGCCCGCCCGCGACGCGTGGCATCAATGTGTGCGGAAAGGAAATTGGACCGGCGCGCCCTATTGAGGCGCCCGCGACGACGGGCGCTGCCACCTGTTGCCTAGCTGCAAAGGAAGCGAGAGGCCTCTCGCTCTCTCTTGCTCTCTCTCTCGCTCGCTCTCTCTCGAGGGTGGTAAAGCAGTGGCAGCCCCCCTGCCCCCCCGCGTGCCCCCCCACCATCAGGTGGCGATGTTTGCGCACCGCACCGGGCTACTCCGTTTGCGGCCGAGTGGACCCACGCGAGGCCCAGGACGGGATCGGATTAATCGCCGTCGCCGGTGTTGCCGTCGGTGAGCGCGGGAGGGAATCGAACCCGGGTCGCCGGGTCTTCGTGGCGTGGCGCATACAATTCTTCCTTTGCCGTCATCACGTTGAGATGACACACTGCGGTGAATCAACCGGAAGAAAAACACACACGCACGCACAAACACGCACCCGCTCTGCTCCGTACGCTCTCCAGAGGCGGTCAGACAATTTATCGTGCCCACCTGGCCTCCGGCTAACCACCACCACCACCACCACCCCCAACACCCCCCCCCCCCTGCTCCCCACCAGTATCGTCACCGAACAGCGCACGGACATTAACCGTTTACACCGCGGCCGCACAGGACAAATGGCGAGAGAGAGAGAATTTAAACTAGTTTGTAGTACGGACGGCTTAATCCGTTTGCTTGTTCACTTCTAAACTAAAATGTTTATTTTACCAAGTCAGACGACACCGAGTTATATAGCCTCTTCTTGGTTCTTTCGGTAAAGTCACGTAGAAGGGAAGTAATAAAATAATAAAAATAAAACATAATAAAACAATTCTCACGACGTTTCGGCCACAACGCAAGCAGCCGTCCTCAGGTGAAGAGGACGGCTGCTTGCGTTGTGGCCGAAACGTCGTGAGAATTATTTTATTATGTTTTATTTTTATTATTTTATTACTTCCCTTCTACGTGACTTTACCGAAAGAACCAAGAAGATGAATCCCTGCAGTCACGAAAGCTTTAAATCGAAATTATATAGCCTCTTTGTTTCAGAAGCAACCTGCCATCACAGATGATAGATAGCTCAATGAAGTGGGCTTATCACGCGGAAATCTACAGCAGGCCACATACCCTCAACCGCGTGATGTCGATTCTAAATGTGGAGGGGAAAAACCGGAGGAACATGGGGAGAGAGAAAGAGACACGCAGAATCCAAATACACAGCAGCAGGCGTCTTCAGGGCCTGGATCTAACCTATGACCCTCCTGTATACCAGGTGAGGTAGTTAACATCTCCTAGCCACCGTGATGATGATGAGAGAGAGACACGCAAACTCCAAATATACAGCAGCAGGCGTCGTCAGGGTCGGGATTGAACCCATGACCCCTCCTGTATACCAGGCGAGGTAGTTAACATATCCGAGCCACCGAGATGATGATGAGAGAGAGACACGCAAAATCTAAATATACAGCAGCAGGCGTCGTCAGGGCCTGGATCTAACCCACGACCTCCTGCATACCAGGCGAGGTAGTTAACATCTCCTAGCCACCGTGATGATGATGAGAGAGACACGCAGACTCCAAATATACAGCAGCAGGCGTCGTCAGGGTCGGGATCGAACCTATGACCCTCCTGTATACCAAGCGAGGTAGTTATCATATCTGAGCCAGCGTGATGATGATAAAAGAGAGACACGCAGACTCCAAATACACAGCAGCAGGCGTCGTCAGGGTCGGGATCGAACCCATGACCTCCTGCATACCAGGCGAGGTAGTTAACGTCTCGCCACTAGCATCCCCTGGGCGAGCTGCTCTAGCAAGCGTCAAGCAGGAAAACCCGTGGAGCGGCGGGGGGGGGGGAAATTGTCGTTTTGTGGGGAGGCCGGGGAAACGTTTGTGGGTTTTAGTGGCGAGGGGGGAAGGGCCCCCCATCGGGACTTTCGCAATCCGGACCGAGGTCCGCTGCCCCTGCAGGGGAAGGGGTTAACGGGTTTTTAAATTTATTTTTGGTGACGGAAAGAACCCCCGGAACAAACGGAACGATTCATCACGGGGCTGTGCGGTTGAGCCGATCGGTATATTTGTTTGGGCAATTGTCAGGTGGCCCTCGACTTTAATGCGTTATTTATCATTATTATTACAGCTACTATTTTTATTTTCACCAGGTAAAGCCCCACCGAGCTACGTAGCTCAAAGTAGCTCACCGCGTGGATATTTATAGCAGCAGCTAAATATACGTATTTATTTACTCTGTGACCAAAATTAAAATTGACATCGGGTGGCCGCGTGGGTGGGCCAGGATTTCAGGGACGCGACACCGACGGCACCGTTCAGAGCCAAGGCTTGCAGAGCGAAACGTCGGACAACGCGCTCGGGGGGGGGGGGGGGTAGCGCAGCGCAACAGACAAACCGCAGCTGTGAAGTCCCACGGTCAGCGGCGCGCTCGTTTGAACAAGTTGCTCAAATAAATCACCGGAAACCAAAACTATAAGGGGACGACGATTCGGACGAGTTGCAGGAAGGACGATAAGGAGAGAGACAGTCGCGACTGCATCAACGGCTCCCGTCCATTTAAAAAAATCGGCCTGTCGGCCAAAGATCATCTCCGTGCGACGAGCGCGTGACGCCGCGGCAGCGCGACGCGAACGCGCGAGCTCGCAGTGCGACGGGCACGGGAGGAGGCGCCGAGTGTCCACGTCGCAACGTGGCGCGTCCCACCGCCCTGCACACAAACACAGGTGAACCGGCGGCTAGTCGCTCGTCACCAACAGGTGCTTGTGCACAGGCATGTCCACGTACACGTGCACCCCGTGCTCTCTTTTAGCCCCGCCCCCCACCCTTCCGATACGTCATCATGCGCACCAACAGGGACTTGCGCACAAACACGTCCATGTCTACGTGCACCTCGTACTCTCTTTTAGCCCCCCCCCCCTCCATTCATTGGCTACCACATTCTGATAAGCTCCCCTCCCCCTCTCCTCCCCACTCAACTTGTATTTAAGAACTTGCATCTTGGAATCCCTGCCTCACTTGATGCAGCAAATCTGGCTGTGACGGTCCCACCTGATGACGGAGACTTGTGTTGCCTCCGAAACGTCGTGATTTTTCATTTTTTTTTTTTATTAATTTTCATTTCATTTTTACCCACGTGACTTTACCGAAAAAACTAAGAGCATGACGTCTGGGGGGTGTGGTTCGGCCACGTGACGGGCCGCCGACCAAATCACCCGACACATTTGTGGGGGGTGGGAGGGGGGGTCACATGGTCGGTTCGTTCACGTGGGTCGTCCGTGGAAGTTTCGATTTTTTTTCATATCTGCGAAAGCGCCGCCGGGTGGACTAAGTTCCCGCGCCTGGCTCCGTTGCCACGACAGATTTGTTTGTATTTTTTTGTGATCGCATCAAATGAAGTTACCTTCAAAAGTCAGAAGAGAGCCGCCCCCTCCTTCGTTCAGGAGCATCCACACGTCGAACTGCCCCGGAGCGACACGGCATTTGGCCGCCCCCCCCCCCCACCACCCCTTGACTAGACTAGGCCTGAACTAGCCCTTGGCACCGGCTCACTGCAACCACTTGGCTGGCCATCGGACAAAGACGGTGGTGGTGACCGCATCGCTCGGCGCTTTCACATGCGCTTCTGCGGTCGTCTGGAACGCTCTCTTTCCTTTCCGATGTTAGGAAGCGACCGGGAGCTATGAACTTCAACGAATCTGAACGGATCCTCCTCGCCCGATTAAATAAACACCGTCGTGGAACGAGACGGTGACCTTTCATTTATTAAAATGTAAAATAAAAAATATGCAAATCGGAAAAAAGCTGCCACGAACCCTCAATGGCTCTTGCACGGTAAAATAATGGAGATTTTTTTTTCTCAAATAACGAGCGTGGTTAAATTCCGGACGCGAATCACGGAGCCAACGATGAATCCCGACGGCTCGCCCTTTTGGTCTAAAAAAAGAGGAAAAGCTGTCAGCTGACGGGAGATAATGAATGCGAGCGGCTTCTCACTTGATTAACTCAAGGACATCGCGGGAGGTAAAAAACTTCCCGCAAATGGTTCTCTCATTTTGACCGAGGATCCCCCATCGTGAGGATCCGTAAATCTCAGCCGGCTCTCTCATCTTGTAAAAAAAAATAAACAACATTAATAGTAATCATAAAATGTATGACTGTACACGTACCGGAGCCTGCATCCGTGAACGTCGTGCATTAACAATGAACTCTAAAATCCTAAGGATTTAGGTGGCATATAAGCCCTGGCCATTAAATGTAAACATAACTTCAGCTACATTACAGACAACAGGCGAATGGTTATTTTTACAACGAGCTGGTACAAGCTGTCCGATGAATGAGCTACCCCCCTCCCTCCCTCCCTCTCCTTCACAAACCTAATCCTTAACAAAAGCCCACTGCGTAACCCGAGGCCTTGTTTAAAAAAAACTATCCCCACCTCCGCCCAACCCTCAACTGAATATTTTTTCCCCATCGGCAATGCTCGAGAAGAGAGTCAGAGACGTTTTAAAAAAAAAAATAGAGAACTCAATTAGCACAACAGCACAACGACACCCCATCAATGCCACCAGGAAACCCTCGGCCTTTTCAGTTGCGTGAGGGGGGAACATTTAATCCATCTGCCCTATTGGTGCCCAAGCCCTACATGGTCCAGAAGAGTTTGTTGAAGATATCAAGCCGTGTATAAAACTGTCAACTATTTTGCTCGGTTATGTAACATTAACACACCTCTGGTTTTTCGATTTAAAGCTTTCGTGACTGCAGGGATTCATCTTCTTGGTTCTTTCGGTAAAGTCACGTAGAATGGAAATAATAAAATAATAAAAATAAAACATTATGTTTTTTTTATTTGCATTCTACGTGACTTTACCGAAAGAACCAAGAAGATGAACCTCTGGTTTTGCAAAAAAAATAACAAATCAATTGGCAAATTTGCCCCCACCACCGCAAGTAACAACTTGAACCATCGTCATGCGAACTCTGCGGTCATTCTCGCAGCAGCGGCTTTCGGCTGACCGTCGAACAAAGACGACGGCGGTCACCGCATCGCACGGCGCTTTCAGGTGCGCCTCTGCAGCCGTCTGGAACGCTCTCTTCCTCCCGATGTTCGGAAGCCACTGGAGCTATGATGATTGAAAACTCATTTCTTTAATCCTGATTTGTGTGCGTGGTTTGTTGTCCTTCCCCCGCACCTCCGATTAGCACGGTTGGCTACGTACAGTGCCCGAAAGAAATTCACCATACACACACACGCACACAAAATTTGATTCGATTGGCTCTGTCAGATGGAGAAAGGTTATGGTTAAACGGAGGCTATATATCTACGCGATCCAACTCAACGGAAAATAATCACGAATCATAAGCAGGCTTCTTAAACAAATGGTGCCGCAGATGTTATCGGCAAAAGAGCTCTCAATCTAAACGATGAGGCTCAGTTCAGTGGAAGCAAGGAAGCGCAACAACAACACAACAACAAACACCGACACTGTTGACAAACTCATTACTCTTTTGTCCTGGCACATCACATCACCACCACACATCTTGTAACGGTGCAGATGAGTCGGCACCCACCCCACACCCCCCCCTACATCCCCGCCCTGCCCCCCCACACCCCCCCACATCCAAACTCGCACGACACGAAGGGAGCCAGCGAGGTTCGCACACGCGGCACTTGCAACCTCCGGTTCCTCTCTCGTCACCAACGGTGGGCAGACGCCTCCACGCGCGTTCGATGAACCACCAGCAGTTCATCAAAGTGTGATTCACAGCGACCCACCGGCAGTTCATCAAAGTGTGATTCACAGCGAACCACCAGCAGTTCATCAAAGTGTGATTCACAGCGACCCACCAGCGGTTCATCAAAGTGTGATTCACAGCGAACCACCAGCGGCTCATCAAAGTGTGATTCACAGCGAACCACCAGCGGTTCATCAAAGTGTGATTCACAGCGAACCACCAGCAGTTCATCAAAGTGTGATTCACAGCGAACCACCAGCGGCTCATCAAAGTGTGATTCACAGCGACCCACCGGCAGTTCATCAAAGTGTGGTTCACAGCAAACCACCAGCGGTTCTTTAAAGTGTGATTCACAGCGAACCACCAGCGGTTCATCAAAGTGTGATTCACAGCGAACCACCGGCAGTTCATCAAAGTGCGGTGAACGGTAACCCACCGGCGGTTCATGTGGTGACCCAAGTGACAACATCGATTTGGTGACCCGAGTTAAGGGTCAACTCTCTTGACCCTTGAGCCACGTGGTCACGCGGCTCGGATAAATGTTTTGTAAACTCAAATAAGAAAACAGATAGCTTATCAAAATCCAAACTCTTGATCCACGTATCTCCCCAAGCTAAAATCTTTTATTTGTCCGCGTGTACAGCAAAAAAAAGAGAGATAGTGCGGCCACGCCGCCCGCTACACTGCCTCGTTGTTTCATGTCGTGCCAAGCCGTGCCAAGTCACAAGACGGCACAACGGGGTTTGGGGCCACGCATCGCTCACGTGACGGGGGCGGGGGAGGAGTCGTCAGCAGAACGAGACTCGGTGCAGGGACACAAAATAATCGTAATCAAAAAAATTTGCACACTTCTGAAGGGCGTGGGAGGCTCTCCCCCCTCCCGGTTGCTGTGCGCCACCACGGCCACGAACTCCAAAACCACGCGGCGGAAAAGAACCTCGCACTGCCACTCAATATACATGTGGAGGTGGGTTAGGGTGTGGCTGTGGTAGGGTGGGTTAGGGTGGGTTGGTGTGGGTGGGCGAGTGGGATGGGTGGGTTAGGGTGTGGGTGGGTTAGGGTGGGTTGGTGTGGGTGGGCGAGTAGGATAGGGTGGGTTAGGGTGTGGGTGGGTGAGTGGGTTAGGGTGGGTTGGTGTGGGTGGGTGAGTGAGTGGATTAGGCTGGGTTAGGGTGTGGGTGGGTGAGTGGGTTAGGGTTGATTGGTGTGGGTGGGTGAGTGGGGTAGGCTGGGTTAGGGTGTGGGTGGGCGAGTGGGTTAGGGTGGATTGGTGTGGCTGTACAGGCGGGCAAGTGTACCTGCAATTCTCCACCTCGGACAAACGAATCGATTGGCTAAAAATTGCTTAACGGAATCTCTCCCCGAGTTGCTCCACATTGGCCATACGACATCATCGCCATCAGACTATACACACACACACACATTATTATACACACACACATTATTACTACACACACACACATTACTACACACGCCACTGGATGCGCACGTCATACCTGCTGGGAGCCATCTCCGGCGGGAATGAGGGGGATCATGGGGACGTCTCCGTTCAGGAGCGAGGGCCCATCGCGGTGGTGCTGCTCACTCATCGCCACCCACCGAGACATTCATCGAGGCCCCCGGCTCTCCTGCACGCACGCAACAAAGACACAGACAAAGGTCCCCCGTGTAGCAAGCACTGCTGCTGTTGTTGGAGAGTGACACCTATGAAGGCCGCCAGCGCCACGGTCGGCCGCACCACGCCGGGTACTCGTTTGAGGCCGAGTCGACCTAGGGGAGGCCCAGAACCGGTTCAGATAATCGTCACCGGTGTTGGCAGCCGCGAGCGGGAATCGAACCCCAAGTGGCAGTGTTCGTTGCGCAGCGCGCCGACCCACTACACGACCGCTCCTGCAAACAGGACAAAGACAAAGATCCCCCGTGTAGCCTTAACAGACTGTTGGGGCAAGTGCTGTTAGCGAGCACCTATAAAGGCCGGAACGGCACACGAGGGGGTGGGTGGCCAGCACCACGCCCCGGCCGCATTTGGCTCCCCAGTGCTCATTGAAAGCTGAACCTGACCTGGGCTATAGACACATTAGATTGGTGACACACATGTATTACTTAAAAAAAATATTGCTGGACATCACGAGCCGATAATCGGTATTTTTAGCGAGAATCTATGGGGTAGGGGGTGGGGGGGCGGGGTGGGGAGAGAGGTGGGAAACCGGGCCTCTCGCGCTCCCAAGAACGATCGCTTAAGCGCGCTTCATGAATTTTAATTATTATTAATCTCATTCCATCCCATTGTGGATGGAGATGCCCCGGTTGCCCACCTTCATTGCGCCCCACGCAAAAATAAAAACGCATTATTGAACCACGAACACGTTGGTCGGTGTGAAGCCCTACGTCATGTCAAAATCTAAATTCGGTTGAGGTTTTTGAAATAAAAGCAACGACATTTATGTCGACAGTACATCTGTAATAAATAAAAACGCATTATTGAACCACGAACACGTTGGTCGGTGTGAAGCCCTACGTCATGTCAAAATCTAAATTCGGTTGAGGTTTTTGAAATAAAAGCAACGACATTTATGTCGACAGTACATCTGTAATATGCTCACATTGTATTTACAAAGGTGCGTGTTTGCGGGAGGGGCATTGCCCCACCGTGTTCCATGGAATTGTTCCACCCCCCTCCCTCCCCCACCCGCAAATCCCCAACACCTTTGCGCGTGAATTGTCACGACAAGTGGCAGCCGGAACAACGACACGGAGCTCCGAGTGCCTACCCCCCCCCCCCCCCACTGCTGCCCCCACTGCCCCCCTCCCACCGCCACCCCCTGCCCCCCCTCCCACCGCCACCCCCTGCCCCCCCCCCCCACCGCCACCCCCTGCCCCCCTCCCACCGCCACCCCCTGCCCCCCTCCCACCGCCACCCCCTGCCCCCCCCTCCCACCGCCACCCCCTGCCCCCCACTCCCACCGCCACTCCCCCGACCCATTAACAACAGCCACTCGAGGAACAAGCGTGGCTTGATTTAGGGGCACCACCGCGTGTGAACCCAGACTCCCATGGGAAGAGTCAACACAGCCACGGCGGGGGCCGGCGGCGGGGGGGGGGGGGGCTAACCCCCCACTCCTCCAACGACGTCACCGTGGGTGCATCTTGGTGCGGGCGCCTTCGGTTTGGAGTTTGGTGGATCGCGGCGTTGCCAGACGCGCGTTTAGAAGAGGTGGCGATGCCGTCTTGGTGACGACGGGCAGAGCGGGAGAGGAAGTCTAACGCGTCGGGCTTTCACCACCAATATCAGCCACGATACAGGTGTGTTTTTATATTATCAGGCATAACAACTTTGATAATTGTTTTTTTAACCCTTCTATCTGGCAACAAAACTGACACCTTTTTTTACAAGGAATCATGTTTGCATAGACCACAATACCTGCAGTCATAATGCAAACAAAAAACATAACTCTGATAATGTATGCACTGTCCTTGAAGTTGATTGGTCCACACCCGAGACAGCTTTCCTTAGAGCCTAGTCTCACATGGTGTTGGACCAGATGACGCCAAAAGGCGCACAACTCAAAGACAATGCACCATCAGAGTATGAGAGCTCAGGGTAAGCATTTACACCATTGGAACCTCATTTGCCAGTAAAAATTTTAAATGTGTCGTAACCCTCCACCACCCGACACGGCCAATCAGTAAAAAAAAAAGTGTCACGTTGACAAAAGACAAATAGTTCACTGCTTTAGCCCACCGGTGTGTTGAAGCGTGAAACCACAACAATTTACAATTTGAGTACGAAGTTTCGCTGGTAATTGCATCCAGCATCATCGGGCAATTCGCCAAAAACGTTGATTATGAATAATATTGGTCGCGAAAGCCTACGTGTTAAACTCGCAAAGCCACAGCATGCGACCCGTGGCCTTGCAACCCCAAGCTGTGGGGCCGTGTGGTGTCAACCCAGCGTAGTCCACGCTCCTTCAACACCGGAGGAGTCGCGAAACCACTCAAACTCTCGCTCGCTCTCTCTCGCTCTCTATCCTGAAGCCCCCTCGTCACAGCCATAATCAACCATAATCACCGCTTGCCGCCGCCGCCGCCACCGCCATCGCGGGCAGCAACGGAATTAAATATCTTTATAAATCGCGAGCTGCACGCAGTAACAGAGCCGCGACGGATGCCCTCCCTGGGGGGGGGGGGGGTGGGTAAGAGATTCTAAACTCGCCATGCATTGCTCGGTGAATCCCAGTGGCTTGAGCGTTGCGATTTAATTGAATTATTGATTCTTTTTTTCTCGTTTTTGTATTGCTATTTCTCGTGTTTCTATTGTTGCTCATCGTGTTTGTATTGTTATTTATGGTTTGCTTTGTTGTTTCTCGTTTGCATTGTTGTTCCTCGGTTTTTCTTCCACCTCACCTGTACAAGTTTAGTTCGCCCCATTAACTCACTTGTTACGCAATCGCCCACGTGGCGATTGTGTTTTTTACAAACGGCAATTAACGGAGCGCGAGACAAACCCACCGAGACAAACCCACCGAGACGTAGACGCGTCTCTTCACCAAGAAAAACCCGAAACAACGACAAAAAAGGGGCAAAAAAACCACAATGAAGTATAATCACGAAATAATTTTGGTACGACAAGAAATGAATGAATCGACGCGACTGCAACGATGGTGAAGTAATAGGACCGCACCGGTTACGAGGCCGGGGCGTTCGATGACGCAGGATGCACAAAACGCGGTGTCGCACCCGAGGAGAGGCAGCGCGCGTGAGGATTCATTTGTCCCGACCCTACAGCAGAGGTCGCAAACGGGTTTTGATTCCTTACCCGTACCCGGCCACACCAGGGTCGCAAACGGGTACCCGTACCCGGTCGTACCCGTACCCTACCCCCGTACCCAGCCGGGTACGGGTATCGGGTACATGATTGCGACCTCTGGGATGAAGCCATGTTATAGGCGCGGGTGGGGTGATTCTAGGAACTTGAATTGTGAAGAGACAAGACGTTGGGAAATGAGTGACAAACAGTTACTCACCAGTGACTCACGGTCTACCCGTACCTGTACCCGGCCGCACCAGGGTCGCAAACGGTACCCGTACCCGGTCGGGTAGGGTACGGGTATCGGGTACCCGGTTTCGACCTCTGCCCTACAGCGGAATTGCGTACACCATGGAATGAGCCGCTATCGCCACTTTTTGTGCGTTCTCTTTCGGCTGGAAGAGGCTGGCTCCCCCCGCTACGTCCGAATCCTTAAACCTTCAATCGTTTACATCCCTCGGTCGATCCAGGTCGTATCGGGCCGCGCGGGGGCGAGGGGGGGGGGGGGTGTTCGACCATACTTCACCATGCGTGGCCATTGCCGATGGAGAGGGGCGGTGATGGCGTTGGGAACACGTTGGCGGCGGCCCGCTCACGGACCGCCAACACCGTCGGCGATTATCCGAAACGGCCTTGGGACTCCCCCTAGGTCGACTCGGCCTCAAAATCGAGCACCCGGTGCGAAGCGCGAACGTCGCTGGGGGCGCGGCGCTGGCCGCCCACCGCCTCGTGCGCCGCAGGACTCGCCTTCACAAGGCGCTAGCGCCTAACAGCCCTTGCTCCAACAGCCTGTTAAAGGCTGTACGGGGGATCTTTGTCTTTGCTTGGTAGGGGGGGGGCAACGTGATTGGAAGAAAAAAAAAACGCCGGTTGCTGGCGACGGAGGCAGCGGATTAAATTGGGGGGGGGGGGGGGGAGGTGTGCGGGGGGTGGGGAGGAGGGGGGGGCCCACACTTAGGCAATGATGTAATTAAGTCTCGGAGAACGCCAGTCAGACGGAGACCTTCAAACAATCGACTGTGGCGCAGAGTGGCAGTCCCTGCCCGCCCCGCCGACCACCCCCGTAGCGCCTCAACGACTCTTGGCTCAGACGAGAGGTGGGGGGGGCCTCCTGGGGGGGGGGGGCCCTCCTGGGGGGGGGGGGCCCTCCCGGCCCTCCCGGCCCTCCCTCCGAGGCCACGGGGAACTGCGGGCGGCTACCGTCGGCACATTTAGCTCGTAGGCCGAACTCAACAAACTATTTCCCCGGCTGTTGATGGCAACGTAAAACGGCGAACCACTCCCGTCGACTTGCCGCACGTTCGACGCTGCGCCGTCGCTCATCGGCAACTTTGCGTAGAACTCAGCCGAGGCGTCACTCCCCCGCCGGCGGTTGCCGCCACGCGTGAATTTGGCGTTCCCGGCGTGCGCGCCCGTCGCTCCGTCGACGGCGTTTGAACGTCGCCTGCGCAAAAAATCTGCGACGTGCCAACCGTCGCTCTCGTCCCCGCACTTTAACCCCCCCCTCCCCAACACATTTGTCCACCCAGCAGGAGCCAACCGTGCGAATCCGCACGTCCGATTAGCACGGTTGGCCAAGTACGGTGCGGAAGAATTTCAACGTACGTACATCACCATCACGTCCGATCGGCACAGCCGGCTACGTACGGTGCGAAAGAAGTTCAACGCACGTGCGTACAAGAACATGGCAGCACAGGCGGGAGGAGATGGAGGGGGGGGCGGGTGTTGGGGAGATGCTTTCCAAGAAAAACCTTTCTCCCTGCGTTCACCTGAAACGCACGCGCGGGGACAACGCGCCAATTGTTACCGGCAAAAAGAAACGCGGGACTTCCGCCTGACAAGCGCGGTCTTTGTCTTCGCCAAGACGGGCACGACTTTTATACTTTCTCATTCCTCCCAGCACCACCCCCCCCTCCCCTGCAAACGTTTCACAGGGCTCCAGTATCATCGTTGGTCATTTTTTACGAAAAAAAACCTCCCACGTTGGCCCCCCACAATCAGCGGCGCTCCTTTCAGCGGAGGGACCAAGCACGGCCGAACGGAGAGAGGAACCAGTTTGCTCATTCAGTGGCATTGCCCACGCACGGGCAGACAGAGACCAAAGAGCGGGCACACATTGGCGTCGATCCCCCCCCCCGTCCGTCTCGCACAATGGCCAAGGCGACACCCGCGACCAGATTTCATATCTAGCGGGGAATCTTCTGACACCTTAACGCCGGTCTTCTTCGGGGGGGCGGGGGCGGGGGGCACTTTCGCTGACGAGACATCATCATCCGTAGCGCGAGGGCCGCAGCAACACATTTGAAACAACATTGGGGGGGTACGACGGCAGCCGAACAACGACGATGATGCAGCTGGGGAGGGGGGGGGGGGTGTTGTCACTGTGTATTGTCGGGGGGGCCGCACTAAATAGCCACCAGGGGGCCGCCAGTGACCCACGGGGCCTTGTGAATGAAGAGCACGCTGCCCGACACGCCGCCCGTTAAACGAAGACCACGACGGCTGTGCCCCTAGCTTCCGACTCACAAGTCCCCCCATAATCCTCTTTCTGGGATCGCACCGCAGTCACCAACCCGGAACCTGGAAGACCGTCGCTGCCGCTGCTATCGCTGCTGCTGCTGTTGCCGGTGCCGCCGCGTGAACAGAGTGGAACGACGCGGACCCCCACAATATAAACACCTCCTGATCGGAGACCCGAGCGTCGTCAAAGCACCACCGCCTTTGGCTTTGACATTCCTCCTCCTCGAGAACACGGCTGGCAGAAACCATCAACGGCATCAGATCGTCATCAACAGGCCGATGCACACGACGCCTTCGTACCTGGAATTTCTCTCCACTTTTTTCCACCCCTACTACTATAAATTTCCACGCGATGGTAAGCCACTTCGTGGAGACATCATTTGCGGTAGCCGGCTCGCTTCCGAAAAAAGAGCTACGTAACTCAAGTGGACCTTGCCCTGTACAATAAAAACACAGCGTCGTATAATGGAATAGTAAATTAATAAACAGCTGCCGCAAAAAAACAAAAAAAACCCCCGTTGCGAGACACGAGCCTCTGTGAATCCTACGCGGCCCGTTCTTGGCGAGACACCCAACGCATCGGGTGCAGTGGGGATGGGTGGGGGAGGATAAGGGCATCGATGCCAGGTATCGTTTATCAGACAGCTGGCATGCGGGGTCGCCCGCATCAAAAGCTCCGCACAGCAGGGCAGGCAGCGGAGCCGCTGGGTGGCTCGCAAGCTTCGGAGATCGGCAACAGCGATGAGCAGAGGTCGCAATCGGGTACCCGATACCCGTACCCTACCCGATACCCGGCTACCCGTACCCGGCCGGGTACGGGTACCCGTTTGCGACCCTGGTGCGGCCGGGTACGGATACGGGTAGACCGTGAGTCACTGGTGAGTAACCGTTTGTCACTCATTTCCCAACGTCTTGTCTCTTCTCACAATTCAAGTTGCTAGAATCAACCCACCCGCGCCTACAACATGGCTTCATCCCAGAGGTCGCAATCAGGTACCCGATACCCGTACCCTACCCGTACCCGGCCAGGTACGGGTACGGGTACCCGTTTGCGACCCTGGTGCGGCGGGGTACGGGTACGGGTAAGGAATCAAAACCCGTTTGCGACCCTGGTGTAGCCGGGTACGGGTACGGGTAAGGAATCAAAACCCGTTTGCGACCTCTGGTGTGGCCGGGTACGGGTACGGGTAAGGAATCAAAACTCGTTTGCGACCTCTGGTGATGAGGGCCATCGCCATGAGGAAGGGCCACAGCTTGTGTTTGGACACCACTGCCAACACCGCACCAACCGGGCAAGGAGGTTTCACGGCGAACGCCGCTTGGCGTCAGCCACCGAGTTTTGGGGGGGAAGCTTTCGATCCACGGTGGTTGGGTTTCCTGTTCGCTAAATCTCCGATAAGAACGCAACATTTCGGTTTAAAGCTTTCGTGACTGCAGGGAATCATCTTCTTGATTCTTTCGGTAAAGTCACGTAGAATGGAAATAATAAAATAAGAAAAATTAAACCTAATAAAATAATTCTCACGATGTTTCGGCCACAACGCAAGCAGCCGTCCTCAGTCTCCTCATAGACCTGTTCTCCACCTGAGGACGGCTGCTTGCGTTGTGGCCGAAACGTCGTGAGAATAATTTTATTAGGTTTTATTTTCATTATTTTATTATTTCCATTCTACGTGACTTTACCGAAAGAACCAAGAAGAAGAACGCAACACTGATAACTCTAGCAAGGTGTGTATATTTAAATGGTTCGTATTACGATGGGATTCTTATTGTTATTTTAGATGTTCATCCGAGTTTGAGCCGACCGTCTGCGAGAGCTATAAAAGCCGACACAGACGGACATTGGCCATGTCCCCCCCCCCCCGTGCATTGACGCTTTGAACCCGAGTTGAAATCCTCGCACGGTGCAACTGGCTCCGTATCCAAAACGTGGCGTTTACAAAGAGTTTGAGCAGTACGTTGCATTTGTTACACGGATAGTCCCATTTAGCCAGTTCAGCCAGGGGTATGGGGTGAGAGTCCAGATATCTGGTGACCCCAATTTAAATATCTAAAACTTAAGATTGTTGAAGTGATATTCTTTGCGTCTTTCGGTAAAGTCACGTAGATAGGTTCAAAGAAAATAACAAAAAAATAACAAAAAAAAAACTACGACGTTTCGATCACAACACAAGCGTTCCTGATAAAGCCCCCCTCCTCCCCCCCCCATTGACACTTCAAACCTGAGTTGAAATCCCCGCACGGTGCAATTTATTTGTTCAGCGGTCAGTCGGTGCAGGCACTAACTTTGGTGAATATTCAACAGAGTGGAGAGGGGGCTCATTTTGACAAGGCCGACGCGCACGTGTGTGTGTGCGTCAATGATAATAAATGGTGATTATATGATATTTGACCTCTCACCTAAGCCTAAAAAAATCCACAGAAGACCCCAATATCAGTTTAACACGTAGGCTTTCGCGACCAATTACCCATAAGAGGTTTACTGGTTAGATGGCGTACATTTAAAAGCGTGTCGTTAAACCCGCCACGTTTTATTTACGTGACAAGCCCTTACGAAACCGGCCGCGTCGGGTGACGGTGGCGGGCTTAGCGACACACATTCACGTTCACGCGATCCAACCCACAGAAACATCTTCATTGTGGCGATGGAGGACCCCCCAAATTGGTCCCGACAATGCCAGATGAAGATGGGAGCGGTGGCGCCACCTGACAGACGAAGCGCCGGGATTGCACCTTTGGGACAATCACGAGGCTTTAGCATTTGTAGTTAAGGATTCGAACTATGCAGTAGAACCACTCTTCTAAACGATGGCAATTGGTTCCACGGGACCGGTCATTGAGCGATCTGGTCGTTAAGCGAGTATGGGACATACACGTTCAAAGGGCTTGATTCGTTCCGATAGCATCGAAAAGTTTACCCTTTTTCACCCACAAAACGTACTTTCTCATAGTTAAACAACGGATATTAATATGAAAAGATACTAATAACATTATAAACACATAAAATTTAAAGAAACGTGGTTAATCGATTCATTAATTAAAATTTACTGTAGCCACAACAGCCCGTTGTTAACAGGAGAATGGTCGGTAACCGAACACATTGGGTTCTATGGAGGCACTACACTATAGACTACACTATACACTACACTAATATACACTACACATTGGGCTCTAGAGGCACTACAATACACTACACTATATACAATACTATACACTACACACTACACCACTATACACACTACACATTGAGCTCTATGGAGGCACTACACCACTATACACTACACTATACACTACACATTGGGCTCTATGGACGCACTACACTACCATACACTACACTATACACGACACATTGGGCTCTATGGGGGCCCGTCGTTAAGCGATTAGTTGTTAACAGCGGTGGTCATTAAGAGGGGTTCTACTGTATCGCTCCGTGTGGGTCCGTACCTGGTCACATTTTTAAATAAATTGTTTCGTTTTTAGTTCAATGCAACGTGAGGCTTCTCTCGCGGCGGCTGCTGCTCATTTTTAAATCCTTTACATTAAGTTCACCCGCTTGCTTGCTTGCGCGCTTACGACCGTGCAAATATGTCAGTCGTTTTTTATCCCACTTCCCGTGATCCAATCGAGCTGACATTTTGCACACAGACTCGTTGTGCGTGACAATTTATTTTCGTGAAAAAAATTCCTAAATTTTCCACTTTTTAGGGAAAAAATTTCATATTTAATTTAAAATACCAATGTGATAAAAATGAAACTCTTACTCAAGAAAAACTGAAATGAATAATAAAATAAAACCGATGCCACGCATATAAAGGATTTATAGTGAAAAACGTTGTTTTTACGGGTTAATTTTTTATAGAGTGCAAATAAAATGTACGAAACGGGTTGGTCGGCAGGTCTCGTTCAAAAAGCAGTCAAATAACAGGGGGTAAGCGATTGCTCACTCAACACTTCCTCTGAAGGTGGAAGGGACTCGAAACGAATTTTTTTTTTTAATAATTACCAGGTAAGGGCCTCCCCAACTGAGCTAAGTAGCCTATTTTAACGGTAGCGACCTGGAAAACGCAAATGACAGCTCAACGAAGTGGGCTTAGCGTCAACGTGGAAATTTATTGCAGCCAAATACTTTGAACGCGTGACGTCGATTCTAAATGTGGAGGGGGGGAAAAAAAGCGGAGGACCCGGAGAAAATTCACGCGACCACGGGGAGACACACACACTCCAAATGTACAGTAAACGTCGAACCCACGACCTCCTGATTACCAGGCGAGGTAGTCAACATCTCCTAGCCACCGTGCCGTCAGGGTCCAGGGATCGAACCCACGACCTCCTGCATACGAGGCGAGGTAGTTAACATCTCCTAGCCACCGTGGCATCAGGGTCGGGATCGAACCCACGAACTCCTGTATACCAGGCGAGGTAGTTAACATCCCCCAGCCACCGTGGTGCCACTCTAGATGGAGCTCCAAGCAAGCATCATCTCCGGGCTTTGCAACCTGCTTAGCTTTCGAGATCTGACAGGATCCGCTGTGATGCAGCTGTAAGGAGGGGGGGGGGTGGTCATATTTTGCGTATTGTCGGGGAGGGGGGGCACACGTCAGGGGCTGCGCTAAATGCCACCAAGGGGCAGGCAGCTGGTGGCCCGCTGAGCCTTGCTAATGAAGAACGGTGGCCCGAACGCGCTTGGAAGCCGCCGCACGTGGCTGAAGAATCCACTTCGTGAATGGGCGATACCGCAACTCACTGCTGGCGCTCTCTTCGCTGCCAACCGGACGACGGGGCGTTACCTGGGGACGCGAGCACGTCAAGGCCAAGGCTAAGTTTACTGCCTGGCAGCAGCTGCCACCGCACGCATCACCACAAACCCTCAGGGCCACAGCACGTACCACCACAAACCCACAGGGTAACCACACGCACCACCAAACCCGCAGGGTAACCACACGCACCACCACAAACCCACAGGGTAACCACACGCACCACCAAACCCGCAGGGTAACCGCACGCACCACCACAAACCCACAGGGTCACCGCACGCACCACCACAAACCCTCAGGGTCACCGCACGCACCACCACAAACCCGCAGGGCCACCACACGCACCACCACCACAAACCAGCAGGACCACTAGGCATCACTTGTGGCTAGGTGCCGGGTAAACTACCTTATTTTGTCCGGTTTCGTCAAGAGACAGGGGCTAGGGCTTATTTTACACCGGTCCTGCCTCACCCTCCGATTCGCACGGTTGGTTACGTGCGGTGCAAAAGAAATTCAACATACGTACGTACACCCGTACACACGTACACACGTACACCCGTACACACGTACACACGTACACCCGTACACACGTACACCCAGGATCGCCGCCCTCTGTTTTGAGGCAGCTGCTATCATTGGACATCTGTAGGGCTTCCGGGGACATTGAGAGGTCCTGGTGGCAGTGGTGGTGGTGGAGATGATGATGATGGTGGTAATAATGCACCACTCAAGGACAAAGCATCACCGGGCCAGATGGCGCAGTGGTGGGAGCGAGCGGCTTGCAATCAAAAAGGTTGCGAGTTCACATCCTGTTTGAGGGTTGACTCTGAATAATAATAAAGGTACGGCATTAGCACCGAACATGCACGGCCATCGCTCCGTCGCAGCCGAGCAAACGAACGCTCAAAGTGGCCCCCCCGTGGGAGTCCCAAATTTTAAATCCCCCCACCCCCCCCACCAACTGTGCGCTCATAAAAAATGGAAATAAACTATTTAAAAAAAAAACACACAATTTTTTTTCTTTTACAGGTAAGCGACCTGGCCATCACCAACGATAGCTCAACAAAACGCGGCTTATCGTCAGGTGGAAATTTTTTGCAGGGGCCAAAGACTCTAAAACGCATGACGTCGATTCGGAATGTGGAGGGGAAAAACCGCAGGACCCCGAGAAAAATCCACGCGACCACGGGGAGAGGGAGAGAGACACGAAAACTAAAAATATACAGCAGCTGGCGCCAGGGTCGGGATCCAACCCACGACCTCCTGCATACCAGGCGAGGAAGTCAACATCTCCGAGCCACCATGGCGGATGTCCTGCCGATCACCCAGGGGCCAGAGCACCGCGTCCTCTCAGGCCGCTACAAATTGTCATTTTTTTTGTAATTATTTTTTTGGTAATTTGTTTGTAATTTTTTTGTTATTTTCTTCCCCCAACAGGCACCGACCGGCCTTGGGTCGAGGGAAAGCGGTGGCAGCGGCAAACGTGGCCGTCGGCAAAATCCGGTGAAACGGGCCGAAACGACGAGTGTCTGCCCGGGCCACGAGAGGCCCTCTCCACACGAGCAGCGGAGGGTCAAAGGACCCGGGGCCACTCCTTCAAAGAGCCACATCCTGGAAACAACACGGGGGCACAATCTCCAGGCACGTGTTTGTACGCTTCATGTTCCACGGGGCCAAGTGTGCACAGCCCAGCCGACCACACGGCAACGCAAAGTGCATTTGAGGATAAAGAGACTGCGTGTGTGTGCGAGTGTGTGTGTGTGTGTGCGTGCATGTGTGTGTGTGTGTGCGCGTGTGGGGAGCGCGATGGGCGCAGAGGTTAGCGCACTTCACTACGAAGGCGGCGACCCGAGTTCGATTCCCGGTCGACACCGGTTACGATTATCTGAAACTCTCCTGGGCCTCTTCCCCTAGGTCCACTCGGCCTTAAACGAGTACCTGGTGTAGTGTGTAAACATCGCCACTCGGGAGACAAAGGCGGACGGGCGTGGCGTTAGCCTCCCACACCCCTCGTGTGCCGTGCCAGCCTTCACAGGTGCTACTCGCTAACAGCACTTGCCCCGAGTCTGTTAAGGCTACACGGGGGATCTTTGTGTGTGTGCGTGTGGTAGTCCGAGTGGATTTGTCGATGACTCGTACCAGCGGTGTCAAGATCGGCCTCTGTGGAGGAGGCTCGTGAAGGACGCTACTGGGCAGTTGGAAGCAGTCGCCCTCCAACAACAATGGAGGGCGGAGGAGCGATGCTCACAACAACGAGCGGAGCGCCGGGTGGCTAAAGCACAGCAAGTTGGCACAGTAGGGGGCACAGGTGGTGCATCAGCCAGTCATTTCGGTCATCTCAGTCAGTCGACCCGTGGCACCTGGGTCTGCCCCGTGACCTCCTGCCAGCGGGCGTTCGACACTTCACGTGGTAGCCTCAAGGTGCACATGGCCTGGCACAAGCGTCGTGGTGACGTCACCGCCACTTAGTGGCGAATGGCGGTTGTTGTTGTGGTAGTCCGCAAGGCACCACGGATTGAGGGACTATCCTCCAGGATGATGCGCAATCTACTTGACCCACATTGACCAATGCGATTGCTGCAGTTCTGCTGCACCACAAGTAGAGAAACGAACAGGTGGCAACCCGTACACCTCCACCTCCTCGTGCAGGCCTTAATAGGCGCTCGCTAACAGCACCGGCCCCAACAGTCCGTGCAGGCTACACGGCGTGAGGGTCGCGGATCAAACCCACGACCTCCCGTATACCTGGCGAGGTCGTTGGACATTTATCACCACCGTGATGCCACATAAAGCAGGCATCATCCTCCGGGCTGCAACCCGCTTGGCTTCCGAGATCCAACGAGACCCGATGCGATGTAGCTGCGAGGACTTTAGTACCCGTGTCAAAACCGGCGCAGATGGGGGGGGTGGGGGGGGGCGAGTCGGTGCGTGCGGTAAGTGTGGCGTAAAGTTTTTCCTTCCTTCATTTTTTGCCTAAATCTTTGTTTGCGAACGAGCCGGTTTCTCCGCCTCGGCTGCAGCCACTGCCAAGCGCGCGACGTCCGCACGACACCCCGGTGCACAATACACACGGGCCCCGGGTCACACCGTCCGTCAGCCGACCGCGCTGCGGCCTGACCGCGCGGTCTATCAACGGGGACATGGCGGCACGCGGGCCTTTGTCCGGAGGATCTGCGTCTGCGCCCCGGGCGATGTCGTCAGTTAATCCTCTTCGTTCCCCGATGGGACAGAAGGCCCCTCGGCGACGGAGACCTTTCTGCGATGCGGCCTGTGTGCGCAGCGGTGTGGTGGCATGGGTCTCGGCGCAAGGAATTCAATGCCCCCCGGAACCCCCCCAGAACCCCCCCCCCCGCTCCCTCCTCCCCCCGGCGTCTGCGTCACTCCGACCTGCGAGCCCCCCCGGTGCAGTTTAACTGCCTGCACACTCGAAAGCTTTCGCCACCGACCCGGTGACATGCAGGGTGTCTCCGTGCAGAACAAGTGCAGCCATCGGGGTTTGCAAATGGCCCATCGGCCAGAATAAGTGCCCAGGCCACACCACACTCAACCACGATCCTTGGCACCGGAGCCCGCGACAGCCAAGCTGCTAAGCCACCCGGTCTGGACCAGCGCAAGAGCCAACGGTGTAGAGTTTTTACAATGTCTATGCGCAGCAGCAGCAGCAGCAGCTACTCACGTGTACAAGCCATGCGTGTGACCTTTGATCCGTGTTAAAAAAACAGACAAAAAAAGTGTCACCCTCGCACGTCACAACGGATGGTGGTGGTGGTTGTGGTGGTTCTGGCTGTGTTGATAGAGCCACAGGGCCACCGTGCCACAGTGGGGAGATGTTAACTACCTCGCCTGGTGTACAGGAGGTCGTGGATTTGATCCTGACCCTGACGCCTGCTGCTGTATATTTGGAGTTTGCGTGTCTCTCTCTCTCTCTCTCATCATCACGGTGGCTATGAGATGTTAACTACCTCGCCTGGTGTACAGGAGGTCGTGGATTTGATCCTGACCCTGACGCCTGCTGCTGTATATTTGGAGTTTGCGTGTCTCTCTTGCTCTCATCATCACGGTGACGATGAGATGTTAACTACCTCGCCTGGTGTACAGGAGGTCGTGGGTTCGATCCTGACCCTGACGCCTGCTGCTGTATATTTGTAGTTTGCGTGTCTCTCTCTCATCATCACGGTGGCTAGGAGATGTTAACTACCTCGCCTGGTGTACAGGAGGTCGTGGGTTCGATCCTGACCCTGACGCCTGATGCTGTATATTTGTAGTTTGCGTGTCTCTCTCCCTCTCTCTCATCATGGTGGCGAGGAGATGTTAACTACCTCGCCTGGTATGCAGGAGGTCGTGGGTATCGATACCGACCCTGACGCCTGCTGCTGTATATTTGGAGTTTGCGTGTCTCTCTCTCATCATCACGGTGGCTAGGAGATGTTAACTACCTCGCCTGGTGTACAAGAGGTCGTGGGTTCAATCCTGACCCTGACGCCTGCTGCTGTATATTTGTAGTTTGCGTGTCTCTCTCTCATCATCACGGTGGCTAGGAGATGTTAACTACCTCGCCTGGTGTACAGGAGGTCGTGGGTTCGATCCTGACCCTGACGCCTGATGCTGTATATTTGTAGTTTGCGTGTCTCTCTCCCTCTCTCTCATCATGGTGGCGAGGAGATGTTAACTACCTCGCCTGGTATGCAGGAGGTCGTGGGTATCGATACCGACCCTGACGCCTGCTGCTGTATATTTGGAGTTTGCGTGTCTCTCTCTCATCATCACGGTGGCTAGGAGATGTTAACTACCTCGCCTGGTGTACAAGAGGTCGTGGGTTCAATCCTGACCCTGACGCCTGCTGCTGTATATTTGTAGTTTGCGTGTCTCTCTCTCTCTCATCATCACGGTGGCTATGATATGTTAACTACCTCGCCTGGTTTACAGGAGGTCGTGGGTTCGATCCTGACCCTGACGCCTGCTGCTGTATATTTGGAGTTTGCGTGTCTCTCTCTCTCTCTCATCGGCATCACGGTGGCCAGGAGATGTTAACTACCTCGCCTGGTGTACAGGAGGTCGTGGGTTCGATCCTGACCCTGACGCCTGCTGCTGTATATTTGTAGTTTGCGCATCTCTCTCTCTCTCATCATCATCACGGTGGCTATGAGATGTTAACTACCTCGCCTGGAATACAGGAGGTCGTGGGTTCGATCCTGACCCCTGCTGCTGTATATTTGTAGTTTGCACGTCTCTCTCATCATCACGATGGCTATGCGATGTTAACTACCTCGCCTGGTGTACAGGATGTCGTTGGTTCGATCCCGACCCCTGTTTGCACATTCTATCTCCCCGTGGTCGAGTGTATTTTTCTCCGGGTCCTCTGGTTTTTCCCTCCACATTTAGAATCGGCGTGTGTATGCAGAGTATTTTGGCTGATATAAATCTCCACGCGATATCGCCACTCCGTTGAGCTTTCATTTGTGGTCAGGTCGCTTCTGAAAATAGCTACATTAGCTCAGGTCGGCCTAACCTGGATAAATAAAAAAAAATTGTGTACAGCTTTATATTCTTGGCTCTTTCGGTAAAGTCTCGTAGAAGGGAAATAATAAAAATATAAAACGATAATATTCTCACGACGTTTCGCCTGCAACACAAGCAGTCAAAACGTCGTGAGAATGTTATTGTTTAATATTTTTATTATTTTTTTACAGCTGTCGTGGCTGTGACGGTTCCACCTGAAGACGGAAGCTTGTGTTGCCTCCGAAACGTCGTGATTTTTATTTTATTTGACTTTTATTCATTTTAATGTTTTACCTACGTGACTTTACCGAAAAAACCTAAGAATATTAATGCAGTTACTTTATTCATTGCAAAAGGGATGCACTTGGTGTTTGAACATCTTAACACAACTCCTGTTTTATTGCCACAAAGGATAAACGCCAATTATTATTTCTCAGTTTCTTCCCCGAATTCTCTTCGCCCGTACTTTTTTTTCTTCCACGTTGAACTTCTTTTCGCGCCGTACGTAGCCGACCGTGGTAAAATTGGAGGCGTTGGTGCCCCAGGTCGCGCTAGCAAACCAGATTTAACGCCGGCCCTTTTAATCCTTTCCCTTTCCGATGACGTATGTACGTGGTACGTGGTGTAACGTCATCGGAACAAAAAACAAATCACTTTATCGGTACCGTGGCTCCCGCAAGGGTCACGCGACAGGGCGCGTGGCACAGTTTGGAGCCAGCTTCCGTAGAGTGCGACGTGCATGTCGCTACGGTTCTCTGCGGCCTCTCTAAATAAAATGTTACGCTGCGCCGCTTGCACGTTCCGAGATTCGGCGGTGACCGGGAACATGCACCCACCCACACCCTGCAACTTGCAAACGTCTCGGAACGAGAGAGAGGTTCAAAGTTATCACACGGTTAAAACAAAATAAACTCCAAACTAGATTTCTTTTTCATAATTCGTTCAACCTCGTGACGCCGTCCGACTTCAAACACCGCGCCGTGAACCCGGCGAAGCCATGGGGGCTCTGAATAAAGGGGTCGTCGCCCGAAAAGTCCCCGTATTTTGTACCCTCCGAGGCCACGGTTTTGAAACGACGAATTCGTCGAGTGATAAATGGCGAGCAGAGTTCAATTCCCAGCCGCTGCGAACATCAGCAGCAAATGATATATGGCACATTAGGAATGGATCACTCTTTTAATTATGTCCTTGTGCAGCAAGGGAGTAAAGTGTGCTTCCGTGAAAGTCCTGATGTGCTGTGCAGTGCATCAATGCATGTGTGTACAGCAGCATGTGATGACTGAGTTGGGCCTGTAGGTGGCTGGCAGGGTTAATGAATAACCGCGCGTGTAGACCAGCCACGTGGTTAATGGCGACTCGGAAGAATTGCTGCGTGTAACACGCGCTGTTGCATTTTACAGAGTGACGGTGCTGTTCTTCACAAGATTAATATTAACTACAATAAATAAATGTGCTTGCCCTCGTCCTTCATTTCGAGTGTGCAACAGATACAACTCTTCCCCGACCACCCGAACCCCTGACGAGTGCGGTGGTCAGTGTGGGGATCTCTTCATCCAGCAGCAGATCGATTAAAGAGGACTGCAAGTCGCCATTGTTATGATTACTGCAGCAGACAAAGAGATCACTCTTTCCGTAAGGCGGCAAGAGATCTGTGCGCGAGGGCAAAATGCGGTCCATTTACAACATCGCACAACGATTACTGGTCACACTTTTTCTGGTATTCCAACTGTTTTAATTTAATTTTGGGGTGCCGATTCCAAATCTGGCATCAGGTTTTTGAGATATCAAATATTGCATTTTCAATAAAAAGTGCAGAAGAAAAATATTAAATAAATGTGGATATCTACATAAAATGATATTATAAAACACACTATCCTAAAAATACAGCACCATATTTTAACACCAAAGCAGTCACTGACTCGCAACAACTTGCAATCATAAGTGACAGAGTTAATTTCGGGTAAAATCAATGAAAATGGGGTATGCCGATAGCATAAAAATGAGATGTGATAGAGCAAATCTGAGATCAGATTTGGAATCAGCACCCTGAAATTAGTCTAAAACAGCTGCAAAAGTCCAGGCCAGAAAAAAAAGTATTTTTTTGTCGACCAGTGATTGTAATCGATTATAATCGATTATAATCGTTGTGAGATGGTATTCACGTTGCAGGCAAATAAACTGGCACGCATTACAGTGCTGTGCCCCCGTATTGAAGTGACTGTACGCCAGCCATATATACGGGTAAACCGTACGAGTTGATAGGTATGCACAACACTCCCCCATACCTGTCAACCCCTTATCAGTGCCTACCTTGTGTTACAGACCAATTCAGACCTCATTGGTCAACCGTGTGGCCTTAGAAATATCGACGTTCATCCTACAAAGTTCCATCACAAGGGAGAAACACAAAGACACGTTTCGATTTAAAGCTTTCGTGACTGCAGGGATTCATCTTCTTGGTTCTTTCTGTAAAGTCACGTAGAAGGGAAGTAATAAAATAATAAAATTAAAACATAATAATGCACGGGCATAATGACTTTGAAACCCCCCCGCCCACCTCCTACGCATTTCCCATAAATATGCTAAATTCCTCTTGATATGCAAATTATGTTGTCAAGGCGCTCTTCTTCCCCCCTCCAACCCAGCTTAAATATACACTCCAAGCTTGGTGGTGTTTCATTCTTCACCTGAGGACGGCTGCTTGCGTTGTGGCCGAAACGTCGTGAGAATTATTTTATTATGTTTTATTTTTATTATTGTATTACTTCCCTTCTACGTGACTTTACCGAAAGAACCAAGAAGAAAGACACGTTGGTTTTTTTGCCCGTATTGAAACGGCTGTACACCGTATGGACATGAACCTACACAGGGCCCAAAGACCTCCACAGGACTTCAATGAATGAGGAACTCGGGGCAACTTTACCCCAAGACCAAAACAACAGTCAGCAGCTGATAAACAATATTGTACTTTTATAAGAACACATTCTATAATGAACAAAGACAACCGCAGGGAGATATAGGGGATGGTTTTTTGTTTAAGTTGCAATATTAAGGGATGGTTTGTGTTTAAGTTGCATAGTCTGAATCAGCCATGAGCGCAACTTTCAGGGTTCAGGAATATAATCTCTCTCTCATCACTTTGTCAACTTTTTTAAAAGGCATTTAAAACAATAAAACACCGTGCAAGGTACACAATAATAAGAGCGCAATGTTAACTCCCTTAAACCTCGATTTAAAGCTTTCGTGACTGCAGGGATTCACCTTCTTGGTTCTTTCGGTAAAGTCACGTAGAAGGTAAATAATAAAAGAAGGGAAATAATAAAATAATAATAATAACGCACGCTGCTGATGACACTATTTAGAACATCACAGGGTATAACTCACGCTGCTGATGACACTATTTAGAACATCACAGGGTATAACGCACACTGCTGATGACACTATTTAGAACATCACAGGGCATAGCGCACGCTGCTGATGACACTATTTAGAACATCACAGGGTATAACTCACACTGCTGATGACACTATTTAGAACATCACAGGGTATAACTCACGCTGTTGATGACACTATTTAGAACATCACAGGGCATAACGCACGCTGCTGATGACACTATTTAGAACATCACAGGGTATAACTCACACTGCTGATGACACTATTTAGAACATCACAGGGTATAACTCACGCTGCTGATGACACTATTTAGAACATCACAGGGCATAACGCACGCTGCTGATGACACTATTTAGAACATCACAGGGTATAACTCACGCTGCTGATGACACTATTTAGAACATCACAGGGTATAACTCACGCTGCTGATGACACTATTTAGAACATCACAGGGTATAACTCACGCTGCTGATGACACTATTTAGAACATCACAGGGTATAACGCACGCTGCTGATGACACTATTTAGAACATCACAGGGTATAACTCACGCTGCTGATGACACTATTTAGAACATCACAGGGTATAACTCACACTGCTGATGACACTATTTAGAACATCACAGGGTATAACTCACGCTGCTGATGACACTATTTAGAACATCACAGGGTATAACTCACACTGCTGATGACACTATTTAGAACATCACAGGGTATAACTCACACTGCTGATGACACTATTAGAACATCACAGGGTATAACTCACGCTGTTGATGACACTATTTAGAACATCACAGGGTATAACTCACGCTGCTGATGACACTATTTAGAACATCACAGGGCATAACTCACACTGCTGATGACACTATTTAGAACATCACAGGGCATAACGCACGCTGCTGATGACACTATTTAGAACATCACAGGGCATAACACACGCTGCTGATGACACTATTTAGAACATCACAGGGCATAACTCACACTGCTGATGACACTATTTAGAACATCACAGGGTATAACTCCCGCTGCTGATGACACTATTTAGAACATCACAGGGCATAACTCACACTGCTGATGACACTATTTAGAACATCACAGGGCATAACTCACACTGCTGATGACACTATTTAGAACATCACAGGGTATAACTCACACTGCTGATGACACTATTTAGAACATCACAGGGTATAACTCACGCTGCTGATGACACTATTCAGAACATCACAGGGTATAACTCACACTGCTGATGACACTATTTATAACATCACAGGGCATAACACACGCTGCTGATGACACTATTTAGAACATCACAGGGTATAACTCACACTGCTGATGACACTATTTAGAACATCACAGGGTATAACGCATGCTGCTGATGACACTATTTAGAACATCACAGGGTATAACACACACTGCTGATGACACTATTTAGAACATCACAGGGCATAACTCACACTGCTGATGACACTATTTAGAACATCACAGGGTATAACTCACACTGCTGATGACACTATTTAGAACATCACAGGGCATAACTCACACTGCTGATGACACTATTTAGAAGTAACATCACGGGGCATAACTCAGGCTGCTGATGACACTATTTAGAAGTAACATCACGGGGCATAACTCAGGCTGCTGATGACACTATTTAGAAGTCAACATCACCACCACCACCACCATCATCGGTAAGGGCACACGCGAACACAACAACAAAAATTGTTGTTGTTGTTGTTGCAAAGACGGAAACCTCGCGGCTCAGAAACGAAAGTGACACAACAAGAGAGAGGGGGGAGTCACGTGACCACACTCACCCCCAGCAGGTCGTGAAACTTTGTTGTTGTTGTTGTTGTCGTCACGAAACTTTGTTGTTGTTGTGGTTGTGGTCGTTGTTGTAGTTGTGGTTGTGGTCGTCGTCGTCGTTGTTGTTGCGAAACTTCAACGCGGCGGGAAAGAACTTTTACTGCGCCACTACCTCCACCACCACCACCAACTACCTCCTCCACCACCACCACCACTACCACCTCCACCACCACCACCACCTCCACCTCCACCACCTCCTGTTGCTGCTGCTACTGCTGCTGCTACGACTGTTGCTGCTGCTGCTGCTGTAGATATTGTCCGGGGTCCGTGATGATGGTGATGATGGTGATGGCGACGATGTGCGGATGCGTATGAGGAGCGGAGGATGGCGGCTCAAAGCCTCCTCTGCATTTCATACAAAGACGCCCCGAGCCGCGGCATTTAACCCAGCGGGGGGGGGGGGGCCTTAGGGTACCTCCCCTAAGCCCCGCCCCCTCCTACTACAAGCCCCGCCCCCTCCTATAAGCCCCGCCCCCTCCTACTACAAGCCCCGCCCCCTCCTACTACAAGCCCCGTCCCCTCTTACTACAAGCCCCGCCCCCTCCTACTACAAGCCCCCCTCCCACAAGCCCCGCCCCCTCCTACTACAAGCCCCGCCCCCTCCCCCTCGCCCCTCCCCCTCGCCCCTCATCCTCCCCCTCCCCCTCGCCCCTCCCCCTCATCCTCCCCCTCGCCCCTCATCCTCCCCCTCGCCCCTCATCCTCCCCCTCACCCCTCCCCTCATCCTCCCCCTCGCCCCTCCCCCTCATCCTCCCCCTCGCCCCTCATCCTCCCCCTCGCCCCTCATCCTCCCCCTCACCCCTCCCCTCATCCTCCCCCTCGCCCCTCCCCTCATCCTCCCCCTCGCCCCTCATCCTCCCCCTCGCCCCTCATCCTCCCCCTCGCCCCTCCCTCATCCTCCCCCTCGCCCCTCCCCCCTCATCCTCCCCCTCGCCCCTCATCCTCCCCCTCGCCCCTCCCCTCATCCTCCCCCTCGCCCCACCCCCTCATCCTCCCCCTCGCCCCTCATCCTCCCCCTCGCCCCTCCCCCCTCATCCTCCCCCTCGCCCCTCATCCTCCCCCTCGCCCCTCCCCTCATCCTCCCCCTCGCCCCACCCCCTCATCCTCCCCCTCGCCCCTCATCCTCCCCCTCGCCCCTCCCCTCATCCTCCCCCTCGCCCCACCCCTCATCCTCCCCCTCGCCCCTCATCCTCCCCCTCGCCCCTCCCCTCATCCTCCCCCTCGCCCCTCCCCCCTCATCCTCCCCCTCGCCCCTCATCCTCCCCCTCGCCCCTCCCCTCATCCTCCCCCTCGCCCCACCCCCTCATCCTCCCCCTCGCCCCTCATCCTCCCCCTCGCCCCTCCCCTCATCCTCCCCCTCGCCCCTCCCCCCTCATCCTCCCCCTCGCCCCTCATCCTCCCCCTCGCCCCTCCCCTCATCCTCCCCCTCGCCCCACCCCCTCATCCTCCCCCTCGCCCCTCATCCTCCCCCTCGCCCCTCCCCTCATCCTCCCCCTCGCCCCTCCCCCCTCATCCTCCCCCTCGCCCCTCATCCTCCCCTCGCCCCTCCCCTCATCCTCCCCCTCGCCCCACCCCCTCATCCTCCCCCTCGCCCCTCATCCTCCCCCTCGCCCCTCCCCTCATCCTCCCCCTCGCCCCACCCCCTCATCCTCCCCCTCGCCCCACCTCCTCCAACCCTCTCGCTCCTCCCCCTTCTCGCACCTCCCTCCCCTCCTCCCTCCCCATCTCTCCACTGGGGGGGAGGGGGGTCTCACTCACACGGGGGCTGGGTGGTGTAGGGCAGTGTGTCAATGTGTGTGTGTCTGTGTGTGTCAATGTGTACAGAGTTAGACTGATGGCCTTAATCTAAGTTGTCTTGTGGTTGTTGTTGTTGTTTGACTTGCATCCCACTGGGATTTTTGCACACAGCGTTGGTGTACGGTGTTTTTTCTGCAATATTTTTGCTGTCTTTTCTTGAATTTTCTGTTTGCACTTAGTCACATATTCACTTTAAGATGTTTTCTTGTTCATGTTTTTTTGTTTGTTGCGGTTGCACCCGATTCAAGAGCCGAATGGCTCACAGGGCTATACCTAATACATGATCTTGAACTTGAAGCACACCGCTACACCAGATGCTCCACCAAACCACCGAGACCTCGGCCGTGAGCCGTGGTCCTTCTGTGACGTCAGTCGTCTTGGGGGTCTCGGCCGAGTTCGTCGTGACGTCACCCATCGGTTTCCAGGAAGACGTCGGCGGAGACTCCCTCCTGTAGAGAAACTACGACACCCCCCACCCACCCAGCACCCCCCACCCCCACCCCCCAGCACCCCCCCATCACCCACCCCTAGCACCCCCACCCCCCCAGCACACTCCCTCAGCACCCCCCACCCTCCAGCTCCCCCACCCCCCAGAACCCCCATCCCCCCACCCCCCCCATCACCCCCACCCACCCCTAGCACCCCCCCCCCCCAGCACCCCCCCACCCCCAGCACCCCATCACCCACCCCTCCATCACCCCCCCCCCCTAGCACCCCCACCCCCCCATCACCCCCACCCACCACCGCCCCTCAGCACCCCCACCCCCCCAGCACCCCCCCCCAGCACCCCCACCTCACCACCCCCCCAGCACCCCCACCTCACCCCACCCCCCCAGCACCCCCACCCACCACCGCCCCTCAGCACCCCCACCCCCCCAGCACCCCCCCCAGCACCCCCACCTCACCACCCCCCCAGCACCCCCACCTCACCCCCACCCCCCCAGCACCCCCACCCACCACCGCCCCTCAGCACCCCCACCCTCCCCAGCACCCCCCCCATCACCCCCACCCCCCCACCTCACCACCCCCCCAGCACCCCCCCCTCACCCAGCACCCCCCCATCACCCCACCCCCCAGCACACACCACGTGCTCTGTACGAGTCCAACGCCATTGTTTACGATGACGCCCCCCCGCCCCCTCCCCCGTGTGACGTCAGCCGGGGAAATCCCAGCGCGCGAGCAGCGTCGGAGATCCACAGCGTCACGCGGACAGAGTCACAAAAGGGGGTGTGTGTACACGCGTGTGTGTACCTGTGTGTGTGTGTGTACCTGTGTGTGTGTACCTGTGTGTGTGTACCTGTGTGTGTGTACCAGTTGTGTGTGTGTACCTGTGTGGGGAGCGGTAGTGTAGCGGTTAGCGCGCTGCGCTATGACCCTGGCGACCCGGGTTCGATTCCCGCTCACGGCCAACACCAGTGACGATTATCTGAACCGGTCCTGGGCCTCCCCTAGGTCGACTCAGCCTTAAATGAGTACCTGGTGCGGTGTGTAAACATCGCCACTAAGGAGACAAAGGCGGTCGGGCGTGGTGCTGGCCACCCACCCCCTCGTGTACCGTTCCGGCCTTCATAGGTGCTCGCTAACAGCACTTGCCCCTACAGTCTGTTAAGGCTATACGGGGGATCTTTGTCGTGTGTGTACCTGTGTGTGTGTACACGTGTGTGTGTGTACACGTGTGTGTACACGTGTGTGTGTGTACACGTGTGTGTGTACCTATGTGTGTGTGTACCTATGTGTGTGTGTACCTATGTGTGTGTACACCTGTGTGTGTGCCGATGACTGGTACCAGCGGTGTCAAGATCGGCCTCTGTGGAGGAGGCTCGTGAAGGACGCTACTGGGCAGTTGGAGGCAGTCGCCCTCCAACAACAACGGAGGGCGGAGGAGCGACGCTCACAACAACGAGCGGAGCGCCGGGTGGCTAAAGCACAGTAGGGGGCACAGGTGGTGCATCAGCCAGTCATCTCGGTCAGTCGACCCGTGGCACCTGGGTCTGCCCCGTGACCTCCTGCCAGCGGGCTTTCGACACTTCACGTGGCCTCAAGGTGCACTTGGCCTGGCACAAGCATCGTGGTGACGTCACCGCCACTTAGTGGCGAATGGCGGTTGTTGTTGTGTACCAGTTGTGTGTGTGTACGTGTGTGTGTGTGTGTGTACACGTGTGTGTGTGTACACGTGTGTGTGTCTGTACCATGTGTGTGTACCTGTGTGTGTACACCTGTGTGTGTACACCTGTGTGTGTGTGTCTGTGCAGGTGCGCGTGCTCCTGTCTGGCCGGATGTAGTCCTGCAATTGTCAGTAGTAGATCCCCTCCCCCGTCTCCTCCACCTCCACCACCATCTCAACTTCATGCTCCACCTCCTCCATCTCCACCACCTCCTCCTCCATCTCAAGCGAACCTACAATAGGCGCTTTCTGATTCTCTCTGCCTACTCTTCCACGTTTCCCAGCCCGACATGTTTGAGATGAGTCTGCCCCCACCACACTTCACCCTCGCCGCACGCTCCCAACCCATTCATAAACTTGCCCTGTGGGGGGTCGGGGGGGTGGGTGGTCAGGAGGGGTGGGGGGTCAGGGGGTCGGGCGAGTGGGGGGTCGGAGGGGGGGGGGTATTTATGAAACGTGGAACCCACGACCTCCTGTACACCAGGCGAGGTCGTTAACATCTAAATCTCGTGGCATTACTTCCTCCCGTCCGTCCCCCACCCAACAACATCTGACCATAAGTTCTACCTTCTCCATGGGGTTTTTAGTTTCTTCAAGTAAAATAAAATACTTCTGGTAACAACAACAACAACGACTTTGGCCGAATGTGAACGCGTGTCCATTCTGCCAAAGCGATCTCGCTCCGCCTCGCTCTCTCTGTTTCGTGTCTCTCTGTGTCTCTCTCTGTCTTTCTCGGTCTCATATCTCTGTTTCGTATCTTTGTCTCTCTGTCTCTCTCTCTCTGTCTCTCTCTGTGTCTCTCTCTGTGTCTCTCTCTGTGTCTCTCCGTCTCTCTGTCTCTCTCTCTCTGTGTCTCTGTGTCTCTCTCTGTGTCTCTCTCTGTCTCTCTCTGTGTCTCTCTGTCTCTCTGTCTCTCTCTCTGTCCCGTCTCTCTCTGTGATGGGAGACTATTTTGGCGGCGTGGAAGGTTGGAACTGCCGAGATTCGACCGGCAGTAGAGGGGGTCGCCGTTCCAGATTTGTCAAAATATATTTGATGTTTACTTTTTATATTTAACGTTTTTTTAATATTTTATGTTTATTTAGTTTTATATTTGACGTTTATTTTTATATTTGATGTTTTTTTTAATGTTTGACATTTATTTTTGTTTATATTTTATGTAAATGTTTTATATTTGGTGTTTTTTTATTTGATCGGCCTCCAAGGGGCCTCCAAGGGGCCTTTAGGGGCCTCCAGCGGCCTCCATCGCACCACGCGCGGCATTGCAACGTCAGCACTCTGCGGTGGCGCAGGTGGAGCGGTGGCGCAACGGTTAACGCACTTCACCACCTTCCACCTGCACCAACCCGTGGTGAAGCAGTGTGGTGAAGTATGGTTAAACACCACCCAGCGGCTTCTCCAGCCACGGAGAGTCCCCCTCCAGAGGATGGGTTTGGCCTACTCTTCCACGCTAGCCAGACGTTTTTGGAATAGGTGCAGGGAACCCACACTTTACACCACGCCAGCCGCCCATGGAAGTATCTGCGATGTACCTAGGCCTCGGCAACGTAAGGTAAAAGTGTAAAAACAACGAGCCTACCTTTACCCTACCTTTTACCGTACCACAATACAATCACTCTACCCTACCTTTTACCCTTTAGCAGGTAAGGTAAAAGTTAAAAGGTAAAAACGAGCCTACCTTTACCCTACCTTTTACCGTACCACAATACAATCACTCTACCCTACCTTTTACCCTACCCTTTACCCTTACCCCTTAGCATGTCGACACCTTTACCTTTATCCTTTCACCCGGTAAAAAGGGTACAATTACCTTACCTTGCCGAGGCCTAGATGTACCGACGATTTTTTAATGATTGCCCAATGTTGCAGCTGCCATGCCGGGAGATAGATTTCTCACACGGACTCTCTCTCGAGACCTCTGGATTTCAATTCCAGCGTCGTTCATCATGACACCCTGAAGCTTCACGTCTTTGTCACTTCATGTGTACACAGCATATCATGCCGTCACGTGAGCCGCTATCAGTTACCTTAATAAGGCCACGTGGTATGCCTGTCTCCTCACTTTACAAGTGTAATAAATGCCACAAAGGGGGACCCAGCCTCAATAATAATAATAATTTAGCATCGCCAACAAAGCATGGGGCTCGGAGACTGACTGTCACCTAATCTGATGGGTTGGGGTTTTAATTAAAAAGGACTGGAACCCCCCCCCAAAAAAAATGTATTATATTATTATATTATTATTCCTGACAAAGGACGGGTGCACGGTGATACGGCAACGCTGGTTGCACGAATGCCTCTTTTTTTTGGAAGTGAATTCCGAGAAGCCAAATCGCTCGCCAACTCGCACGCAGAAGGGGGAGCCGCAGGGGCTGGGACGAGAAGTTGGTCAGTGGCTCCGAATCCCAATGACGTGCGGTGGCTCGCGCTCGCTCCGCGCGTCGGCACTGATCCGGTCCTGGGTTCCAACAGGTGCGTCACGGGGAGAAACGCATCGACCGTGGTGGCGGGTGGCGTCGGCGCGGGGAGGGCCTTTACCTAGCAGCGGATAGATCACGGCTGGCGATGACTGATGGCGACGACGACGACGATGATAATGGGATAACGCGTGCCGTCGTAACACTGCGACAAGGTCTTTGCTAACATGCGCCGGGTTGAATTATAGTACGAAAACACAACTCAACACAAGCTCAAACTGCCCTGTGTTTATTTGATGAAGGCAAGTAGCTGAATTAGTTTTACAAAACGAGATCGCCGCAGGCATCGTGCATCGCGATGCAACCAACAGCGCCGTCTTTACTGCCGCGTCACGAATAAAACTGCAGTGTAATGTAGTGTGATTGTCGCCTCTCCGCACTCAAACGACACATTCACCGCATCTCAAAAATGCATTTATACAACAGCAAACACCGTCAACAACACCGCCGGAAAGGAAACACACACGTATAACGGGCAACGTTTCAGGCAATGACCCTTCTCTATAGCAATGGTTCACCTTCATCGCACGTGAAGAAGGGCCGTCGCCAAAAACGTCACCGCTTACACATCCTTTCACTTTTTCAGGCAAAAGTGTTGTTGTTGTTGGTGAGTATGTTGAGTTTTGTTATTGTTGATTGTGCTGTGCAACGCTGCCAATACAGCAGCAGCAGCATCGCCACATGATTCATACAAACGAAATATTAAAAGACAAAGATCCCCCGTGTAGCCTTAACAGACTGTTGGGGAAAGTGGTGTTAGCGAGCACCTATGAAGGCCGGACAGCACACCAGGGGGTGGGTGGCCAGTACCACGCCCGACCGCCTTTGTCTCCCCAGTGGCGACATTTACACACCGCACCAGGTACTCATTTGAGGCTGAGTCTACCTCGGGGAGGAGACCCAGGACCGGTTCGGATTATCGTCACCGGTGTTGACCGTGAGCGGGGATTCGAACTCGGGTCACCAGGTTCATAGCGCAGTGCGCTAACCGCTGCACCACTGCTCACACACACGCACGCACGCACGCATCTTCGAGTTTAGCTTTTCAAGTAAATGTTTTTTTCAAAGAACGTGTATATTTTTCATCCATTCCAATAATTTTACGTACACCTCGAGTTGACAACGCCAATGATTCGAACGCGGCAAAAGTGTGAATCGGAAACCCTGTCGTACCAACTTGCGTTTTAACGCTGCTCGAGTCACTATTCTATTTCAGGAATTAATAAAGGAAAAAAAAAACGCAACTGGGTTCGTTCCCTCTAACCCCAACAATTAACAAAAAGTTATTATCGCGGCGAGTAAACATTCCACGGAATCATCTTTCAACATGATTGTTTCATAGCAGAGGTCGCAACCCGGGGTACCCGATACCCGTATCCTACACGATACCCGGCTACCCGTACCCGGCCGGGTACCGGTACGGGTACCCGTTTGCGACCCTGGTGCGGCCGGGTACGGGTACGGGTAAGGAATCAAAACCCGTTTGCGACCTCTGTTTCATAGTAAAGCTTCTTTGTTTGGGTTAGATCACGCGAGTATAAATGTTGTGCGGTTAAACCCGCCACCACCTGACGCGCAGCCACTTAGCAGGGCTCATCACGTCAACAGCACGCCAGAGTAAACCCGCAACAGCATTTGCAGTGACGTTTCGCCAGTGATTGCAACCAGCCCCATCAGGCGATAGCCCACGTGTTAAAATGATTGTTTAAAGCAAACACATCTATTAATTCTAGGTTTGAAGCTTTCGTGACCGCAAGGATTCATACTCTTAGGTTTTTTCGGTAAAGTCACGTAGGTAAAAAATAAAATAAAAAAGTTCATATTTTATTTTATTTCCATTATTAACTTTAAATTGGATTTTTTTACCTACGTGACTTTACCGAAAGAACCTGAGAGTACAAACACATTTAGCCAAACGCGACTGTAAACAAAGTTCACTGCATGCGACATCCGCGCCCAGCTCTCCGACGTACGCCTCCTGTCGACGGCGACGTACGAACACTCCGGGAGCTTCGTCACCTTCCCACGGAAGATCCCCGGCAGCGTTCAGTTCCCGGGGGTCAGTTCCCGGGGGGCGCGGAGCCACAGGTCGAAGGCGGTGGCGGCCCGAAAGCGCAGTTCGACGGCGCGAAACCAACGCGGCAGCGTTTCTTCGCATCCAGGCACCCCCCACCCCCGGCTCACCGCTTATCGTCGGGCGGCTGTTGAAAAAAAGAACTCTTAAGCTCAACGGGCTGAACGAGCAGCACACAAAATGTTCCCTCCACAAACGTCCACCTTCGGAGCACGTGACAAGCAGGCGAGAGACCCACGTTTCCTTATTTGTTGTTTCGATTCTCTGCAACGAAGCCCGTGATCACCAAAAACACATCGCTTTCCACAATTCCTTGCGAGTTGTTGTTGTGAAGGTTCCGAGCGAGTGCCGGACGGACGTTTCCATCAACCGGCCCCCGGGGCTCCGGCTGCGCTGCTGGTGCGCGGAGGGCTCACGGTGGCGGCCGTGTCCCGGGCGAGCTTGCGCAGGAGGAGGTCGTAGTTGTCCCGCACTCCCGGGTCGCCCGGCTCCATCCTCAGCGACGTCTCGTAGCTCCTGCGCGCCTCCTGCAGCCGGCCCCAGCGGTGGTACAGCACCCCTTGGCGAGCGACAGCGGCGATTAGTCGACGCGAAACTCGACAAGTTCGGGTGAGAACGGCGCGGGGGGTGGGAGTGGGCAACCCGTCGACGAAAGTTCGCAACGGTTTCAGAAACGGGGGCGGCGCGAAATGTATCTATGTATGCACGTTGAACTTCTTTCGCAGCGTACGTAGCCATCCGTGCTAATCGGAGGTGCGGGGGAAGGACAACAAACTAAACACAAATAAATTATTTGAAAAGTGCACAGCTCCCAGTGGCTTCCAAAATATAGGAAGGAGAGAGCGTTCCAGACGGCCGCGGAAGCTCATCTGAAAGCGCCCCGCGATACGGCAACCACCGTCCGTGTTCGATGGCTGAGCCAAAAGCCGCTGCCGCTGCTGCAAGGATGAAAAGGTTGAGGTTGACACAAATTGCCACGTGTCACCCCTAAATGAGTAATTTGCAATATCGCTCGAATTAGCCTTTCACACAGTTTTTCAATGCCTGGAATTGCGATTCAGAGACAACCGGCTTCCTGGGGCTTCTCAACATCCAAATGATGCAAGGAGTACGGGCCCCTGCCTGGCACTCCACTGCTGGATGAGCACGGGCGGGCCTCCCCAATGCCGTGCGGGTCGTTTGCGACCCCGCACTCCGACACGCTGGGGTCACCGGCGCGCGGGTTTGGCGACAACGGTGGTGAGCACAGACGACACGTTCCCTAAACGACGTTCACACATCACACCGGGCACTCATTTGAGGCTGAGTCGACTTAGGGGAGGCCCAAGACCGGTTAGGATTAACCGTCACCGGTGTGTTGGTGGCCGTGAGCGGGAATCGAACTTAGCCTCGCCGGGTTCGTAGCGCAGCAGCGCGGCTATCACGGGCGCGCTGGCGAGCAGACGCACGGGAGAGCAAAACCGAAACCGAAATCCCGACAACGTTCCCGAAACAACGGAAGGACCGTCGCAAAGGGAAAAATGTTTTTTTTTTTTTACTCCGGGGGGTACCGACGGGAAAAGGGATGGAGCATTTCAGGCGAGTCGGTCGACGCAGCCGGCCAAAATAAAACAGGACGGACACACGCACACACACACACGAAGCATCGCGCATGATCGGAGGAACCACCTACCCAGGTTGCCGTGATAGTTGGCGGCGTTCGGGTTCCCCTTGAGAGCTTGGAGGTAGAGGCTCTCAGAATCCTGCGGAGCACAGGGAGATAGGCGGGAGATTGATCCTCGGCGATGTGCACGCAAATAAGACGAAGGTCCCCCGTGTAGCCTGAACAGACTGTTGGGCCAAGTGCTGTTAGCGAGTAGCACCTGTGAAGGCCGGCACAGGGGTGGGTGGCCAGCACCACGCCCGGCCGCCTTTGTCTCTCCAGTGGCGATTTTTACACACCGCACCAGGTACTCATTTGAGGCTGAGTCGACCTAGGGGAGGCCCAGGACCGGTTCAGGTAATCGTCACCGGTGTTGGTGGCCGTGAGCGGGAATCGAACTCGGGTCGCCGGGTTCGTAGCGGTGCCACGATGCCATGCGCGCAGTCAGCGCACCCGGACAATCTTCGTGATCACGGTTGGCTGGTGCGCTTCTGCGGCCGTCTGGAGCGCCTCTTTCTTCTGATATGAGGAAGCCGCTGGGAGCTGCGATGCACTTTTAAATCATCCAGATCAGTTTGCCGTCCTTGCCCCGGCACCTCCGTTTAGCGCCGTTGGCCACGTATGCCGCGAAAGAAGCTCACCGTAGTAAAATAATAAAAATAAAATATAATAAAATCATTCTCACGACGTTTCGGCCACAAGGCAAGCAGCCGTCCTCAGGTGGAGAACAGTTCTGTCGAGAAGACAGAGTCTGAAGACTCCTGAGGACGGCTGCTTGCGTTGCGGCCGAAACGTCGTGAGAATTATTTTATTATGTTTTATTTGTATGATTTTATTATTTCCATTCTACGTGACTTTACCGAAAGAACCAAGAAGATGAATCCCTGCAGTCACGAAAGCTTTAAATCGAAACTCACCGTAGTACTTTGCGATTGGCGGGTCAGATTAACCGGTCGGTTGAATAACCGCACGGCTCAGCTCTACTGCGAAAGCGTGCGTCAGGGCCGCGTGGGTTAAGCGGCGGGGGGGGGGGGGGGGGGGGGGCGGCACCGTGCCAAAGCCACAAGGGAGGAAGTGGGCAGCGGGATAAGGCCTTGGAAGTCCGCAGCGCGCTCGACTCTGCGGCGAGCGGTGCGGAAGTGGCTCACGGTGCCACCCTTGAAACGAGCGTCCCAAGGCCTCGGCGTTTTGCGTGCGCCGATGTATTTGTTTGTTCGCTTCGCAGCGGAATTCATGACAATGCCTGTCCCTGCACGTGAAAAAAATCAACGTGGTTTGTTTTTGGGGGGGGGGGCGGGTTTTTACACAACCCGTTGGCCGCACGGCCTTCTGGGAGTGCACCTTGAGAGCAGAAAACTTTTGGGGTCGGCTTCGACGTGTCGGCGTCTCATCGGCGGCCGAGACACGGGGGGTTCGCGTGGACCGATGTTCGTGACCTGCCGGTGTGCCCATAGGCGAGGACCCTTCCTAGAAGGCCCGCAGTAGCTTGGGGAGGCCTTCGTCCCAGCAGTGGATTGATGGTGGCTGACGATGACAGGCCTTCGGCTAGAAGCCCGGGGCAGAAGGTCATGTGGGGGGCCCCCCCCGCCCCCGAGTCATTTGTGATGAAAAAAAAACAGGCCAGACGGGGTAAATTAACGAATTACGCCTCCATCAAAGATAACGATCCCCCATATAGCCTGAACGAACTGTTGGGGCAAGTGCTGTTAGCGAGCACCTATGAAGGCCGGCACGGCACACGAGGGGGTGGGTGGCCAACACCACGCCCGGCCGCATTTGTCTCCCCAGTGGCGATGTTTACACACCGCACCAGGTACCCATTCGAGGCTGAGCCGACCTAGGGGGAGGCCCAAGACCGGCTAAGACAACCGTCACTGGCGTCGATGGGAATCGAACTCGGCTCATCGGTTTATCATCTTCTTGGTTATTTCGGTAAAGTCACGTAGAAGGGAAATAATAAAATAATAAACATAAAACCATGACAGGGAATCGCGGGAGGAAAGACTGCCCTGTTCTTCACCTGAGGACGGCTGCTTGCGTTGTGGCCGAAACGTCGTGAGAATTGTATTTTATTATGTTTTTTTCTTCTTATTTTATTATTTCCCTTCTACGTGACTTTACGGAAAGAACCAAGAAGATCGGCTCGTCGGGTTCGCAGCTCGGCCAGGTAACCGCTACACCCCCCCCCTCCCGCCGACTTCTGCATGGCGAATTTCGATGTAAAGCTTTCGTGACTGCAGGGATTCATCTTCTTGGTTCTTTCGGTAAAATCACCTGAGGACGGCTGCTTGCATTGTGGCCGAAACGTCGTGAGAAGTATTTTGTTATGTTTTCTTCTTATTATTTTATTACTTCCCTTCTACGTGACTTTACCGAAAGAACCAAGAAGATTCTGCATGGCGCTGGAGGTCACCTGAAACCGGCCCGTCTTGCCCAGCACGTTGGCCACCGTGAACAGGAGGCCGTGCTCGCCGGGGACACTTTGGAGGGCCAGCCGGCCGATCCTCGCCGCCTCCTCCATGCTCCCTGCAGGCCACCGGGGGGAGGGGGCAGGGCGAAGGGGGGGGGGGTCGTGGGCAGGAGAGGCGGATTTGTTACGAGTTACGTCCAAAGGTCGGCCGTGGTGGGGGGGGACAAAAAAAGCGAAGGCCGTGGGTGAGGATCGTGACTCGTTTACTCGCGAGCCGGGCCCACGCATCGACGAGAGAGAGACAGAGAGAGAGACAGAGAGAGGAGAGAAATCAGCACGCAACTCAACCTCCAGTCGCATCGACGTCACACGCGTGCAACTCGCGCAGTTGCGCGCGACCGAGTCGCGCAACTCGTCGCTCGTGGTACGGCGCGGTATTCGTGGGGTTGGTGCGGCCTGAACGTTCGCGAGCTCTCGCGGGCCCCGGTCCATCACGGGCGCGTAGGCCACTAACGGTGCCGGTCATTAACTCTCACCTAGGAGGGCGACCACCTATGCATTAAATGGGCTTTACAGACAGGGTATCCTCTGTCCAAGCGGCGTTGGCTGGGTAATGTGACGCCAGGCTATCACATGGTCACAGACTTTGCCTCACCGCTGCGCAAATTTATAAATTCCAGCAATGCCTGTGGCTTAGGGAAGCCGGGCGGCAGTGCACTTCTTCGCCAGCACAGCGGCTTTCGTCCCGCGATTCCCTGTCACGGTTCGAAGACCAACTTCCCTTCAAAGCTCGAATCCCAGTCATTTATTTCAGGCACGGCATGTCACACGTCCTCCAGTCACGCCAACCACGCTTCGCTCCCAAGACACGGGGTGGGCACCACGGTGGCTGGGAGATGTTAACTACCTCGCCTGGTGTACAGGAGGTCGCGGGTTCGATCCCGACCATGACACCTGCTGTGTATTTGGAATTTGCGTGTCTCTCTCTCTCTCTCATCATCACGGTGGCTGGGAGATGTTAACTACCTCGCCTGGTGTACAGGAGGTCGCGGGTTCGATCCCAACCATGACACCTGCTGTGTATTTGGAATTTGCGTGTCTCTCTCTCTCTCATCATCACGGTGGCTGGGAGATGTTAACTACCTCGCCTGGTGTACAGGAGGTCGCGGGTTCGATCCCGACCATGACACCTGCTGTGTATTTGGAATTTGCGTGTCTCTCTCTCTCTCTCATCATCACGGTGGCTATGAGATGTTAACTACCTCGCCTGGTGTGCAGGAGGTCGTGGGGTCCATCCCGACCCTGACGCCTGCTGCTGTATATTTGGAGCTCGCGTGTTCTCCCCGTGTTCGCGTGGAATTTCCTCCGGCTCCACCGGTTATTTTCCTACACATTTAGAATCGATGTAGCGCGTTCCGAGTATTTGGCTGCTGTAGATTTACACGCGATAGGCCACTTTGTTGAGCTGCCGTTTGTGGCCAGATCGTTTCTGAAAAAAGCTACATAGCTCAGTGGGCCTTACCTGGTAAAATAAAAGATAGTTCAGTTTATAGTTTCGTTTTGTGATCGGGCGCATTGCGGGTGATTTGGTCATAGGGTTACTATCATCACGCAGCTGACAAAAGCCAGGACTTTAGATGTCCCTGGAAGGACCTAAAACATTTCCCGGGACAAGCAGCTGCCTCCAAACAGAGGGGACCGGTGTAACGTAAACCCCAGCCCCGTCTCTCTTGACGGGACCGGGCACTTCGCTGAAAGTGACGTCCAGTGGCCCGTGGGTTTCGTGTGGCGTGCGTGACAGCAACCCTCACCTGGCGGCAGGAGGGGGGAAGAGGAAGTGTGTGTGTAGGGGGGGGGGCGATGCCGTGGGGTCCCCCCACTCACCCGAGTTGTCGAGCAGCACGATCATGTTGTTCCAGGCGAGTCGGTGCGATGGCTGCTGCAGGGTGGCGGTGCGCCAAGCCTCCAGCGCGTCTGCCGGCCTCTGCACGTCCAGGTACTGCTCACAGCGCCAGCGGACACGCGGGCTTGTACGCACGTACGCACGTGGATGCATACGCAAGTACGTACGCACGTACGTGCGTATGCTCAACATCTTTCGAACCGTACGTAGCGAAACGTTCTGACCGGAGGTGCGGGGGAAGGACCACAAACTATACACGAAAAGAAATAAAGTTTGAAATATAGACGATGACGTTAAAAGGGCACAGCTCCTGTGGCTTCCTAATATCGCAAGGAAGAGCATTCCAGACGGGCACAGAAGCGCATCTGGAAGCGCACGATGCGGTGGCCGTCTTTTGTTCGGTGCATAAGTGCGTACAAATGCGGATTCGTACGCTCGTGCGTACGCACATACGTGCAGCCGTATGTATGCACGCACACCAGGGGTGGGAGACCCACAGCCCACGACGCTGGCTGGGGTCCACGACTTCATTTACGAATTGCCGAGCGGGCGTTTGGTTTTCGAGACATTATTTTGGCGTGGCGTGAACCCGGTGACCCGAGTTCGATTCCCGCTCGCCGCCAACATCCGCGATGGATATCTGAACCGGTCCTGTCACTCCCCTAGGTTTACTCAGCCTTAAGTGAGTACGTTGCGCGGTGTGTAAACGTCAGCACTCGGGCGACAAGGGCGGTCGCGCGTCGTGCTGGCCGCCCTCCAGTGTCATTGGTCGTGAGAGGGAATCCAACTTCGTGGCTCAGCGCGCTAACCGCTGCACTGCCACATCGCACGCACAAGCGCATGCACGCACAAGCGCACGCACGCACAAGCGCACGCACGCACAAGCGCATGCACAAGCGCACGCACGCACGTATGCACGCACGCGCGCGCAGCAGGAGACACGCGGGCCTGGGGCCTCACCAGCCGGCCCAGGTTGTAGTAGCAGTCGGGGTATTGTTTGCGATGGCGCAGGGCGGTGAGGAAACTCTGCTCAGCCGCGAGGAAGTCTCCCCGGCTGTTCTGCACGATCCCCAGGTTCATCCAGGCAGCCGCAAAGTCCGGTCTGCCGGGTCGGTGGTGGGGGGCGGGGGAGGAGTGTTAACATCATTGAGTGAGATGGCGAGCAAGTGAGTGTGCGGGTGAGTGAGTGATTGAGGCAGTGCGCGAGAAAGTGAGTATGTGGGTGAGTGAGCGAGCAAGAGAGTGCATGAGTGAGCGAGCAAATGGGTGAGCGAGTTTTTGAGGAAGAGAGCGAGTGAGCAAGTGAGTGAGTGAACCAGAGAGTGAGTGAGCGAGTTTGTGATTGAGTTGTTGAGCGAGCGAGCAGGTGAGTGAATGACCGTGCGAGCGAGTGAGCAAATGAGGGAGTGAGCGGATTTGTGAGCGAGCGAGCGAGCGAGTCGGCGGGTGAGTGAGCAAGCGAGCGAGTGAGCGAGCAGATCATCCGTTTCATCGGCGGCGCCGGCGTACTGAATCTGCACGGCTCTCCTCAGCAGCTGCTCCGCCTCTTGCAGCTTCCCCGCGCCCTTGAGGATGTTGCCCAGGTTGTTCATGGGCTGCACGTACGCGGGGTGCAGGCTGCGGGCGGACGGGAACAACGGGAACAACGGGGCACGCGCGTCAAGGTTTTTCAAGGAGCTTGAATCATCGTCGCGCCCACTACGATCATCCTCGCAGCGGCGGCTTGTGGCTGGCCGTCTGGAACAAAGACGGTGCTCACCGCGTCGCGCGGCGCTTCTGCGGCCGTCTGGAACGTTCTTCCTTCCGATAATTAGAAAGCCGCTGGAGCGGTGCACTTTTAAATAGTTTAGATCGACAAACTCATTTCTTTAGAACTGCTTTTTGTGTTTCGTTTGTTGACCTTCCTCCCCAACCTCCGATGAGCACGGTTGGCTACGTACGGTGCGAAAGAAGTTCAACGTACGTATAAACATGTGCGCGCACAGACGAGTCTCATCAGCGGTGGTTTGGCCCATTAAGCAAACGTTGCTGGGGTTACCCGGCGTCGTTAGCAAGAGCCCAAGGAAGCGGTTCATTCAAGCGACGTGGTCGACACGAGAGAGCGGACTGCACTAGAACCACCAGGTTTACCAACGTTCGTCACGTGACAGTCAAATCGTTATTTTGAAATTCTTAAAACTGGAATTTAGCTGTGTAAAAATAATCGTCGAGGACGTCCGTCCGGGGCCACACCGACGCCGCTCTCATCGCCGCCATTTCGTTCTGTGACGGACGAACAGCAGAGCTACCTCAGTGCCCGTCCGTAGTAAGCGATGGCCGTCCTTTCGTCTCCGTTGTCCGCCGAGTTCTTCCCGATGTTGTAGTGCACCTGGGGTCCGACGCCGACATCAAGCTCGTGAGCGCAGTTCACAGACGCGTGGGCGACGACAATCGCCACGTGCACACGCAAACACGAGGAAGAAAAATCGTGCGCGGGCGAGCGGTTCCGCAACACTACGCGACGTTTTTTATCCCGCGTCACCGATGAGCGCGGTTGGCTGAATACTGTGCCATAGAAGTTCGACGTGCATACGTAGACTCACACAGAGACCCATAGAGACCCATAGACTCACACAGAAACCCATAGACTCACACAGAGACCCATAGACTCACACAGAGACCCATAGACTCACACAGAGACCCATAGACTCACACAGAGACCCATAGACTCACACAGAGACCCATAGACACTCACATAGAGACCCATAGACTCACACAGAGACCCATAGAGACCCATAGACTCACACAGAGACCCATAGACTTACACAGAGACCCATAGACTCACACAGAGACCCATAGACTCACACAGAGACCCATAGACTCACGCAGAGACCCATAGACTCACACAGAGACCCATAGACACTCACATAGAGACCCATAGACTCACGCAGAGACCCATATACTCACACAGAGACCCATAGACTCACACAGAGACCCATAGACTCACACAGAGACCCATAGACTCACACAGAGACCCATAGACACTCACATAGAGACCCATAGACTCACACAGAGACCCATAGAGACCCATAGACTCACACAGAGACCCATAGACTTACACAGAGACCCATAGACTCACACAGAGACCCATAGACTCACACAGAGACCCATAGACTCACGCAGAGACCCATAGACTCACACAGAGACCCATAGACACTCACATAGAGACCCATAGACTCACGCAGAGACCCATAGACTCACACAGAGACCCATAGACTCACGCAGAGACCCACAGACTCACACAGAGACCCATAGACACTCACATAGAGACCCATAGACTCACACAGAGACCCATAGACTCACACAGAGACCCATAGACTCACACAGAGACCCATAGACTCGCACAGAGACCCATAGTTTGTTGTCCTTCCCACCCGACCTCCGATTAGCGCGGTTGGCTGCGTGAGGTGCGAAAGAAGTTCAACGTGCGTGCGTACATTTGACTCTCAATAAACACCACGTGTCTGTCTGTAACGGAGGCGGTGGTGGCGTGGGGTGGGGTGGCAGGGGAGCGTGAAACCTCTCGTAAAGATCGCTCAATGCGACCGAATTGTGAGCGTGAGGTGGAGTCGCACGTGTGGGACTCGTCGCCTGCTGAGACCGGGGCGGATTGACCCGGGAGGCTTTTTCCCCAAAGGCCCCGGGGAGGCAAAGAAAACCCGGCGCCCAATGGGTTCGCCTCGCTGGCCCAGGCGACGGCGTAGGTGCGCTACATCGCGGCACCGCGTCGTCACGCGTGCGATCGTGAGCGCGCGGCGTCGCGTATCGCCGCCTGAGCGCGCCGCCGTTATGAAAGGTTCAAAGGGGCAGCCCTGCAACCGCTCGCTCGCGCTACTGCCGGCAGAAGGGCCTCCGCCCCGACGCCGCTCCGGACAGTCGCCCCCAGTAAAATGACCGCCGCTCGGAAAGACACGCCAGTGGACGGACGCTCGGGAGACGCGACCGCTCCCTGCGTCTCTGAGGACGTGCCTTGGCGTTCCGCGGGCACACGTGCAGTGCGCTGGAGAAGAGCTCCTGCTCGCTGCGCCACTGGGCGCTCCGGTGAACGCTGCGCACCATGTGCAGCGCCACCAACAGCAGCCACAGCACTCCCAGGAGCCTCTGCACGCACACGCACGCGCGCGGGCAGCGGCAACGTCACGCGCAGTCAAGAGGTCCGCACGAAGGCGATCGCGCGGCGGACGAGTGGACCGCGAGCGGGAACGTGGACGGCAACGGCGCGGCGCCAGCAGGGGCCGCCTGCCGCACGGGGAGAGACGCGGGCGACGCTTCGGCAAACGGCGACGGCGATCCTCAACACGCGGACGTGCGCGCATGATGGCGGCACTACCGGCGAAAGGGCCTTCCGCTCGGCGGCAGGGGAGGGCCGATTGCCGAGACGGGCAACGGAGCGGTCTCCACAAGTCCGGAGGCAAAGGGGAAGAAGAGCTAAGACCAAAATTGGGCGGATCTTAGGAGGTCATGTGGTGACTTCACGACACCGTTGGGATCTGGAGGAGGGAATATTTGAAGGGGCGGAAGTGACCGTAACTTTACCGCGCCGCGCACGCGACCTGCCCAGTGGCGGCGCCCACTTCCACCGCAAGGGGGGGACGGAGCAGAGAGGTCGCAACCGGGTACCCGATACCCGTACCCTACCCGATACCCGGTTACCTGTACCCGGCCGGGTACGGGTAGCCGTTTGCGACCCTGGTGCGGCCGGGTACGGGTACGGGTAAGGAATCAAAACCCGTTTGCGACCTCTGGGACAGAGGCGGTCGCGGTGATTAAAGAAACGCCGGCCCGGCGCCGGGAGATGTAAATGTAAGCGTCGATCTCTGGGTCGCGTTGCCGGTCACCGCACGACGGGGGGCCGTCTCGAGCGCGCGGCACCGTCTCCGGCGGGCAAGCGATAACCCAGGAGCGGGCGACAGCGATAACCCACGAGCGGGTGAGCGATAACCCACGAGCGGGCGACAGCGATAACCCAGGAGCGGGCGGCGCGGGCGGTAACCTTGTGGCGCGGGTGCCGGCGTGCCAGGCGGGAGAGGCCGTGGGTCACGAGCAGCGCGTGGCCCGCGGCCGGCGTGTAGAGGACGCGCTCCGCCAGCACGAAGCCCACGCGCACCAGCACGTTCGCGGCCGGAGCGAACGGCACCAGCAGCAGCACCAGCGCCAGCAGGAGCCGCCTGCCGCACGGGGGGGAGACGGGGGCGAAGTTCCGGCAAACAACGATGACGACGGTGGCGATGATCGAGCGTTCACATCGCATCTCTCGGCACCGCACAATCCTCAACACACGGGCGTACACGCGTGTTATTATTCCCTGCACGACGGACGGACGGACACAATAATCCCCTGTGGGCTGGTGTAACCAGGAGGTTCCAACCAGTAATAGCGTTTATACGTGTCAGAAGAAACCGGAGCACCCGGAGAATACCCACGCGTGCGAGGGGGAAACACTCTATCCCATACAGACGGAACAGGTGTGGTCCAGATTTGCCGTACCGCCTTCTCCTAGTGAGCCAGGCGAAAGCACCTCCTTGACGCACACGGGAAGGGATGTTTGTGCAAAACGTGTGAGTGCGATCTGCCAATCCTCGCTGATGCCTCCATAGGACGCGTGCATAGTCACATCGGCCCGGCTGTATAGATGATACTCATCTAACACATTCCTGCGGAGGGAGCTGGTAGGAACGTCGGGTTGCTCGGTCAATGGCCAGGGTCAACGGCGGCGTGGTGTATTCCGCAAATATGGCCGACTGTGAGGGCGGGCACAAGCCGGCGTGAGTAGGTTAAACGTTGAGTTTTATAAGGGCACCACGGGGTGACCAGTCCCTCTCTACCCAGCCCCACCCCTCCCACCCAGTCGCTCCCCACCCTCCCCACCCAGCCCCTCCCTACCCTCCCCACCCAGCCCCTCCTCACCCTCCCCTCCCCACCCAGCCCCTCCCTCCCCACCCAGGCTCTCCTCACCCTCCCCTCCCCACCCAGCCTCACCCTCCCCACCCAGCCCCTCCTCACCCTCCCCACCCCGCCCCTCCCTCCCCACCCAGCCCCTCCCCACCGCCCCCCCCCCCCCCCCTCCGACCTTCCATCCGACCCCCACCTTCTCTCCGACTCGTCGTGGGCACGCAGGGCGCGCAGCGCGAGGGCGCCGAGCGCCAGCCACAGGCACAGCGGCGCCACGATCCTCCAATCGGAGGCGGCGGAGATGAGCGGCACGCAGCCCATGGACCAATCAAAGCACAGCCACTGCGGGTCGAGGAGCAGCCAGGCATTGAGGGCGTAGAGGTAATGGTAGTTCACCACCTGTGAAGAGAGAGAGAGAGAGAGGTGGGTGGTGGGGGGGGTGGTGGCAGGGGTGCCAACGTTACGAAATTGCCAGCTGTGTCGTGAAGACACGCGAACCGAGAGTAGAAATTTTTAAAAACGCGGTGGACTTTTGACCGTGCCGGATGAGGGTAAGAGCAGTGGCAGCAGCGTTGGTGGTGGTGGAGGAGGCAGGGTGAGGACAGGGTGAGGACAGGATGTGTTCTCTGCACGGTCAGTTATTACGACGGTCGGTTGAGGATGGACTTAACCCACCGTTGTTAGGAAGCCACTGGAGGCCACGCACTTTCAAATCTACATTTAAAATTAATTTCTTTAGAATATATTTTTGTGTTGTTTAGTTCGTTGTCCTTCCCCCCCCCCCCCCTTCCGTGGTTGGCTTCCCACGGTGCGGAATGAGTTCAACATACATAGATGCACCGATACATCCGGGGGTTGATAAATTGAGTGCAACCTTGCGGGGGCATCAACAGCGGGTTCGCCCTGTGGAGAGTCTCATCCTCACCGTAGGGAATGTGGAATTTCCACCACTGCCTCTGGGCTGTAAACGGTCGATGAGTACCATTGCCTCAATGCTAATTTGAGAAAGAGTACAAGTTGAATAAAAAAAAACACGATCTTAACAAATTTTCCTTTGATTTATCAAAGTATTCATTGGCATTAAATTGGGACAGATATAAAAAAAAATATGAAAAAAGTTTTCGCAATAAGTTGCGCTGATGTCTCATTTGGTAGCTGGCGGGGAGACTCGTAAACAGGAACAGCTGGCAGAAGATTAGGTGCAATGAATAATGCATAATCGCGCACGACTGTTTAAGATTTAGACATTCTGCCCGAACATCGCTCGGGCCAGACATTTTCATTATTTAAATAGAGAACACTTGTTATTGTTGAAAAAAATAATAATATATAAACGCTTTAGGCCGACCGGCTGGCTGACGCAAAATGTATTAATTTTCTAAATGCACTCAACTTGAGCGATGAATCAACGAGCGTCGTCCTTTTATTCCATGTGACTCATCGCACTCTTGACGGGGGGGGGGGGGCGGTACGGGTGGCGTTCGTCATCAACTTTGGGAAACACGCCGCGGTCGCCCGTCACGTCTACGACGACGCTCTCCGCCGCCTAAGTCACTCACCGCCGTCAAATAACGAGAACCCCGCACGCCTTGTGGCATCGGCAAGCCGGTGGGGGAGGGCTAAGGCGCCCGCGTCAGCCTTAACGGGTGCTCGCCGACAGTAAACGCACCTCGGCGCTCTCAACCCTTTGCCGTTCCGAGACATCTGTCAGTTGCAGGGTGCAGGTGGGTGGTGTCCAGAGGTCGCAACCGGGTACCCGATACCCGTACCCTACCCGATACCTGGCTACGGGTACCCATTTGCAACCATGGTGCGGCCGGGTACGGGTAAGGAATCAAAACCCGTTTGCGACCTCTGGTACACGTATGTGCACGTACGTCATCAGAAACGGGAAAGGTTTGAGCTCCCAGCTGACGCAGCGACGACGCCGGGCGGGCGAGAACTAAACGGCGTCGACGCGGCGCAGTACTCACGCGTGTCAGCAGGCCGTCGGCGAAGGCGGCGGGGTTATCGTCGGGCGTGAACGCCGGAGCGCCGCCGCCCATCACCCACCACCGCGCCGCCAGCGTGGCGAGGAGGGCCGTCGCCAGCGCTGCCTGGCGGCACGCGAACGCCAGCGTGCAGCCTCGGCGGCCCTGCGCGCTCGGCACAAGCCCGGGAAAAGCGTCAACCACCGCTCGGCACGTTTGTTTCTTTCAAAAGCGAGCCACCGTGCGCCGCGCGGCTCTGCGGGTGGTCACGCTGCGTGCCCGGGCGTATGTTTCGCAATGCGCTACTGCGGGCATCTGCCTGCAGCAGGAGTTGAAGGGAAGGATGGGGCGCCGCGGTGGAGAGATGTTAACTACCTCGCTAGGTACGCAGGAGATCGTGGGTTCGATCCGGACCCTGAAGCCTGTATGTTTGGAGTTTGCGTGTGTCTCTCCCCGTGGTCGCTTGGATTTTTCTCCGGGTCCTCCGGTTTTTCCTTCCACGTTTAGAATCGACATCACGCGCTTAGAGTATTTGGCTGCTATACATCTACACGCGATGATCACAAGCCACTTCGTTTGGCTATCATTTGTGGCCAGGGAGCTTCTGCAAAAGAGCTACAAGGCTAGGTGGGGCCTTTCATGGTAAAATGAAAACAATTGTTTTAAGATGCCCTTGGTAGTGAGTGAGAATAAATGCTAATCAGGTACCCCATGTGAGAAAAATGGATTGCTTGGACTGCAACCACTTCACTGATGAAAATTGTCATCGCGAATTACGAGAACGAAATGAACACTGCCCCCCAGAGTGTGTATCTTGTACTTGTTATTTTTATTTATTATATATTTTTATTATTATAGAAATATGATTTATTTTTACAAGAGCCCGGTACAGAGCGCGAGCGATAGAAAAAAAGGGGTCAGAGGGGCACTGGTGGAGCCAGTGGGGGGGGGGGGGGGGGGGGGGGGTGGCACGTGCCCCCCCAATGATCCGATCTAAATCCCTAATTGCGATCGGATCATTGGGGTTTATTAGTAATAAATCGGCATTTTGCAACCCCCATTTCCACTGTGTAGCATATTATTACGTGCCAGGGACTTTATGATAGGACAATAGTCCATAATCGGCAATAAGTAATGGCAAAGCAGTTATAAGTGACTCACAGAATTGTGTGCAGTTGTGTATACAGCACACACGACTTCCCTGAAGGCATCAACAGCTTCAGCGAGCGCGATGCCGATCACACGACGCGGTTCGAATTCGACCCTCGATCGATGGCTGCGCCATCGCCGCACACGCGTCTAATAACGAAATTATTCGATCCGTGAATTGAATTGCGGGTGCCCGAATCCCGACTCTGAATTTTCGTAAGGGAACGCAATTATTATCCTTGACCTTTTGATGCTCACCTTTGACCTCATCCCCGCACCCCCAAAATGCAGTGCAGACTTGGCTAACCCGAGGGGGTCGATCCCAGAGACTGCGATGGCATCGTACGCCGAGCACAGGGCCTGGCGGGCGATAGAGAGAGAAACGCGAACCCGTCAAATGGACTCGCACGCAATGCCCGTAGCCGCCGCTCTGTATTTTCATCGCTCGCTCGCGCGTCGTGCAAACGAGGTAGCTGCACAGGCCGGCTCGGCACGCTCATCCCACGACGGTCACGCCTCGATTATCCTGGGCGATGGGGGTTGGGGGGTGACCCGAATATGAAAACAAAATAACAACAAAAACATGACTGAACAAAGCTAAACGAATGCAAATTAGTTTAACACGTAGGCTTTCGCGACCAATATCATCCATAATACAGGTTTTTTTTTTGGGGGGGAGGGTTAGATCTGGCTGTTGCCTGATGAAGCTAGTTGTAATTTCTGGCGAAACGTCGTACTCAGATTGTGGATGTTGTGGCTTTGCTCTCCAACCCCAAGTCGAGGTACACCTATTGTTCTCTTTTAGCCCCGCCCACCCCCCCCAACACGTTCCATTCATTGGCTACCACATTCAGATAAGCCCCTCCCCCTTAACTTGCATTTAAGAGCTCGCCTCTTGGAATTTTGCCTCACTTGAGACAGTAACTTTAGCTGTGACGGTCCCACCTGATGACGGAGACTTGTGTTGCCTCCGAAACGTCGTGATTTATTATTTTATTTCTATTATTATTTCTATTGTTTTTATTCTTTATTTTTACCTACGTGACTTTACCGAAAAATATGAAACTTGGAACTGCGCCACTGCAAAGGGCCATCTCGACCGAGCGCGCTATTATTAGAAACGCGGCGACGTCGTTGCCACGTCGAAAACTATTCCCCCCCCCCCACCAGTACCCGATTGGTGCGGCTAAGATGCTTGCAGCGACGGGAATATATATATAGATTTCTATAGTTTTCCACGTATTCATTAGTGAGCGCGTGCGTTTCAGATCAAGTATTCGTGGAGATGGAGCTCGCGGAATCATTCGCTTCCCCGTGGAGTTGGTCGGTGGGGGGGGGGGGGGCCCTCACGAACTGGCGAGGGGCATGATGGGAAACGCTGAATCTCTGAATCCATTCCACCCCCCCCCCACCGTCAAACGTCTAAGTAGCGGACCACGTGAAACGACGACACGGGGTCGCGCGGCGCTGCGAATGCCCACGAGCCAGGAGGTGCCTCACCGCTGTTACGGGCAATCAAGGCACGATGTGACACCTGCCTCTCTGTCTCTGTGTACAGCGCTTGTTTGGTAGTGTGTACGGCACGAACGGTCTGTGGCGGTGCGCTCAGAGCGGAACGTCGCATGCTGCTCACTGTCAAAGGCAGTCATTGCTTCACTGTCACGATGCATCCAATCCCGACATTGTCATTTCTTTTGTTGCAGGTCCTCGTAGGCTTTCATCACTTGGGAGCCGGTGGCACATTGAACACATTCCTGCGGAGGGAGCTGGCAGGAACGTTGGGTTGCTCGGTCAATGGCCAGGGTCAACGGCGGCGTGGTGTATTCCGCAAATATGGCCGACTGTGAGGGCGGGCACAAGCCGGCGTGAGTAGGTTAAACGTTGAGTTTTATAAGGGCACCACGGGGTGACCAGCCCCTCCCCACCCAGTCATTTCGGAACGGGCCCTGGGGGCCAACCCTTTCGCAGCCCGTGCCGACCCGCATGGTTCAAGTATGGTGAAGCAACCGGCGTGCCTCATCGCAATCGATTGGGTCAGATTGCGTAGGTAAAATGTGTGTCGTGCGCGCCCTCCGCCAAGCCCGACACAGACAATTAATGAAGCTGTAACGCGAACAAACGTGCCGATTCACGACCCCTTCGCACCTCCGATTAGCACGGCCGGCTAGGTATGGCGCGAAAGAAGTTCAACATACATATACACACAGCACAGCGGTCGCGAGAGCCTATGTGTTAAATGCCTACGCCTGGCAGAGCACTGAGCAGACTTTCATCCAGCAGTGGACGAGCTGTACACACCCGCGTTTATGTCATGGATAAAAGTTCAAAACAACATTCTGTCCCAGTGCACCCCCAAATGTCACAGCGCTTAACCTTCAAAGCAAGAATGCGACGTGAATTAATAACTAAATTTAAAGAAAAATCACCCAGGGCTCGTCCGGGATTTGAACCCGGGACCTCTCGCACCCAAAGCGAGAATCATACCCCTAGACCAACGAGCCAGATGCTAAAGCTGTTGAGCAAACATACTTTTAGTGTGTGCACTTGGCATTTCTGCACGCTGGGCATTAAACCAAGTGTGGCTGCAGCACCGATAACACTATAACAGCATTGGAGAGACACGTTAGTAAGCGAGTAAAACTCCGTTTTTAAATCCTTTATATTAAGTTCACTTGCTTGCTTGCGTGCTTACGACCGTGCAAATCTTTCGGTCGTTTTTTAACCCACTTCCCGTGATCCAATCGAGCTGACATTTTGCACACAGACTCGTTGTGCGTGACAATTTATTTTCCTGAAATTTTTTTTCCAAAATTTTCCACTTTTTAGGAATTTTTTTTTTCATATTTTATTTAAAATACCAATGTGATAAAAATGAAACTCTTACTCAAGAAAAGCAGAAATGAATAATAAAATAAAACTGATGCCATGCATATAAAGGATTTATATTGAAAAACTTTGTTTTTACGGGTTAATTTATATATATATAGCTCCATTCACACAAGGCCTCACAGCGCTGTACAACAGAATAACAGTAAAAAAAAAACCCGATCAACATTAAAACTCAGAGGAAATCAACCCAACACCCTTACGCAGACGGATATGCAAGAGGAAATAAACGCGAAAAACTCAAAGGATATAGAAATAAACGCGGTTTTCAAACCGCGGATTTGGTGGATCGAAGTTGCCGTACCGAGGTACACGGTTTGAGCAGATCCCACCAGATGCGATTGAGCTTAAACCCTGTCAGGGCCTTGAAGGCCATTACAAGAACTTTAAACTCGCTCCTGTATTTTTACTGGAAGCCTACGCAGGGAACGAAGACTGTAATCAGTGCCGGATTATCGTAGTAGCAATAGTAGCACAAGTAGCTACAAATGCTACGGGCCCCGCACATTCAAGGGCCCCGCGCTAAATGCTTTCAAGCTATCAATTCCGGTTCAGTGATTCTGCACTTGCTCTATTACTACAGTACTATACGGCCTTCAACTTTTATGAACGACCGGGTGTTTAAGGTTAGCGATTTGTCGTATTACGTCTGTATAGCAAATTAAAAACTACAATTACTTTGTTAAACACGTAGCAGGCTTTCGCGACCAATATTATTCATAATCAACGTTTTTGGGTTTAGATCGCGTTATTTATGAATGTGTCGTAACCCTCCACCACCCGACACGGCCAATCAGTAAAAAAGTGTCACGTTGACAAAAGACAAATCGTTCACTGCTTTAGCCCACCGGTGTGTTCAAGCGTGAAACCACAACATTTACACCAGTGGGCTAAAGCAGTGAACTATTTGTCTTTTGTCAACGTGACACTTTTTTACTGATTGGCCGTGTCGGGTGGTGGAGGGTTACGACACATTTATAAATAACGCGATCTAACCCAAAAACGTTGATTATGAATACAATTACTTTACTATGTAAGTAAAAAATTAATGTTTTTAATATTTTTTTTCAATTTATGGCCCCTTGATGACAAATGCTACAGGCCTCGCACTAGCTTCATCCGGCACTGAATAGGTGTGATGTGCTCACATTCCCTCACTCCGCAAAAAACATGTACATACGTATATTGTCAACCTGATGATGCTGATTGTAATTACTGGCTGTGTCGGCTGGTGGCGGGTTTAACGACACATTTATATTTACGTGATGCCCACTACATGTTCAACTGATTCATTTGCAGTTTAACGAACAACGCGTGCACGCACGGAAAGGCGGAGAAGTGCTGTTGATACACGGACCATGCAAAATGTTTCTTGCATTTTTGAAAAACGTTCTCCAGTTTCATTCCGATTGTCCCCTACCAGTCTCATGCTATGAGACAAAGTGTCCACCCCATTCAAATCTCTCGCAGCGCTGTGCAACCCTTCCTGGATATCATGGATATTACAGAGCTACAACTGAAATCCCTTCACTTTCCCACCCGCTCTGCATATACGGGCGCTTCGGGACCTACGGAAGAAAATTAGCCTTGCAAATGTAAATTATTATTGTTGTTGGATGGAAAAACAATAATTGTCGCATTGCAGTCAAACCGATGTTTTCAATTTTGGACGTGGAGTTTAGCCGAATTACGAATTTAAGCAAATTTAACGTTCAAATTAAATGTATTTGCGCGCGGAAGAGAAATCTTTTAACGAGAGCAACCACCCACCGTGTTCGTCGCAAACAATTACAGTGATAATGACGCTTATGATTGTGGAACCACAGATGCCACCATCAGTGCCGGATTATCCCAGTAGCAACAGTAGCTACATATGTAGTAGCTACTAGTAGTACGTACGTACTACTAACTACATATGTAGTAGCTACTAGTAGCTACTACATATGTAGTACAACATATGTAGTAGCTACTACTACATGTGAAGTAGCTACATATGTAATAGCTACGGGCCCCGCACTTTCAAGAGCCCCGCGTTAAATGCTTTCAAGCTATCAATTCCGGTTCAGTGATTCTGCACTTGCTCTATTACTATAGTACTATACCGTCTTCAAGTGGGTGTTTAAGGTTAGCGATTTGTCGTATTATCTGGCTGTATAGTAAATGAAAAAATACAATTACTTAACTGTGCAAGTAAGAAAATTTGTGTTTGAATATTTACGTGTGTTTTTTTTATTTAGGGCCCCTTTATAACATTTGCTACAGGCCCCGCACTAGCTTCATCCGGTCACTGGTTGCCACGCAGCGCCAACACCCCCCCCCCACACGCAGGAGAGTCCTGCCCTCGGATGTTTGGCCATTTCCGCTGATGGGTGTTTGGCGTTCAGGAGGACAAATCCCCAACGCATACGAGGGGACAACGAACGCACTCCGCTGCGTATAAAACATCTCTAGCAAGCCGAGGTTTTTGTTCGTGAAATGTTTGTTCTCCCTTGGTTCTGTGATCGTTTTTTTTAATATAAAAACCGGGCTTCGCGTTGAGTTGTTATAAAAACAACTCAACATATAAATCTCTCCAACAAGCACCACGCAACAGATGGATTCACGAAATCCTCACTGAGCCTCAAGACTTTCCCTGCCCCCCCTTCCCATTGGGCTCAGTCACCTCGCTACTCGCATTGCGCGACGGGACTAGAAGCGCTCTTTAAAAGCCCACGCAGGCAGGGACGCACAAATCGCACTCCGGCCGGAGACCTCATCGCGTTTGCGCGCAGGCAAAAAGGCGCAGCCATTATGGCTCAAGCCTTCAGTTGTCCGCTGACGTTCGTACGTACGTACGTACGCGCCCCAAACTTTTTTCGCGCAGTACATAGCCGAACCGTGCTCATCGGAGGCGCGGAGCTTCGGATCACGCCGAGTCACTCGACGCGACCGCCGTCGCAACAGGAGGTCAAGTCCCCTCTGATTGAGGGTATTTGGTCTTCTCTTCTACGCCGGGCCAGCCATCCCGGAAGGAGCGGTTAGCACACCCGCACTTTACCCCACCACACGTGAACTGCCAATCCGGCCGTAAAATTCGCGCAGGTAATTTGCATGCAATTCTTTCGTACTACTTGTATGCGGTACATTGGCACCTCCGATTACGCACGGTTGGCCACGTGCGAAGCGAAAGAAATTCGACGTGCGCACGTGCTTACGTTGCAAATCATCGACTCCCACGCGCGGCTTGCGATTGCGAGAACCGATTTCGACCGGCGAATCGACGCGCGGTTACGATCCGTCGTTTCGGCGTAAATGAGCGAGCCTTCATTCAGTCGTGGATGGAGCACGGAACGATGATGATGAGGATGATAATGAGGATGGTGAGGGCAGACCCGGGTCAATGTGGTGATATTTCGAGGCAATAGAGAGCGGGGAAGGGTTGCTTTGTTGGCAAATGGAATTTGAACGAGAACAAATAAATTGGACTTGGCCATGACGCCATCGTTACACTGCGGCGAGAAGCAGACAATGCTGGGAGTGGAATGACGGCCAAAGGTGCGAGCATGCACACGAGGCTTTCATCCAGCAGCGGACAGAGCGGGAATGATCATGATGACGACGTCGCAGAGACTGGGTTGAATGAAACGTGTAATGGAAGAAGAGTGCCCTCTATCACGCAGAGCTGTTATGACAGGTGGAATGCCAACAACTGTTTAATTCGAGAAAATGAGTGAATTCTCCAACAACGTGACAAAACGAGATCGTGCTCACTGCAATATAATGTTTCGATTTAAAGCTTCTTTCGTGACTGCAGGGATTTATATTCTTGGTTCTTTCGGTAAAGTCACGTAGAAGGGAAATAATAAAATAATAAAACGTTATAAAATTCTCACGACGTTTCGGCCACAACGCAAGCAGCCATCCTCAGGTAAAGAACAGAGCTGTCGGAAAGACAGCGTCCGACAGCTCTGTTCTTCACCTGAGGACGGCTGCTTGCATTGTGGCTGAAACGTCGTGAGAATTGTATTATGTTGTATATATATTATTTTATTACTTCCCTTCAACGTGACTTTACCGAAAGAACCAAGAATACAATATAATCATCATCATCATCCACGATCTTTCCACTGCGAGATGAAGGCCTCCCCGTGCCGTCGCCACCAGTCACACGATCTCTCGGGTGACGGGAAAAAAGCATAGGGACACACAGAGAGAGAGAGAAAACGGAGAGGTACTGGAGCCTCTGAGGCCGCGTACTCTGAAACCTTGCTGTACTTTGTTCACTACTTTTAACTTTCTTACGCCACTCGTTGCGCGCGGGTTGAAATTTACTCTGCTCGGTCGGCGTTAGCCTCTGAGGTCGTGACGGGTTTCTCTTTTCACCCCTGTTGGCTCCGCGCCCCCCTGTACCGCTCCCGTTCCGCTGCAATGTGCCATCGAGGGCGATGGCGGCACGCGAGATGACGACCGATCGGTTGACCGATTGAAACGCCGCTCGGTGTACGTACGTTGAACGTCCTTCGCGCCGCACGTAGCCGACCGCGCTCAGCGGGAGGGCTGGGATACTCACGATGACGGTGACGCCCTGCTCCTTGCAGAGAGTGGCTACGGCGCTCAGAATCACCGACAGCACGATCCACGTCGTGGAAACACTCGCGGCCCCGTGCTCCGAGCCTGCGTCGGAGGAGGAGGAGGAGGAAGAAAAAATTAACCCGTAAAAACAAAGTTTTTCACTATAAATCCTTTATATGCGTGGCATCGGGGCGGCTAGAGTCCTCTCGTCCTCTGGCTTGAGATGGCTGCCACCTATGGGTCAGATGATTGTGTGCCAGCATTAACCAATTGGTAAATAAATATTTAACATTTTTTCCCTAAACAGTGTAAAATTTAGGAATTTTTTTTCACGAAAATTCATTGTCACGCACAACGAGTCTGTGTGCAAAATGTCAGCTCGATTAGATCACGGGAAGTGGGTTAAAAAACGACAGAAAAATTTGCATGGTCCTAAGCAAGCAAGCAAGCAAGCGAACTTAATATAAAGGATTTTTAAAAAACGTCGTGATCATTGCGCGATAGCTCTCGCTAAGACGATCCGATGACGGCGATGTTCAGCCGCGTTGCTATTATGGACCTACCCTTGCGGTTAACTGTTACGTACATAAAAAGTTTGGGCTTTTCGTACTTGTTTTGTGTCGCTCGCTCACTCGCTCGATCAGTCGGCGCATCGACCGCTCGCAACGTGCGGTAACGCTCGGCACACCGACATACTGCGTCGCGTAGCTGAGATGCAACGCGCGGTAACGGTCGACTCACCGGAAAACGCCGTCGCGTAGCTGATGAAGGAGAGGAAGAAGAAGAGGGCGCACAGCAGGTCGGCGCGACCGACGACGCCGGCGACCTGGGGCAGGGCGACGGCACAACGCGGGACGCGCATGCTTAGTCACGCCACAATGCACGGACACGCACCGTGCACGCGTGTGTGTACGTACGTACGTTGAACTTCTTTCGCAGCTAACGTAGGCGACCGCGCGAATCGGAGGTGCGGGGGAAGGACAACAAAGTAAACACAAAAAGCAGTTCGAAATAAATTAGTTTGTCAATCTAGATGATGATTTAAGTGGCTTCCTAATATCGGAAGGAAGAACGTTCCAGACGGCCGCGGAGGCACATGTGAAAGCGCGCGATGTTTCAATGCATCACAACGCATGGACACGTACCGTGCGTGTTTGTGTCAAAGCGTCACAACAACAACAGCACTAGGACACTATCCTCGCGTGTGCGTTTGTGTCAATCCGTCATAACGCAATCCGACGCAGATGTCGCTCCACTCGCCACCGATGTCAGCCCTGGACCGGAATCAAACTCGGCGCGACTGCGTTTGAAGCACGTCCTGCACTGCCCGTGTGCAACCGGAACCCAAGAACGTATGGTCACGTTGCGTGCGTCACAGCAGCTTCAAGACAAAACGTGCAACAATGTAAGATTCTCTCTCTCTATATAGCGACCTGCAATGTCAGTGGTGAGCAATCTAATGGATCGGAGAGCTCATTGTGCTAATCCACTGTGACGCTGTTGAGATCCTTTCAACGTACGTGACATGCTTGACCAATGTGACGCGCGTGGCCAGTGATGGGGCCGCCGATTTCATTCACCGTGTCGTGTGCTACGATCCAGAGCTACTGCCGAAAGCACCACATGTTATATATATAAAACACATATTTTTCATAATAATGGTTTTTGGGTCAGATCGCGTTATTTATAAATGTGTCGTAACCCTCCACCACCCGACACGGCCAAACAGTAAAAAATGTGTCACGTTTTTCAAAGGACAAAATAATTCACTTCTTTAGCCCACCGGTGTGCTGATTCCAAGAACACAGGATGAGATGTTACTATCCTTCGTGCAAGCACTTCCAAGAGTTCATGAACAGTGAGCCTGGTGAAATTTGGGGAGCGCATCGTCAGTAGTGTAACCTTTGGTTCCTAGGGTGTTTCGGCCTTTCACACTATAAAAAAATATATAGTGTGAAAGGCTATTTTTTTTTAATAAATGTGTCGTAACCCTCCACCACCCGACACGGCCAAACAGTAAAAAATGTGTCACGTTATTTAAAGGACAAATTAATTGACTTCTTCAGCTCACCGGTGTGCTGAAGAGAGAATCAACAGCATTTTAAAATGTGAGTAGTCCGACGTTTCGCTGATAATTACAATCAGCTTCATCGGGCAAGAATGGTGAAGCTCTCCTGTTGCTTCCGGTCTTAAATAGAGCAGCATCAGGGTGACGTCATCATTTAATTCAATTCCATCTGGTGCAGTAATTCGAGCCTACGTGTTACACGTATTTTTTGTTTTTGTCGATTACGCCGTAGCAATGCCAGCCAGAGCCACTTTGCGTGCCATTTCTGATGCCAGCGAAACAAAGAGGCACACACTCGTGGAGTGTAGGCACATCGTGGTTAGTTTAAGATTCATCTTCTTGGTTCTTTCGGTAAAGTCACGTAGAAGGGAAGTAATAAAATAATAGCCGAAACGTCGTGAGAATTATTTTATTTTATTATGTTTTATTTTATTATTTTATTACTTCCCTTCTACGTGACTTTACCGAAAGAACCAAGAAGATGAATCCCTGCAGTCACGAAAGCTTTAAATCGAAATTTAGTTTAAGATTGCTCGGACACACTGGACTAGCGTCGGATTGAAGCTTTCGTGACTACCGTACTCATTGTTTTTTTTTGGTAAAGTCACGTATGTAGAAATAAAATAAAATGTAACTAAATAAATTAAAATACATCATGACGTTTTGAACGCAACACAAGCGATCATCATCAGGTGGAAATGTGGCAAAACACACAGCGAGGGAACACACAATGGGACACCAAGCACACAGCCCACACAGAGAACGGTAAACTGCACGGAGGCAAACAACAACAAGAAGATGGGAGACGAGAATTCAACAAACCTTATGACAACTAAATTTCGATTTAAAGCTTTCGTGACTGCAGGGATTCATCTTCTTGGTTTTTTTCGGTAAAGTCACGTAGAAGGGAAATAATAAAATAAAAAAATTTTTACATAATAAAATCATTCTCACGACGTTTCGGCCACAACGCAAGCAGCCATCCTCAGGTGAAGAAGAGATCTTTCCGACAGACCTGTTCTTTCCGACAGACCTGTTCTTCACCTGAGGATGGCTGCTTGCGTTGTGGCCGAAACGTCGTGAGAATGATTTAATTATGTTTTTAATTTTATTATTTCCCTTCTACGTGACTTTACCGAAAGAACCAAGAAGATTAATCCCTGCAGCCACGAAAGCTTTAAATCGAAACCTTAGAAACACAATGTGATGCAAAACCAGTCGGCCAACAACACAGTCAGACATGATCCTGGTTGACCACGTATTTCAAAAGACTGCTAAATTTCGTATTCAACTTCTCGGCTGGACTAGCGTCGGTTGCAAAATAAATTGTCGCTTTTCAGCATCAGTCCCGACGCTCCATGAATGTGATGCAAAGATGGAAAGCAGCTCATTGCACATGCACGACACGTGTAAATGCAGTGCTGCATGACAGGCAAATGTTTTACGTGTGTACGTGGCAATGCGGAGTATTTACGTTAGTACTCGATCTGCAATAGATTTGTGATGTGAACGCAAAGCAATGTTAAATTCACGGTCACAAATTGCTACGAAAGCACCGCCAATGCCAATTTTAACTGTAATAAATGTTGGCTCATCTGGGATTTAAACTATTGACATTAATCTCACACTCGCAGTGAGAACCACAGCCCAGACTCAGAGCCCAAGACGCCACGTGGCAATCAACTCTGAGCCACATGTACACAAAAAAGACTACCCAACGTGTTACTTGGACCACACTGGACTAGTCGTTGCAACACGACTGCGTTGCTTATTACGATTGTGCTGAACGGAGAACTGCACTTGGATAAACTGCATTCTGTTCCTGAAGAAGATACCAGCACGAGGAGTGAAAGGCCGGGCATTCTTATATAACAAACAGTTAAACACACTTCTTAGGTTTTTTTCGGTAAAGTCACGTAGGTAAAAAAATTGAATTAATAAATAAAAGTAAAATAAAATAAAAATCACGACGTTTCGGATTCAACACAGCTATTGTGCTGTGACGGTTCCACCTGAAGACGGAAGCTTGTGTTGCCTCTAAAACGTCGTGATTTTTATTATTATTTTACTTTTATTAATTTAAGTTTTCTACCTTACGTGACTTTACCGAAAAAACCTAAGAATATGAATCCTTGCAGTCACGAAAGCTTCAAATCTAGAGCTAAACACGCGTTTTACAGAAGGGAGAAAACAAATTATGTTGATTTTTGAATATCAAGATTGGAATGCAATAAAAAAATAAAATGCAGGGCTCGTCCGGGATTTGAACCCGGGACCTCTCGCACCCAAAGCGAGAATCATACCCCTAGACCAAGGAGCCAGCTCGTCTCCTTTGCGATCAAACCACCTTTTATGAGGAGCACTCTAAAGTTCATGTAAACTTGGCACTCAGCAAAGGTCAGGTTATGTGAGAATAATAAAACCTGAAGGTGACATCACTACATGTGTATGCCTGAACAAACAGTGCAACGAGTGTACGTACTGTATTGTGAAACCATCTCTCGAACCCTGACTTTTACCTTTTAAGCAATTAACAGTAAATTAAAAAAAAATAGAGGCGCTGCCCTGCAATTGCCAGCTCACACCAATGCTGTCAGAAAGGGAAGAAATTTTCGTAAAAAATATGCTCCTGGGCTCGTCCGGGATTTGAACCCGGGACCTCTCGCACCCTAAGCGAGAATCATACCCCTAGACCAACGAGCCGGCCACACAAACGCATCAACGTGTCCACAATGAGAGGTTATTGAAACGAAACGAAAAGTTGAACCCCTTGGGGGCCGTTCATAAATGACGTCACGCGATTTTGGACGATTTTTTAACCCCCCCCCCCCCTTCGTCACACGACGTCACAGAAAGTCAGACCCCCCCCCCCTCAAATATGACGTCACAAAGCTCTGCCCCCACCCCCCAAAAAAATATAAAACATGCTTCAAATCGCTTTAAACTATTGTCATTGTAGTGCGTGTTTAATGTGGCGCTGCACTCTGATGTTGTAGGAGAAAACACTTATCAAAAAGTCAATTTAATTAAGTAGAACGTGTTGTCTATATTTATTTAAAGTTGCGCATTTTGATGTGACGTCACATTTCTCACCCCCCCCCCCCTCGTCACACATCGTCACAAATGTCTGACCACCCCCAGGTGCGTGACGTCATTTATGGACACCTCCTTTGCCGATGTTGCATTTCCCAGTGGATTTTGGCTGCTCGCCATCGAACAAAGACGGTGGCGGTGACCGCATCGCGCGGCGCTTTCAGATGCGCTCCTGCGGCCGTCTGGAACGCTCTTCCTTCCGATATTAGGAAGTCTTAAATCCAGATTGAACATTTATTTCGTTAGAACTTATTTTTGTGTTTCGTTTGTTGTCCTTCCTGCCGCCATTCTCAGTGGTGCAAAACCACAATGAACAAACAAATAGACCAATTCTAGATTTGAAGCTTTCGTGACTGCAAGGATTCATATTCTTAGGTTTTTTCGGTAAAGTCACGTAGGTAAATTTTGTTTTAAAGCTTTCGTGACTGTTTTTCTGGTTAGAATTTTTTGTTGCTATTTCATTTATACCTGATGATGATTGCTTGTGTTGCAATCGAAACTTCGTGATTTTTATTTTATTTTACTTTTTTTATTTAAATTTTTTACCTACGTGACTTTACCGAAAAAACCTAAGAATATGAATCCTTGCAGTCACGAAAGCTTCAAATCTAGAGCTAAACACGCGTTTTACAGAAGGGAGTAAACAAATTATGTTGATTTTTGAATATCAAGATTGGAATGCAATAAAAAAATAAAACGCAGGGCTCGTCCGGGATTTGAACCCGGGACCTCTCGCACCCAAAGCGAGAATCATACCCCTAGACCAACGAGCCAGCTCGTCTCGTTTGTGATCAAGCCGCCTTTTATGAGGAGCACTCTAAAGTTCATGCAAACTCGGCACTCAGCAAAGGTCAGGTTATGTGAGAATAATAAAACCTGAAGGTGACATCACTACATGTGTATGCCTGAACAAACAGTGCAACGAGTGTACGTACTGTATTGTGAAACCATCTCTCGAACCCTGACTTTTACCTTTTAAGCAATTAACAGTAAATTTAAAAAAATAGAGGCGCTGCCCTGCAATTACCAGCTCACACCAATGCTGTCAGAAAGGGAAGAAATTTTCGTAAAAAATATGCTCCTGGGCTCGTCCGGGATTTGAACCCGGGACCTCTCGCACCCTAAGCGAGAATCATACCCCTAGACCAACGAGCCGGCCACACAAACGAATCAACGTGTCCACAATGAGAGGTTATTGAAACGAAACGAAAAGTTGAACCCCTTGGGGGCCGTTCATAAATGACGTCACGCGATTTTGGACGATTTTTTAACCCCCCCCCCCCCTTCGTCACACGACGTCACAGAAAGTCAGACCCCCCCCCCCTCAAATATGACGTCACAACGCTCTGCCCCCACCCCCCCAAAAATAAAACATGCTTCAAATCGCTTTAAACTATTGTCATTGTAGTGCGTATTTAATGTGGCGCTGCACTCTGATGTTGTAGGAGAAAACACTTATCAAAAAGTCAATTTAATTAAGTAGAACGTGTTGTCTATATTTATTTAAAGTTGCGCATTTTGATGTGACGTCACATTTCTCACCCCCCCCCCCTCGTCACACATCGTCACAAATGTCTGACCCCCCCGCCCCCCAGGTGCGTGACGTCATTTATGGACGCCTCCTTTGCCGATGTTGCATTTCCCAGTGGATTTTGGCTGCTCGCCATCGAACAAAGACGGTGGCGGTGACCGCATCGCGCGGCGCTTTCAGATGCGCTCCTGCGGCCGTCTGGAACGCTCTTCCTTCCGATATTAGGAAGTCTTAAATCCAGATTGAACATTTATTTCGTTAGAACTTGTTTTTGTGTTTCGTTTGTTGTCCTTCCCCCGCAACCTGCCGCCATTGGCAGTGGTGCAAAACCACAATGAACAAACAAATTGACCAATTCTAGATTTGAAGCTTTCGTGACTGCAAGGATTCATATTCTTAGGTTTTTTTGGTAAAGTCACGTAGGTAAATTTTGTTTTAAAGCTTTCGTGACTGTTTTTCTGGTTAGAATTTTTTGTTGCTATTTCATTTATACCTGATGATGATTGCTTGTGTTGCAATCGAAACTTCGTGATTTTTATTTTATTTTACTTTTTTTTAATCCTTTATATTAAGTTCGCTTGCTTGCTTGCGTGCTTGCTTGCTTATGACCGTGCAAATCTTTCGGTCGTTTTTTAACCCCCTTCCCGTGATCCAATCGAGCTGACATTTTCCACACAGACTCGTTGTGCGAGACAATTAATGTTCGTGAAAAAAAATTCCCAAAATTTTACACTTTTTAGGCAAAAAAAAAGTATTTTACATATATTCAAATAGAACTCATTCATAGCTTTGGCTGAACGTCACAGTGTAAGAGCCCAGAGCGTAACCCCTCCACAGGCCGTGGTGGAGTAGCGCAGTTGGTAGCGCCCTCGCTTCCCATGCCAAAGGTCGCGGGATCGATCCCCGCGTCCTCCACAGGCGAATATATTTTTTAATCCTTTATATTAAGTTCGCTTGCTTGCTTAGGACCGTGCAAATCTTTCGCTCGTTTTTTAACCCACTTCCCGTGATCCAATCGAGCTGACATTTTCCACACAGACTCGTTGTGTGTGACAATTAAGTTCGTGAAAAAAATTCCAAAATTTTACACTGTTTAGGGAAAACAAATTAAATATTTAATTACCAATTGCTTAATGGTGGCAGACAATCATCTGACCCATAGGTGGCAGCCATCTCAAGCCAGAGGACGAGAGGACTCTAGCTGCCACGCATATAAAGGATTTATAGTGAAAAACTTTGTTTTTACGGGTTTACTTGTTTATTTTAATTTTTTACCTACGTGACTTTACCGAAAAAAACCTAAGAATATAAATTGACCAATGTGTTGAAATTTTGACTTAAATAAGTTCGGTAGTGGGTAGTGTTTGTACAGCTTCGGGTGAAACGCGTTGAGCTGGCCCAACGCATAATCCTGTGTTGAAATTCAGGGTAAACACGCCGTGAATTTAACTGGGAATTCTCCAGAGCAGCGAGTTTCTTGTTGACGTCTCACAACCAAATCAAGAATCATTCCCCGGGGCCAACGAGGTTTGCGAGGAGATTGTATCACTCTGGTCACTAAAGAAAGAGACCTTGGGGGGGAAAAAAATAACATTGGCAATTTGAAATTTTCGCTAATTTTGGACATTAAATGTATTTAGCTACAATGTAATGAACATTATTTATAACATATTCTTGGTTCTTTCGGTAAAGTCACGGAGAAGGGAAATAATAAAATAATACAAATATTTAAAAAATCTCGACTGCAACACAAGCAATCATCATCAGGTGTGAAATCCACAGCAAGAAAATTTACCGCCATTTGTTTCAAATTTTCTTGCTGTGGATTTCACACATGATGATGATTGCTTGTGTTGCAGTCGAAACGTCGTGAGAAATTTTATTGTTTAATATTGGTATTATTTTATTATTTCCCTTCTACGTGACTTTACCGAAAGAACTAATAATATCAATCCCTGCAGTCACGAAAGCTTTAAATCAAAATTATTTTTTACGTTACGTTACATAACGTACTGTATGTAGAAACATATAAAATTAGTCGTGAAAAAAGATACATCCCCGGGGTTTATCCGGGATTTAACCGGCACCCTCTCGCACCCTAAGCGATAATCATACCCCTAGAGTAGACCAACGAGGGTTTATAATTTCGATCAGAATTTTTTTTCAAAGTTCAGGTGATTCGTGGCCTTAATAATGCTTGACGGTGACATCACTACAAAAGTATGCCTGAGCAAACAGTGCAAAGAGTGTACGCGCTGCATTTGTGAAACCATCTCTCGGGAAACCAACCCTGACTTTTATTTTTCGATTTAAAGCTTTCGTGACTGCAGGGATTCATCTTCTTGGTTCTTTCGGTAAAGTCACGTAGAAGGGAAATAATAAAATAATACAAATGAAGCATAATAAATAATATATTATATTATTATTAAATTATATTATATGACTTTATTATGTTTAATTTTTATTATTTTATTACTTCCCTTCTACGTGACTTTACCGAAAGAACCAAGAAGATCAACCCTGACTTTTAGATTTCAAACAAAAAACAAAATTAGAGGCGCAGTCCTGCAATTGCCGGCTCGCGCCACTGCTGCCAGAACGGGGATAATGATTCGATTTAAAAAAAAAAATGTTCCTGGGCTCGTCCGGGATTTGAACCCGGGACCTCTTGCACCCTAAGCGAGAATCATACCCCTAGACCAACGAGCCAGCCGTTGCAACTAGGCAAGTAAATGGTATCCGCCACATCACTAAACAAAAGGCACATGGAAAACATTGTTAATTTTGGATTTTCACTAAATTTGTATACATTACAGCCTTCATTATTAAAAAATATAACATTAAAATAACCTTCGATTTAAAGCTTTCGTGACTGCAGGGAAAAAACTATAAAATAATAAAAATAAAACAATTAAATTCTCACGACGTTTCGATTGCAACACAAGCTTGTGTTGCAATCGAAACGTTGTATTGATTTATTTCTATTCTTTTATTATTTCCCTTCTACGTGACTTTACCGAAGGAACCAAGAATATGAATATAACCGCAATGCACTTTTCTGTACATTGTTAAGAACTTTACGTTATTTGGAAAAAGGTAAAAAAAAGTCACAAAAGGTATATTTTGCTTGGGCTCGTCCGGGATTTGAACCCGGGACCTCTCGCACCCTAAGCGAGAATCATACCCCTAGACCAACGAGCCAGCCACACACCCACAGCCGCGTGCACACAATCTGAGGCTACAGCATCAGGCACATGTGGCTGGCTCTTGAATAGTTCACATTCCCGAAACTTTCCTTTGCTCGAACAGCACTGCTTGCTTTTGCCTTGACTCAACCGAATTAAAACACTAATTCGGTTAAGATACCTACTGGTTTTACTTAAAATGTTCTGTTTTGGAGGTGGTAGCTTGGAGCAAAAGCATTGACCTTGTACCATTGAAAATCTGAGTTTGAATTTGGGTAACCACACATTATCATTCAATTGGCCAGCCACACACACACACAGCCACGTGTCCACAGTGTGAGCATACAGCAGCAGGCACATGTGGCGGGGCTGTTGAAACAACCACAAAAGTAAACCCTTAAAAGCGGCAGCCAGCTTTGAATCGTTACAACAGCACTGCCTCCTTTTGCCAATCGCGCATTTGGTTGAGATGGTGACACGGAATATTTTTGCTGAAATTTAAAAAAATTTGGCGACGGCATCATTGGCAGTGGTGCACAACCACAATGAACATACAACTGTTGAGATCTTGACTTTAATAAGTTCCGTCTTGGACGTGTTTATATAGCTCAGGATAGAAAAAGCTGACCCAAGGCACAATCCGGGTTGAAATCTGGGTAAACACACCATCAATTAAACCGGGTTCTCCAGTACAAGCAAGTTTCTCGCTTAAATAAAAATATAAAAAACCTTGGGCTCGTCCGGGATTTGAACCCGGGACCTCTCGCACCCAAAGCGAGAATCATACCCCTAGACCAACGAGCCAGCCTGTCTACATCGTGAACGAGCAACCTTTTAAGGAGTGGCACCCAGAAATATCTGCCTACTTGGCATTTCGCAAAGTGCAAATTGGTGGGCTTCGGTGAGACGAATGCGGTGAAGCTGACATCACGAAAAGTGTGCACGCACAGACATCAGTAGGTTGGAAATGAGGTTAGACCCTGTTGTACCACCCTCCCCACCCTCTTCATCAAACCAACACTGACCAGTGTGGTGAAGTATTTCATATTCAAATCCAGATTGTGGTGTAACTCACCACAAATTAAACAAATAAAAACAATGTGCTGACGCTGCGTTAGCAGAACAACAAAATACAACAAAACAACTCAATAGAAAAGTATATGTACAAAACAGGCGACGTTTCAGGCAACGGCCCTTCTTCAAGGCACACTAAATAAGTAAAAAACTACAGGGCTCGTCCGGGATTTGAACCCGGGACCTCTCGCACCCAAAGCGAGAATCATACCCCTAGACCAACGAGCCGGCTGCTATGATTGCTCAGCAAACAGTCTTTTGGCAGGTGGCATTTCGCATATCCTGTATGACGAGCATTCAGGAGGAGTTCAGATTCTTACGCTCCGGCGAAAGTGCCTGAGGCCAAGAAACCAAAGCAGAGCTGTGTCGTAACAAACAGTGCAATTGTGTCCCGATAATAAATCCAGATTTTTTTTACACTTTCAGCATACAATAGAGACCTTGATATGCACAAATAACTTGTAGGGTCGACTGTACGAAGTTTCATCAGGCTTTCGCGACCAATACTACCCATAACATAGGTTTTTGGGTAAGATCGTAAATATATTTAGTCATAAATATATTTACCTGTAATAAAAATAAGAAATATTTACCGCTAAATATATTTACGGTCCAACCCAAAAACCTCTAATTATGGATGAAATTATATATAGCCAAAAGGAAAGGGCTCGTCCGGGATTTGAACCCGGGACCTCTCGCACCCAAAGCGAGAATCATACCCCTAGACCAACGAGCCAGCCAGTAACCTGTTTGTTGCAAGCATCCTTTTAGGAGTGGCACTGCACATTGCATGCATATTCAAACAAATGGAAACAAATCTTTTTTTTGAATGGGACTAATCTGCCCAAGTCTATATTTGAAGCTTTCGTGACTGCAAGGATTCATACTCTTTGGTTTTTTCGGTAAAGTCACGTAGGTAAAAAAGAAAATAAAATAAATGAAAATAACTAAATTAAATCACGACGTTTCGGGCGCAACACAAGCGTCCGTCATCAGGTGGTAAAGCATGGCCATGTGATACTGGTGGGAACCTCCTGGTTACACCAGCCCACAGGGGATTATTGTGTCCGTCCGTCCGTCGTGCAATCAAAAATGGGAGGGGTGGGGCTGGGTGGTGGGTGGGAGGGGTGGGGCTGGGTGGGGAGGGGCTGCTCACCCCGTGGTGCCCTTATAAAACTCAACGTTTAACCTACTCACGCCGGCTTGTGCCCGCCCTCACAGTCGGGCATATTTGCGGAATACACCACGCCGCCGTTGACCCTGGCCATTGACCGAGCAACCCAACGTTCCCACCAGCTCCCTCCGCAGGAATGTGTTTTTTAATGAGACTAATCTGCCCAATTCTAGATTTCAAGCTTTCGTGACTGCAAAGATTCACACTCTTTAGTTTTTTCGGTAAAGTCACGCAGGTAAAAAAATTAAAAAAATAAATGAAAACAACTACATTAAATCACGTTTCGGGCGCAACACAGCCCCACCCCTCCTATTTTTGGTTCCTACCAGTATAGTTTTTAGTTTGATAGCTGCTACTGCTGCTACACGCGAACAGCAATCGCCCTTCTCGACGGCCTTCCCGTTAAAGTCTACGCAGAGGATCTTTATCTCTTTGCGGGCGCGCGCGCGCGTGCGGACGCACACAGGGACTCACGCTCTCCGCGTGCGGACACACACAGGGACTCACGCTCTCCGCGTGCGGACACACACAGGGACTCACGCTCTCCGCGTGCGGACACACACAGGGACTCACGCTCTCCGCATGCGGACACACACACAGGGACTCACGCTCTCCGCGTGTGGACACACACAGGGACTCACGCTCTCCGCATGCGGACACACACACAGGGACTCACGCTCTCCGCGTGCGGACACACACACAGGGACTCACGCTCTCCGCGTGCGTGCAGACACACACAGGGACTCACGCTCTCCGCGTGCGTGCGGACACACACACAGGGACTCACGCTCTCCGCGTGCGTGCGGACACACACACAGGGACTCACGCTCTCCGCGTGCGGACACACACACAGGGACTCACGCTCTCCGCGTGCGGACACACACACAGGGACTCACGCTCTCCGCGTGCGTGCGGACACACACACAGGGACTCACGCTCTCCGCATGCGGATACACACACAGGGACTCACGCTCTCCGCGTGTGGACACACACAGGGACTCACGCTCTCCGCATGCGGACACACACACAGGGACTCACGCTCTCCGCGTGCGGACACACACACAGGGACTCACGCTCTCCGCGTGCGTGCGGACACACACAGGGACTCACGCTCTCCGCGTGCGGACACACACACAGGGACTCACGCTCTCCGCGTGCGTGCGGACACACACACAGGGACTCACGCTCTCCGCGTGCGGACACACACACAGGGACTCACGCTCTCCGCGTGCGTGCGGACACACACACAGGGACTCACGCTCTCCGCGTGCGTGCGGACACACACACAGGGACTCACGCTCTCCGCGTGCGGACACAGACACAGGGACTCACGCTCTCCGCGTGCGTGCGGACACACACAAGGACTCACGCTCTCCGCGTGCACGGGGTGCACAGCGAACATGACGGAGGCGAGCAGCGCCGTGCGGCACGCCGGCGCTCCGCGTGCCCCGCGCCATCCGACCAGCAGGCAGCAGACGTCGTAGAGCAGCGCCGAGACGACCGAGTGCAGTGCGATGTTCACCAGGTGGAACCCCGTCGGGTTCAGTCCTCCGCTCACCCAGTAGTTGAGCCTGGCGGACGGCAAGCGGGGCGATCGTCACGCACGGGCGGCGAAGGACCGTTTTGCCTGCTTCACATCGTTGACGTGCTGCACCCATGTGTCCCAGAGGTCGCAAACGGGCTTTGATTCCTTACCCGTACCCGTACCCGGCCGCTCCAGGGTCGCAAACGGGTACCCGTACCGGGCCGTACCCGGCCGTACCCGTACCCGTACCCGGCCGAGTATCGGGTAGGGTACGGGTACCTGATTGCGACCTCTGGGATGAAGCCATGTTATAGGCGCGGGTGGGGTGATTCTAGGAACTTGAATTGTGAGAAGAGACAAGACGTTGGGAAATGAGTGACAAACGGTGACTCACCAGTGACTCACGGCCTACCCGTACCCGTACCTGTCCGCACCAGGGTCGCAAACGGCTACCCGGCAACCTGTACGGGTAGCCTGTATATTATTGGTTCTTTCGGTAAAGTCACGTAGAAGGGAAATAATAAAATAATAAAAGTAAAACATAATATAATTATGTAACATAATATAATTATGTTTTATTTTTATTATTTTATTATTTCCCTTCTATGTGACTTTACCGAAAGAACCAAGGATACGTTGCAAATCAATTTCATTGGACAATCTGGAAACATACTCTTAGGTTTTTTCGGAAAAGTCATGTAAGTAAAAATAAAAATAATATAAGTAATAATAGGGTACAGGGTACTTGATACAGTAAATTTAGCTATGACGGTCCCACCTGATGACGAAGACTTGTGTTGCCTCCGAAACGTCGTGATTTATTATTTTATTTCTATTATTACTTCAATTATTTTTTATTTTTTACCTACGTGACTTTACCGAAAAAAACATAAGAGTATGAATCCTTGCAGTCACGAAAGCTTCATATCTAGAATAAATCTTGAAACATTTAAGGCGCTTTAAAGCCTTTGCAACGTGAGAGCGTGATCCATGGTGCAATCGTGCCATCTGCTGGAGAATGAGTTTAAAACAATTCTAATCTTAAGACTGGGTGATCAAGTTTTAAGTGAGTGCTTAATAAGTAACTACTGTATAAGACTTGTCAACATTTCGGAGGTTTAAACTTAACAAACGTAAGAACTGAAACACTTCATGGCTATTCCGAGACGGGGTGGGGAACAGAATGGTTAAGTTGCAAAAGATGATAACATTTCTGAGAAAATAGCATTAAGTTCAGCACGGTACATGAAATCTTTAATGTGACAATTAAACTTATTTATCTGGACGTAATAATATTTTGGCTTTTTCCACACAAAATAATAAAAGCCAGGGCTCGTCCGGGATTTGAACCCGGGACCTCTCGCACCCTAAGCGAGAATCATACCCCTAGACCAACGAGCCAACCGATTTTGCCTCCCCTATGTGAAGGCTATGTGAGTGAGAAAATCAGCATGTGGTCACAAACTACAATGCGTACCAAAAACAGACTCTTACTTTTAGAATTTTACACGGCTCTCTTTTTTTAAATCCTTTATATTAAGTTCACTTGCGCGCTTGCTTACGACCGTGCAAATCTTTCGGTCGTTTTTAACCCACTTCCCGTGAACCAATCGAGCTGACATTTTTCCACACAGACTCGTTGTGCGTGACAATTAATGTTCGTGAGAAAAAAAATTCCTAAATTTTACACTTTTTAGGACAAAAATATTATATTTAATTACCAATTGCTTAATGGTGCCATGCAATCATCTGACCCATAGGTGGCAGCCATCTCAAGCCAGTGGACGAGAGGACTCGAGCCGCCACGCATATAAAGGATTTATAGTGAAAAACTTTGTTTTTACGGGTTATACTTATGAACTTATTTTTTATGGACCAAACCATGCGTACATTTAGCCTGTTTTAACAATGCCGAACATCTCTGGGCATGTGCGGAAGTTAATTACCAAAAAAAATTATTGGGCTCGTCCGGGATTTGAACCCGGGACCTCTCGCACCCAAAGCGAGAATCATACCCCTAGACCAACGAGCCAGCTGACTTCAGCCATACAGGAAATGCACTTAATGCTGCCACGTTGCGTCTGCTCTGTTTCGCAATAGTTTACCTTAACCTACAGGGGGCGGTACTGAGGGTGGCAGCAGTGTAAAATGCCTGGATGTCACACGTGGCAGTATGGCAAGCCCTCTCAAGGCTTCACACAAGTGTGCTTAAAAAAATAAAAACCCCACGGGAAACAAGGTCAAAAAACAAGTTAAAGAATATTACTTTTTTCCAAGTTTATGACCTATGTGTAAAGCAATTCACAATATTGTATCAGCTGTGTGCAAAATACTAAATTAGCATACGCTTCACGGCACTTAAGTGGCTGTGCAATTCCTGAATTATAAGCATCTTATAAAAATAGCTAAAAAATGGAAAAGCAAGGGCTCGTCCGGGATTTGAACCCGGGACCTCTCGCACCCTAAGCGAGAATCATACCCCTAGACCAACGAGCCAGCCACACGCTCCAATCCCCAATGTGGGAATTTAGCATCAGGCACATGTGCTGGGAACTGAATTTTTTTTAAAGTTCACTCACAGGAGGAGCCAGCCAGCCTTGCACTGTTTTCAGTTTCATTTATTAGATATAGCCCTGTGAGCCATTCGGCTCTTGAATAGGGTGCAACCTCAACAACAAAAAAACATAAACAAGAAAACATCTTAAAGTGACTATGCACAAACAGAGAAATCCAGGAAAAAACTGCAAAGTCTTCAAGAAAAAAAGCACCGTACACCAGCGCTGTGCAAAAATCCCAGTGGGATGCAAGTCAAACAACAACAATGCAGGCTCCGCTGTGCACATTGAAATGCACATTTTGGTGAAATATTGACACAATTATCTTCTGCTGAAACGCCTTTGTGTTTTTTGGATAGGTTAACATAGCGTGGGGGTAAACGCATTGGGCTGGCACGACTGAAAACCCGAGTTTGAATCTGGGTAACCACCCCTCCTCATTCACCCGGTTTCTGAAGTGTAGCGAATAGATATCAGCCTGGTCACGAATGACCGCATACAACTCCCATCGCATTCATCTTGGGTTTTCTATTTGTCTAATTTCCTACCCGTGTAAAATATATTCCCTCTAAGGCCAAATTATTACCGATGAACGTGAATGCAGAAGCTAAATAATCTGTATGTATGTTGAACTTATTTCACACCGTACGTTGCCAACCGTGGTAATCGGAAGGTAGGGGAAGGCCAAAAAACTGAAGACCAAAGGCAGTTGTTGAACACACAGGGTGGGTCACTGCTGTGTGAGTTCCAGATGGATTATATGTCTCACGATATGAAGGCAACTATACGCTTGAAATCAAATTTGGTCCCCACTGGAACCTCATTTGCCAGTAAAAAATATGATAATTGTTTTTTTACCCTTCTATCTGGCAACAAAACTGACACTTTTTTTTACAAGGAGTCATGTTTGCATAGACCACAATACCTGCAGCCATGTGCGCCTTTTGGCGTCATCTGGTCCAACCCATGTGAGACTAGGCTCTAAGGAAAGCTGTCTCGGGTGTGGACCAATCAAATTCAAGGACAGTGCATATATGATCAAAGTTGTGTTTTTTGTTTGCATTATGACTGCAGGTATTGTGGTCTATGCAAACATGACTCCTTGTAAAAAATGTGTCAGTTTTGTTGCCAGATAGAAGGGTAAAAAAACAATTATCATCAAATTTAGTATTATAATAATTCAATATTATTATTTTCATGAAATGTTTGACCGAAAAAATTAAAAATTCGTACTTATGCAAATACTTTGTAGAATATCACATTTAGTGTGGTGTTTAGAAAAGTTTTACACGTGATGGAAAAACAACTTTATCAGAGTTTATTTCCGTATACTGTATAAAAATAAATGCCTTCTAGGGCTCGTCCGGGATTTGAACCCGGGACCTCTCGCACCCTAAGCGAGAATCATACCCCTAGACCAACGAGCCAGCCACACACGCAACCGCGTGCCCACAATCTGAGGCTACAGCATCAGGCACATGTGGCTGGCTCTTGAGAAGGACAGTTCACATTGCCAAAACGTTTGATTGCTAGAGCAGCACTGAGACACAAACTGGCATTTACTTAAAATGTTGTGTTTTGGAGGCGATAGCTTGGAGAAAAAGCATTGACCTTGTACCATTGGAAAAATCTGAGTTTGAGTCTGGGTAACCGCACATTCAATCATTCAATTGGTTTCCCGAGTATCACAAGTCGATGGTATCAGCCTGGTCACTATTGACTGCACAAAAAAACATCGCATTTAATCTCTTCGGTCACGTTATTTTGATGCATTCAAGCATTTGGAATTTACAAAAATAAAATGTATTTATCTGCTTGGTTCTTTCGGTAATGTCACGTAGAATGGAAATAATACAATAATAAAAATAAAACATAATAAAATAATTCTGTCAGAAAGACAGCGTCTGACCGAAAGAACCAAGAAGATGAATCCCTGCAGTCACGAAATCTTTAAATCGAAAAATAAAATGTATTTGATCACCGTGCAAGGAAACATCCCTTGCAGTTAAAATGTATTTATCTAAATAAATTAAAATAACTTTCCAGGGCTCGTCCGGGATTTGAACCCGGGACCTCTCGCACCCTAAGCGAGAATCATACCCCTAGACCAACGAGCCAGCCGTTAGAACTATGCAGCCATATCACTGAAAAAAGGCACAAGGAAAACATTGCTCATTTGGGATTTTCACTAAATTTATATCCGTTACAGCCTTCATTATTAATACATTTTAACATTAAAATAACCTTCGATTTAAAGCTTTCGTGACTGCAGGGAAAAAACAATAAAATAATAAAAATAAAATAATAAAATTCTCACGACGTTTCGATTGCAACACAAGTTTGTGTTGCAATCGAAACGTTTTATTGATTTTTTATTTTATTATTTCCTTTCTACGTGACTTTACCGAAGGAACCAATAATATTAATACAACCGCAATGCACTTAACTGTACATTTTTCTTAGGTTTTTTCGGTTAAGTCACGTAAGTAAAACATCAAAATAAAAATAAAATAAAAATAAAAAAATAAAAAAACCCGACGTTTCGGAGGCAACACAAGTCTCCGTCATCAGGTGGGACCGTCACAGCCGAATAAGCTGCATCAAGATGTTTTTGATGTTTTACTTACGTGACTTAACCGAAAAAACCTAAGAATATGAATCTTTGCAGTCACGAAAGCTTCAAATCTAGAATTAACTGTACATTGTTTAGAACTTTACGTTATTTGGAAAAGGTAAAAAAAAGTCACAAAAAAGTATATTTTTCTTGGGCTCGTCCGGGATTTGAACCCGGGACCTCTCGCACCCTAAGCGAGAATCATACCCCTAGACCAACGAGCCAGTCGTTGCAGCTATGCAAGTAAATAGTATCAGCCACATCACTAAAATAAAAGGCACATGTTAATTTTAGATTTTCACTACATTTGTATACGTTGCAGCCTTCGTTACTAAAAAACCATAACATTAATATAACCGATTGTTTAGAACTTTACGTTATTTGGAAATAGGTAGCAGTGTAAAATGCCTGGATGTCACACGTGGCAGTATGGCAAGCCTCTCAAGGCTTCACACAAATGTGCTTAAGAAAATAAAAACCCCACGGGAAACAAGGTCAAAAAACATCAGAGTTATGTTTTTTGTTTGTATTATGACTGCAGGTATTGTGGTCTATGCAAACATGACTCCTTGTAGAAAAAGGTGTCAGTTTTGTTGCCAGATGGAAGGGTTAAAAACCAATTATCATGCCAAAAAACAAGTTAAAGAATATTACTTTTTTCAAGTTTATGACCTATGTGTAAAGCAATTCACAATATTGTATCAGCTGTGTGCAAAACACTGAATTAGCATACACTTCACGGCACTTAAGTGGTTGTGCAATTCCTGAATTATAAGCGTCTTATAAAATTAGCTCCAAAAAATGGAAAAGTCAGGGCTCGTCCGGGATTTGAACCCGGGACCTCTCGCACCCTAAGCGAGAATCATACCCCTAGACCAACGAGCCAGACACTCACACAGCCACAGCCACGTGCACACAATGTGAGGCTACAGCATCAGGCACATGTGGCTGGTTCTTAAAAAGGAAAGTTCACATTGCCAAAAGTTTCTTTGCAAGAACAGCACTGAGACACAAACTGGCATTTACTTAAAATGTTCTGTTTTGGAGGCGATAGCTTGGAGCTAAAGCATTGACCTTGTACCATTGCAAAATTTGAGTTTGAATCTGGGTAACCGCACATTCAATCATTCAATTGGTTTCCCGAGTATTCACAAATTAATGGTATCAGCCTGGTCACAATTGACTGCACAAAAAAAATTAACCCGTAAAAACAAAGTTTTTCACTATAAATCCTTTATATGCGTGGCGGCTAGAGTCCTCTCGTCCTCTGGCTTGAGATGGCTGCCACCTATGGGTCAGATGATTGTCTGCCAGTATTAAGCAATTGGTAATTAAATATTTCATTTATTTTCCCTAAACAGTGTAAAATTTTGGAATTTTTTTTTCACGAACATTGTCTCGCACAACGAGTCTGTGTGCAAAATGTCAACTCGATTGGATCACGGGAAGTGGGTTAAAAAACGACCGAAAGATTTACACGGTCGTAAGCAAGCAAGCAAGCACGCAAGCACGCAAGCAAGCAAGCACGCCAGCAAGCAAGCGAACTTAATATAAAGGATTTAAAAACATCACATTTAATCTCTCCGGTCACCTTATTTGGCTGCATTCAAGCATTGGGAATTTACAACAATAAAATGTATTTGATCACCGTGCAAGGAAACATCCCTTGCAGTTAAAATGTATTTATCTAAATAAATTAAAATAACTTTCCAGGGCTCGTCCGGGATTTGAACCCGGGACCTCTCGCACCCTAAGCGAGAATCATACCCCTAGACCAACGAGCCAGCCGTTAGAGCCATGCAGCCATATCACTGAAAAAAGGCACAAGGAAAACATTGCTCATTTGGGATTTTTACCAAATTTGTATACGTTACAGCCTTCATTATTAAAAAAATTTAACATTAAAATAACCTTCGATTTAAAGCTTTCGTGACTGCAGGGAAAAAACAATAAATTAATAAAAATAAAACAATAAAATTCTCACGATGTTTCGATTGCAACACAAGTTTGTGTTGCAATCGAAACGTTTTATTGATTTTTTATTTTATTATTTCCTTTCTACGTGACTTTACCGAAGGAACCAATAATATTAATACAACCGCAATACACTTTACTGGACATTGTTTAGAACTTTACGTTATTTGGAAAAGGTAAAAAAAAGTCACAAAAAAGTATATTTTTCTTGGGCTCGTCCGGGATTTGAACCCGGGACCTCTCGCACCCTAAGCGAGAATCATACCCCTAGACCAACGAGCCACGTGGGTTTAGTTGAGGTCTAGAAAGCAGTCATCAGGAAACTGGGTTCTCCGATGTAGGCACTCTGCCACTATCAGCCTGGTCGACAAAATGACCGCACACAACAACAAAAACACTCATTACGCGTATTGTGCATTTTCGCCCAATCTGGTTGCCTTACAGCTAGCACTGCAATTTTTTTTACAACAAATACATTACGAAAATGTTGACTTTTGCAGAAGCTATGCATTTTTTTGGTTAAATGTGGAAATTAAATGAATTTTAAATTGAATTTTTATTTAAAGTAAACACTTTAAAAGTCTAGATCTAGTACGGGTAATCAACGAAACAATTTAAATAACGATGTTACTGCCCTCTCGTGGACAAATGCACTAATCTTATGGACGAAGACATAATAATTTGTCTTCTTTCGTATGGCATGTTTGGGGGATTGCAACAGATAACAAATTGATGTCAAGATTTGATATCCCATCCAACTGCTGCGGGAGTGGCCACGTGGATCTGTTTCAGATCGCCGTCGAATGATCATATCGGGCGTTCGTTCACGATAACGCCGTCGTTACAAAACGAGCAAAAAAAAAACACTTAAAACGGACACACAAGTCGAGTTAAACAGAAAAAATGCTCAACTTTTAATCGGCGATTTGCTTCACGTAAACACCAAAAACCCACCCATCAACTCCGAGATGAGCCCCCCATGAGCAGTGCAGTAAAGCTGAAGGCACAGCTCGGTAAGGTGGTTTGGGTGGGGGGGGGCTTGGTTAATTGCAAATGCTGACTGACAAAAGGAAGAAAGGCAACGGGAGAGTGTGAAGCGACTGAAAGTGCTTCACACGCAGCTGCACGCGGAGGCCGCTTTTTGATGCCTTCCTCCTGCTGCTGCTGCGTACAAAAACACAATTGTCATCGACTGCCTCCCAACACGGGGGGTGGGGGGCGGTGTAGGGGGGGTGTATGGGGGTGTATGGGGGGTGTAGGGGGGTATAGGGGGGGTGTAGGGGGGTGTAGGGGGGTGTGGGGGGGTGTGGGGGGCGGTGTAGGGGGGGTGTATGGGGGGTGTAGGGGGGGTATAGGGGGGTATGGGGGGGTGTATGGGGGCGGTGTAGGGAGGGTGTAGGGGGGGTGTAGGGGGGGGATGTAGGGAGGGGGGTGTAGGGGGGTGTCGGGGGGATGTAGGGGGGGGGTGTAGGGGGGGGTGAAGGGGGGGATGTCGGGAGGGGGTGTAGGTGAGGGTATAGGGTCAGTCAAGTGGAATGTGTTGCGTAGTTTGGTGTGGTTTTTTAATGTACGTTTAATTTTTCACTTTCTTTTAAATGTTTGCGTCGCGTTTCGTGTCGCGTCGAGATTGGTTCCCTGGATGGGTTTTTTTTGTTCACCCTGGTTTGTGAAAAAAAAAATTGACTCATGGTCTCTATGAGCCCTTCGCGAGTTTATTCATAATATAAATATTTGAGTTTAAATATAAAGGCAATCTGTCTATCGAAAACGTCACGGTGATTGATGGAATGAAAGGGAATTCAATCTGTGTATTTTTAAACTCAGACAATTCCTTTAACCTACATTTTCAAACGTCTACGGCGGAGTAGTGGGTAGCGTGCTGCCCTCTGAACGCGACAACCTAAGTTCCATGGGAACCTCATTTGCCAGTAAAAATATGATAATTGGTTTTTTACCCTTCTATCTGGCAACAAAACTGACACGTTTTTACAAGGAGTCATGTTTGCATAGACCGAAATACCTGCAGTCATAATACAAACAAAAGACATAACTCTAATAATGTGCACTGTCCTTAAAGTTGATTGGTCCACACCCGAGACAGCTTTCCTTAGAGCCTAGTCTCACATGGGTTGGACCAGATGACGCAAACATGACTCCTTGTAAAAAGGTGTCAGTTTTGTTGCCAGATAAAAGGGTAAAAAAACAATTATCAACCTAAGTTCCATTACTTTCCATGACTAACATCAGTGGCGAGTGTTTACAGCATCAGTCCTGGGCTTCTCCTACGTCGAGTAGGTATTTAAATCAGTACCTTTGGCTGCTGCAGCTCCTTACTATTAAAATTCATTCCCTTTATTACTGCTAACCCCACTTCCTCCCTTTGTTGCTGCTAATCCTACATAATACACGGGCATAATATGACTTTAAGACCCCCCCCCCACCTCCTACGCATTCCACAAGTAGTGACTAATCCCATATCTGCATTTGCTATAAATATGCTCAATTCCTCTGTTGATATGCAAATTCCTTTGTCAAGGCGCCCTTCCCCCTCTAACCCAGCAGCTTAAATATACGCTGCCAAGCTTGGCGGTGTTCATTAAGACGCTGTCTTTCCGACAGACCTGTTCTTCACCTGAGGACGGCTGCTTGCGTTGTGGCGGAAACGTCGTGAGAATTGTATTTTATAATTTCTAGATTTGAAGCTTTCGTGACTGCAAGGATTCATATTCTTTGTTTTTTTCGGTAAAGTCACATAGGTAAAAAATTAAAATTAATAAAAGTAAAAAAAATAAAAAATATCACGACGTTTCGGAGGCAACACAAGCTTCCGTCTTCAGGTGGAACCGTCACAGCACGACAGCTGTATCAAGTGAGAGTTCTCACAGCACGATAGCTGTATATGATACAGCTATCGTGCTGTGACGGTTCCACCTGAAGACGGAAGCTTGTGTTGCCTCCGAAACGTCGTGATTTTTTATTTTATTTTACTTTTATTAATTTAAATTTTTTACCTACGTGACTTTACCGAAAAAAACCTAAGAATATGTATTTTATTATGTTTTCTTTTTATTATTGTATTATTTCCCTTCTACGTGACTTTACCGAAAGAACCAAGAAGATGAATCCCTGCAGTCACGAAAGCTTTCAATCGAAATTTAGTACCTGGTGTGTCAACATCCGCACTGGGGAGACAAACGCGGCCTTGAGTCCTGACTGCCTTCATTGGTGTTTGTCAACAAACACTGACCCCAACAGTCAATCTAGCCTACCACAGAGATCCTTGTCTTTGTGTGTTGTGACCAAGTTGTTTGGCCTGATATTTTCACAGTGAAATTACTGAAGTAGAAACTTTTCAATACCCGATAGAACTTGTACATCACACACACACACCATATCTCTGCGAAACATTAAAATCCACAACACTAAAACAGCAGGTACACTGTGCAGCCTGATATATATTTTCCAGGAGGGTTGGCTGAGAGTGTGTTTAATACCCAACAGCTGTTTATAAGTAGGGGTGAAATGTTCTTTCAAACCTCTCGGGTGAACAGAACACAGAATGAATTAAGGAAATGCTCGTGTACCACCAGCACCTAATTCACACCGGGGGGAGGAGTGCGATGCCAAGTGTAGTAGGCATAGTCAGCCGGGACTACAGCTGTCAACCGCTCTCGCAGTAACGGTGAGTCACCACAGCTTGGACGAGCTTGACCAAGGGGGCGAGCAGAAAGTGTGCAACAAAATGTGTCGCCGGTCTCCCAAAATCTAACGGACTTGTCAATATTCACAGGCAATGCAATCAAACCAAATTAGAAAACAAAAAGATTTCAGGCAACTCGTAAATCGCCACCATCGCGTGCGGTGGGATAGCATGCGGGCACACTCCCACCTCTGGTTAGGCTGCTGCAGCTCCTTACTATTAAAATTCCTTCCCTTTATTACTGCTAACCCTACTTCCTCCCTTTGTTGCTGCTAATCCTACATAATGCACAGGCATAATATGACTTTGACCCCCCCCCCACCTCCTACGCATTCCACAAGTAGTGACTAACGCCATATCTGCATTTTCCATGAATATGCTAAATTCCTCTGTTGATATGCAAATGCGTTTGTCAAGGCACCCTTCCTCCTCTAACCCAGCAGCTTAAATATACGCTGCCAAGCTTGGTGGTGTTCATTGAGACGCTGTCTTTCCGACAGACCTGTTCTTCACCTGAGAACGGCTGCTTGCGTTGTGGCCGAAACGTCATGAGAATTGTATTTTATTATGTTTAATTTGTATTATTTTATTATTTCCCTTCTACTTGACTTTACCGAAAGAACCAAGAAAATGACTACCACCTATTCCAAGACGTCGGGGGCCAGAAATGGAAGAGTAGGGCAAAAATTCCCTCTAGAAAAGCTCTTCGGGAGCAGCGGTTCCCAACCTGCGGTCCGCGCAACGCCTGGCGATCCGCGAGGCCACTACTGCTACTACTACAGGGGGATCCGTGGAGAAGAAAAATAATAATAACATCCTAATCTTCTTGGTTCTTTCGGTAGTCACGTAGAAGGGAAATAATAAAATAATAAAAATAAAACATAATAAAATATAAATAATAAAATAATAAAAATAAAACATAATAACATAATAAAATATTATGTTTTATTTTTATTATTTTATTATTTCCCTTCTACGTGACTTACCGAAAGAACCAAGAAGATGAGGATGTTATTATTATTAAATAATAAAAATAAAACAAAATAAATGTTTTATTTTTATTATTTTATTATTTCCCTTCTACGTGACTTTACCGAAAGAACCAAGAAGATGAATCCCTGCAGTCACGAAAGCTTTAAATCGAAAAATAACATCCTCATCAAGGAAATGTACAATCTCAAACAGCTACTCGTAGTAGCGTGTGTGCGGTCCGAGAAATGTTTGGAGGTTGAAAAGGGGTCCGGCACACTCGACAAGGTTGGGAACCACTGCTCTAGAGCTTTCTCTCGCGAAGGCCTTTCTGCCATCGGCGGAGTGAGAGCAAGCACTTGCGGGGGCTGCGCCGTCACCCGTTAGATGTGATGAGCGATAGGCTCATAAAATGACCCGGTTCCTCCCGCCCATTCATTGGCTCGTTGCAAACGGAGTTTCACGGTCCACCGAAAAGGGCACCGTCTACGATACATTTTCAAGGCATCTTTGCGAGCGGCGGAAAAAGAACGGTGATAATCTCCAAGGGTGGCACAGTCGGGTTTTTTGCAATCGGGTTTAATTGTCTTTTTATATTAAACCTGATCGTCTGAGATTGGGAGATATCCGGTTTAATTGGTTCTAATTGCAGAACCGCACTTCGCCAACTTCTCAACGATGGGCTTCATCCATTCCAAGCCAAGGAACTCACTGGCGCCCACGATTGTGGAGGAAAAGCTCGTGTTCATCAAGACCAACCTGCCCGCCGCATTCTACGACTACCCCGTGCCCGACGGCCCCCCCGAGTACGATAGCAGCACCGACGAGGAAGCAGCCTAAGCCTTGGATCAGAGTTTCGTATTCATTAAACCAGGTTTTAATCCCCGAAATCGGGTTTTAATTGTATTAAAGAAAAAACCCGATGCCTGCCGCTGGAAAAATCGGGTTTTTTCCACCCGTGATAATCTCCGACTTCACCGGATGGCAGCAGGGCAACAGGGAAACTGCAGGATTTGCAATCGACCTTTCGGCGTGGACAGGCTGAGGACGATGTGCAATGCACACCCGAGCAGCGGCGAGCAGAAACGTGAACACCAGAGGTCGCAACCGGGTACCCGATACCCGTACCCTACCCGATACCCGGATACCCGTACCCGGCCGGGTACGGGTAGCCGTTTGCGACCCTGGTGCGGCCGGGTACGGGTAGGCCGTGAGTCACTGGTGAGTAACCGTTTGTCACTCATTTCCCAACGTCTTGTCTCTTCTCATAATTCAAGTTCCTAGAATCAACCCACCCGCGCCTGCAACATGGCTTTATCCCAGAGGTCGCAACCGGGTACCCGATACCCGTACCCTACCTGATACCCGGCTACCCGTACCCGGCCGGGTACGGGTAGCCGTTTGCGACCCTGGTGCGGCCGGGTACGGGTAGGCCGTGAGTCACTGGTGAGTAACCGTTTGTCACTCATTTCCCAACGTCTTGTCTCTTCTCATAATTCAAGTTCCTAGAATCAACCCACCCGCGCCTGCAACATGGCTTTATCCCAGAGGTCGCAACCGGGTACCCGATACCCGTACCCTACCCGATACCCGGCTACCCGTACCCGGCCGGGTACGGGTACGGGTAGCCGTTTGCGACCCTGGTCTGGCCGGGTACGGGTAGGCCGTGAGTCACTGGTGAGTAACCGTTTGTCACTCATTTCGGGTAGGGTACGGGTACGGGTAGGGTACGGGTACCCATTTGTGACCCTGGTTAGGCCGGGTACGGGTACGGGTAAGGAATCAAAACCCGTTTGCGACCTCTGGTGAACACCGCTCGTCTTAGAGCGTGACACCGACCTGAACGTGAGCACGGTGAGGGGCCGGTACGACTTGTGGCTGCTGTTGCTGCTTAGGCGCCCTCCCCAGAAGTCGTCTGTCCAAAGCGCCGACAGAGGGGTCTCGGGCTTGAGGTCCTGTCAAGAGCAGAATCCGAATCTTTATTTATCCTCGTGGAAACCGATGAGCTATGAAGCTCTTTTTCACAGATGTGTAGTAGGTGGGGCGGGTCGGCAGTGTTACAACAACATCAACAACAACACGAACAACGAAAGCAGTGTAGAAGGGTTTGCGACGGACTCACTCAGAGACGGAGGTGAGGTTAAGGGCTTTAGCCGTTAATTAAGGGCTACACAACAATTCTAGATTTGAAGCTTTCGTGACTGCAAGGATTCATACTGTTAGGCTTTTTTCGGAAAAAGTCACGTAGGTAAAAAAATAAAAATAAAAATTACTAAAAGTCATAATAGAAATAAAAGTATTTTATTTTATTATTTTATTTTATTTCTATGATGACTTTTAGTAATTTTAAATTTTATTTTTTTACCTACGTGACTTTACCGAAAAAACCTAAGGCTACACAACACACGAGCAAACATGACTCCTCGTAAAAAAGGTGTCAGTTTTATTGCCAGATAAAAGGGTAAAAAAACAATTATATTTTTTACTGGCAAATGAGGTACCAATGGTGCTTCTCACCTTGTTGCCCACCACAGCCTCCGAGTCGTCGAAGACGAACGCGCCGTCGTAGCTGACGATGAAGGAGAGGGCGGCTGTGAGGGCGGCCAGGGCCCGAGCGAGCGCGGGAGGCATGGAGGGTACTGGTAGGGCAGCATCATCTAGATCCAACGAGGAGGCTCCCTGCACCCTCTCTCCTCCGACCTGTGCCATCGCTTGCGAGGCCTGCGGTCAACATAGCAGGCGTGTATACGGTGCATTGGTTCGTTAACCAAAGTTGATTCTCATTCATAACAGACGGGGGGAGGGGGGGGGGGGGTTTGGGTTAGATTGCGTAAATGTGTGTCGTTAAACCACCCGACACAGCCGATTAGTAAGGTTTGTCACGGAAATAAAACATGACAATTGGTTACTAGTTCAGCACACTGGCGTGTTGGAGAATAAACCCACAACGTTTACAATTCGAGTACGACGTTTCGCCAGTAATTATTTTTAAATCTCACGAATAATGCCGGTTACCAAAGCCTACATGTTAATATTCTTTGGTTCTTTCGGTAAAGTCACGTAGATAGAAAAATAGTAAAAAAATTTAAACCACGACGTTTCGATGGCAAAACAAGCGGTCGTCACCAGGAAAAGGGGGTTAGCCTCTAAAGGCAAACTGTTGATAAAGGTTTAAAATGGGCATTGCCCAAGTGTCAGCAGGATGGGCGGGGCAGCTATTAATGTGATGGTCAACAACAGCGCTGATGGTGCGTTTCCACCAATTAATGGGCTGCCAGGTAAAAATGTGCATGTTAATGTAAGATTGGAGAGCGGCCTCCACGGCGAGGTCGCCGCACGGAGGTGGCTGTGTTGGTGTGAGAAATTTTACCCATTAATGTAAAATCTGAGAGCTGAAAATAACAACCAACATTGGAAGATAGGCGGATGGGAACATGACAGCCAGTTATGACTTAAACTGGTTGATCACGTCCTTCCAATGATTGCTCATTTGTACCCATCCTCTCGTTGAAATCGTGTCTGTGTCTGTATATATGGATGGCTTCATGAACGAATCTTTGTTGATAGCCAGTGGATTTGCAAAGTAGCTTCGTCGTAGAGAAATCAATTTCGTGCGAGCCCACCGCATTAAAACAATGATCAGCCATGGCCGAGGTATTGGTTCTACTGTGTTTCAGATCTGCCTTATGTTCACGAACACGGTCCGAGACATGTCGCTTAGTTTCCCGAATGTAACTGCTGCCGCAGACACAGCTTAGTTTGTGGACGCCGGGATATTGCATGTCAGGAATCTTGTCCTTCACAGATGGGATCAGTTCACAAATTTTATGTACCGTGTTAAATCGGACCTGGATCTTGTGTTTATTCATGATTTTGGAAATATTTTTGGTTACCCCTGCTGCGTATGGCAAGGTGATGGTTTTGATTGGATCCTCAGATGGCTCCTTCCTCACGGTTGGAGTGCTGGCTTTGCGGATTGTGTAGTCAGAATATCAATTCGCCTTGAGAGCTGGGTGTACGTGTTTGAGTTCACTGGTGTTAAATTGATTCTCATTCTCACAACGTCATTTTTTTCAATCAAGATTTAAAACTCATTTCTGTAGGACTACTTTGAGTGTTTCATTTGTTGCCCCCCCTGCACCTCCGATTAGCACGGTTGGCTACGTACGGTGCGAAAGAAGTTCAACATACGTACAACCCATTATCAATCTACTGCTAGACGCGCAGTGTTGGTCGCGGGATCTGCGCTTGTTGTGTCATTGATAGTTTTTTCCTGGTTAAACAAAAACACAAAACACGCGTAACGACAGCATTCATCGTTTTATTATTGCGCATGATTACAGCAGCAAAATGGCTCAGGAGCTAAATGTACAATGTCGAGGTCTGCCGGCCACAATGAGAGGGCTTCTACTGGACATCTGTGAAAAAAAATCTTCATAGCTCGTCGATTCCTCCGTGGTCCATAGCTCGAGTTGAATGGCCACAATCACTCTACCGTGGCTTGTCTTTAAAGTATCTCTCTGTGGGTCCCTGTGGGTCTCTATGAGTCTCTGTGGGTCTTTATGTGTCTCTATGTGTCTCTGTGGGTCTACGACATGGCCCATAGCTTGGGTTGCAACTTTGGCGGCTCCGGCTTTTGCCTTCTCACTTCTCAAAGCCGCCGACATCGCCCGCAGAGGGCGCCCTGACACCGCCTTGCAGCCCCGCGCACGGACGCCGTGGTTCGTGTACAGTCTAGCCATCCACCGCTCACCACAACAACAACACACACAACAACAACAACACGCAGGCCGCTTTCCCAACCATGCAACCGAATGAAACCTTTCTCCTGACACCACCACGAAGCGTCGATTCGCTTTCGTTCCCTGTCGAACGGCGAAGACGCGTTGTATAATCCGAGTTCGCGGCGCCACCACCACCAACACACCACACAACACCACACAACAACAACCACCACTCACTTCTCTCTCACAACTTATCCGCAAGGCCCCTCTCCACATCGCCAGGCAAAGGCTTAGGGGACCGACACCCTAAGAAAGAACGAACGAGGGAGAGATGGATGGAGGAGGAGGAAGACAGAAAGATGTTTGTTTTTTACCTTCGCGGTTCGAGCTCCTTCGCACGTCAAAGCCGCCGGTGCATCACCGTGACATTCCACCGCCTTCGAACCTCTCAGCGCAGGGCGACACGGCGAGATGTGTGTGTGTGTGACGAGGGTGCAGGGAGAGATGGAAGAGAGAGGGCAGCAGCTGCTGCTACTGCTGCTGTTGTTGCTGCTTCTTCTTGATGGTGGGATTTACCCAGCAGGCCTGGGGGCACGCGCGCGGTGCATGCCGGGAATGTTCTAAAGCTAGTTACCTAGGCACAACCACAGCAACCACCCATCCACTCACTCAACACCGTAACCAACAACCATTACAACAACTATAACCACCACCCACTACAACAACCATAACCACCACCCACCCACTCACCCCCACCCACCACAACAACCACTCAACACCATAACCAACAACCACCACCCACCACCATCCACTCACCACCATAACCACCAACCACTACAACAACCACCATAACCAACACCCACCCACTCACCCCTACCCACCACAACAACCACCACCCACCCACTCAACACCATAACCAACAACCACCACCCACCCACCACAACAACCACCACCCACCACCATCCACTCACCACAATAACCACCACACCACAACAACCACCATCCACCACCACCACCCACAACAACAACCACCACACACCACCACACACCCACTCACCCCCACCCACCACAACAACCACCCACCACAACAACCACTACCCACCAACCCACTCACCACCATAACCACCACACCACAACAACCACAGCAACCACCCACCCACCAACAACCACCATCCACTACCACCATCCACCACAGCACCCACCCACCACCCACTCACCACCATAGCCAACAACCACCACCCACCACCACAACAACCACAGCACCCACCCACCACAACAACCACCACCCACCATAACAACCACCCACCCACGCATCCACCACCCACCCACTCACCACCATAACCACCACCCACCCACACCACAACAACCACAGCAACCACCCACCACCCACTCACCACCATAACCACAACAACCACCATCTACCACAACAACCACAGCAACCACCCACCCACCTACCACCATAACCACCACCCACCATCATAACCACCACCCACCAACAACCACCATCCACCTCCACCACCCACCCATCACAACAACCACAGCAATCACCCACCACCCACTCACCACCATAACCACCACCCATCAACAACCACCACCCGCATCCACCACCCACCCACCACAACAACCACCACCCACCAACAACCACCACCAACCTCCACCCACCCACCTCCACCCACCCACCACAACAACCACCCACCACAACAACCACCCACCACAACAACCACCACCCACTCACCACCACCCACCCACTCGCCATCATAACCACCACCCAGCAACAACCACCACCCACCACCACCCACTCACCACCATAACCAACAACCACCACCCACCACCACAACAACCACAGCACCCACCCACCACAACAACCACCACCCACCACAACAACCACCCACCCATCCACCACCCACCCACTCACCACCATAACCACCACCCACAATTATAACCACCACCCACCAACAACCACCACCCGCATCCACCACCCACCACAACAACCACCCACCCACCATAACCACCCACCACAACAACCACCCACCCACCTCCACCCACCTCCACCTACCACAACAACCACCACCCACCACCACCCACCCACTCACCATCATAACCACCACCCACCACCACCCACAACCACCACCCACCCACCACCACAAACCCTTCCTTCCTGAAGGAGGCCTCCAAATTGACTTTACGTAAGAAAGATTTTAAATATCGATTTGTGGGGTGGGGTGCGGTGGGTGGGGGGTTATGGATAAATATTGTTGTTGCAATGTTGAAAGCTCACGCTTTATGCACGTAATATTGGTGGTGTCTGTTAAAGGGTGATGATCCCATACCTGTCGAACCCTTATCAGTGCCCTACCTTATAACAGACCAACTCAGACCGTATTGGTCACCCCGTGCCCTTATAAATCTCAATGTTCATCCTACAAAGTCACATCGCAAGAAAGAAACACAAACAAATAGACAAAAAACATGGATTTGTGCCCGTATTGAAACGGCTGGACGCAGTATGGACCTAAAAACAACATTTCTCTGTACAAGAATTCGGGGTAAACCGTATGGGTTGACAGCTATGGGCTTTATGCACGAAACATTGGTGTGTGTTATAGGGTTGATGATCAAATGTATAGAAGTCCCAATTAAATTACAATACATTTCGAGTCAAAGCTTTCGTGACTGCAGGGATTCATCTTCTTGGTTCTTTCGGTAAAGTCACGTAGAAGGGAAATAATAAAATAATAAAAATAAAACTATACAATTTTGATTATTTCCCTTCTACGTGACTTTACCGAAAGAACCAAGAAGAAAAATAACAATAGTGGAGGAATTGTATGGGTAATTTAATATTTCACAAGGCTTCAATGGCTCCTAAGAGATATCTTCCACCCATCTCAATCCCTGCGCACTTGCTGAAACGTGTTAACTCGCTCCTCGAATAAAATCTTCTGTAAAATTAAATCTAATTAGATCCAGAAAAACCTCCGTTGAGTCTCAGTACTGATTTCAGGACGTGGGGGACGTTTGGACACATGGCAGCAGAGTGCTGTACAATTAAAGAGTACAATTTTGTACTCTTAGGTTTTTTCGGTAAAGTCACGTAGGGAAAAAAGTAAGTAAATAATAAAATAATAGAGTTAATAATAGGGGGAACATTTTTCAGATTTATTATTTTATTTATTTTATAATTTCTATTACTTTATTATTTACTTCTTTTTCACCTACGTGACTTTACCGAATAAACCTAAGAGTATGAATCCTTGCAGTCACGAAAGCTTCAAATCTAGAATTAAGTACAATTTATGCCCTTTTATCTTGGAAAGGGACCGAAGAAAACCCTTCTATTCGATGGAATATGGACACAATTATTGTCCATGTAAGTGTTGTGATATAGCAATCGTGACCGTGATTTTGCAACAGTTGATTTAATCGGGGGGTGTTGGATGTCACAGAAGGCCCATTACCCGAAACGTCTATTTTTTTTATTTTAACGCCACACAGACGCACGCCTCGATGACTCGACGTTTTATTGTTCGTGTTGTTAATCGTGCCTTTGCACCGCTGCCAACGCAGCATCTTTAACGCCCATTAATCGATAACGAAACGTCGCCTCTGATCGAATGCCACAACACCTGAAAGGTGAAATCACACTGCAAGAGACGAGAATCGGTGAACGAAACGGTGAATTAACGCAACGCTGATAATTGGTTTTTAACCCTTCTATCTGGCAACAAAACTGACACCTTTGCATAGACCACAATACCTGCAGCCATAATGCAAACAAAAAATATAACTCTGATAATGTATGCACTGTCTTTGAAGTTGATTGGTCCACACCCGAGACAGCTTTCCTTAGAGCCTAGTCTCACATGGGTTGGACCAGATGATGCTAAAAGGCGCACAACTCAAAGACAATGCACCATCAGAGTATGAGAGCTCGCGTTAAGCATTCACACCATTGGAACCTCATTTTGCCAGTAAAAATATGAGAATTGTTTTTTTTACCCTTCTATCTGGCAACAAAAGGTGTCAGTTTTGTTGCCAGATAGAAGGGTAAAATAACAATTATCATTTTTTTAATTGCCAAATGAGGTTCCAATGGTGTTAACGCAACGCTGTTAAGTCGAATTAAACACGAAGCGAGTGGGGGTGGTGGGGGTGGTGGTGGTGGCCTGGGCATGGCCGGGGCAAGTTGTGGCTTGCAGGGATGGTGGGGCCGTCGGTCGAGATGAATGATAATTAAAGTGTGGGGGGGGGGGTCACACACGACGAGTGAGTGATGAGCACATGGCGTCACAAAAAGTCAAACCCTCCCCACCCTCAAATATGACGTCACAAAGCTCTGCCCCCCCCCCCCCCCAAAAAAAACATTTCCATTTTGAAAATAAAACATGCTTCAAATCGCTTTCAACTATTGTCATTGTAGTGCGTATTTAATGTGGCGCTGCACTCTGATGTTGTAGGAGTGTTGTTATAACTATTAGTGTTGTTATTACAATTGCTGGGCTGGCGGTGTGATAACCATTAGGGGCCGTCCATAAATGACGTCACGCGATTTTGGACGATTTTTGACCCCCCCCCCCCATCGTCAGACCCCCCCTCAAATATGACGTCACAAAGCTCTGCCCCCACCCCCCCCCCAAAATAAAACATGCTTCAAATCGCTTTAAACTATTGTCATTGTAGTGCGTATTTAATGTGGCGCTGAACTCTGATGTTGTAGGAGAAAACATTTATTAAAAAGTCAATTTAATTAAGTAGAACGTGTTGTCTAAATTTATTTAAAGTTGCGCATTTTGATGTGACGTCACATTTCTCAAACCCCCCCCACCCCCCCATCGTCACACATCGTCACGAATGTCTGACCCCCCCTCCCCCCATAGGTGCGTGACGTCATGTATGGACGGCCCCTTTCGAGTGGTAAGAGTTTCATTCATGGGCGGTTCGTGGTTGCCGAGATATATCGATTTCAAATCGGGTTCATCTTTTTCAAACACGCTGTATATCCCACGATAATGATAATTTAGGATTAAAAATAAGTATAACCCGTAAAAACAAAAGTTTTTCACTATAAATCCTTTATATGCGTGGCGGCTAGAGTCCTCTCGTCCTCTGGCTTGAGATGGCTGCCACCTATGGGTCAGATGATTGTCTGCCACCATTAGGCAATTGGTAATTAAATATTTAATTTTTTTCCCTAAACAGTGTAAAATTTTGGAAAAAATTTCACGAACATTAATTGTCTCACACAACGAGTCTGTGTGCAAAATGTCAGCTCGATTGGATCACGGGAAGTGGGTTAAAAAACGACCGAAAGATTTGCACGGTCGTAAGCAAGCAAGCAAGTGAACTTAATATAAAGGATTTAATAACCCCCCCGCCTCCACTACCAATTCCAAATAAAACCCCACCCACACCACCCCCCCTGGCAGGTCTCATCAATGGTACAGTCCGGGGGGGGGGGGGGTCCCTGTCACCCCCCCTCCCCCGGCAGGTCTCATCAATGGTACAGTCCGGGGAAGGGGGGGGGTCCCTGTCACCCCCCCTCCCCCGGCAGGTCTCATCAATGGTACAGTCCGGGGGGGGGGGGGTCCCTGTCACCCCCCCTCCCCTGGCAGGTCTCATCAATGGTTCAGTCCGGGGGGGGGTTCCTGTCACCCCCCCCCCCCGGCAGGTCTCATCAATGGTTCAGTCCGGGGGGGGGGGGGTCCCTGTCACCCCCCCCCTGGCAGGTCTCATCAATGGTTCAGTCCGGGGGGTCCCTGTCACCCCCCCCCTGGCAGGTCTCATCAATGGTTCAGTCCGGGGGGGGGTCCCTGTCACCCCCCCCCCCGGCAGGTCTCATCAATGGTTCAGTCCGGGGGGGGGGGGGTCCCTGTCACCCCCCCCCCCTGGCAGGTCTCATCAATGGTACAGTCTGGGGGGGGGGGGGTCCCTGTCACCCCCCCTTGGCAGGTCTCATCAATGGTACAGTCTGGGGGGGGGGGGGTCCCTGTCACCCCCCCCCTGGCAGGTCTCATCAATGGTACAGTCTGGGGGGGGGGGTCCCTGTCAGCCCCCCCCCTGGCAGGTTTCATCAATGGTACAGTCTGGGGGGGGGGTCCCTGTCACTCCCCCCCCCCCTTGGCAGGTCTCATCAATGGTTCAGTCAGGGGGGGGGGGTCCCTGTCACCCCCCCCCCCTGGCAGGTCTCAACAATGGTACAGTCCGGGGGGGGGGGGTCCCTGTCACCCCCCCCCCCCGGCAGGTCTCATCAATGGTTCAGTCCGGGGGGGGGGTCCCTGTCACCCCCCTCCCGGCAGGTCTCATCAATGGTTCAGTCCGGGGGGGGGGGGTCCCTGTCACCCCCCCCCGGCAGGTCTCATCAATGGTTCAGTCCGGGGGGGGGGGGGGGTCCCTGTCACCCCCCCCCCTCGATGGACGAGCCCACGTGGGTATCCCGGCATGCATCGCGGCGGCGGGGCGAGGCCTTTGTGCTGCTGTGGGAGTAGTCGCAGCAGCAGCAGCGCCGGGCAGCAGCAGCAGGAGCTGCAGCTGCAGCAGTGAGAGCAGAAGAAGCAACAGGAGCGGTCATTGCCGAGACGCAGCAGCTGCAGCAGTGATAGCAGAAGAAGCAACAGGAGCGGTCATTGCCGAGACGCAGCAGCTGCAGCAGCCGCAGCAGGAGCGGTCATTGCTCAGAGGAGCAGCCGAGGAGGCAGCAGCAGCAGGGGGCAGCAGCAGCAACAGGAGCGGTCATTGCTCAGACGAGCAGCCGGGCAGCAGCAGCAGCACCAACAACAACATCACCAACAACATCAACAACAACAGCAGCAGCAGTCTGTGTATAGACAGCAGCACCAACAACAACATCAACAACAACATCAACAACAACAGGAGCAGCAGCAGCAGTCTGTGTATAGACCGCAGCATCAACAACATCAACAACAACAGCAGCAGCAGCAGGGAGGAGGAGGAGGAGCAGCAGGGAGGAGGAGGAGATGTGGGGGTGGTGATGAGGGGAGGGGAGTCGGAGCCGCGGCGGGAGGAGCAATAGCGACTAGGGAGGAGCGAGGAGGGAGGAGGAGGAGGTGGTGAAGGAGGAGGAGGAGGGAGGAGGGAGGAGCGAAGAGGGAAGGAGGAGGTGAAGGAGGAGGGAGGTGGAGGAGGAGGGAGGAGCGAGGAGGAGGGAGGAGGGAGGTGAAGGAGGAGGAGGAGCGAACGAGGTTTTGTGAATCGCGGATCAAATCGGGAGCGGCAGTGGGAGCTGCGAACAACGGCGAGCAGCACGGGGAAACAGAGCGCAGCAGCAGTAGTAGTAGCAGTAGTAGCAGTAGCAGCAGCAGTAGTAGCAGTAGTAGCAAGCAGCAGCAGCAAGGAGCAGCAGCAGGGAGCATCAGCAGCAGGGAGCATCAGCAGCAAGGAGCAGCAGCAGCAGGGAGCAGCAGCAGTAGTAGCAAGCAGCAGCAGCAGCAGCAGGGAGGAGGATCGGAGGGGAGGACGATAGGAAACGGCGGGGGGGTGGGGGGTGAAGAGCTCCGAGTTGGTGAGCATCAAACAGGAGCAGCAGGAGGAGGAGCAGCAGGAGGAGCAGCAGGAGGAGCAGCAGGAGGAGGAGCACGAGGAGGAGCACGAGGAGGAGCACGAGGAGGAGCACGAGGAGGAGCACGAGGAGGAGCACGAGGAGGAGCACGAGGAGGAGCACGAGGAGGAGCACGAGGAGGAGCACGAGGAGGAGCACGAGGAGGAGCACGAGGAGGAGCACGAGGAGGAGCACGAGGAGGAGCACGAGGAGGAGCACGAGGAGGAGCACGAGGAGGAGCAGCAGCAGGAGGAGGAGGGGCACGAGCAGCAGGAGGAGGAGCAGCAGCAGGAGGAGGAGGAGGTGAAGGAGGAGGAGCAGCAGCAGGAGGAGGGGCAGCAGGAGCAGCAGCAGGAGGAGGGGCAGCAGCAGGAGGAGGGGCAGCAGCAGGAGGAGGGGCAGCAGCAGGAGGAGGGGCAGCAGCAGGAGGAGGAGGGGCACGAGGAGGAGGAGCAGCAGCAGCAGGAGGAGGGAGTCTCGGCGCCGCTGGAGCGGCATGCGCCTCCGAGCTGCCGGTGCTCGTCTCGGGTCGGCGCGTCCGCAGCCCCGAGGGAGAGGATTGAGAGAGGAGCTCGCAGACTCTGACCCCTTGAAGCAGCAGCAGCTGTAGCAGCAGCAGCTGTAGCAGTAGCAGCTGTAGTAGCAGCAGTAGCAGCAGGCGAAGAGCTGCAGGAGAGGAGCGATGGCGAGCGAGAGCGCCCCTGCGAGAAGCCTGGATGACATCGACCTGGCAGCGCTCAGGGTGCGTAGCATCAGCATCAGCAGTATGATCATCAGCAGCATCATCATCATGATCATCATCATGATGAGCACCATGATCATCAGCATGATCATCATCGGCATCGTGACCATCATCGTGATCATCATCAGCATCGTGATCATCATCGTGATCATCATCAGCATCGTGATCATCATCAGCATCGTGATCATCATCGTGATCATCATCAGCATCGTGATCATCATCATCATCGTGATCATCATCATCGTGATCATCATCATCGTGATCATCATCAGCATCATGATCATCATCAGCATCGTGATCATCAGCATCGTGATCATCATCAGCAGCATCATGATCATCATCAGCATCATCATTATCAGCAGCATCGTGATGATCATCAACATCGCGGTCATCATCAGCAGCATCATGAGAATAGCATCAACGTTATCATCATCAGCAGCAGCGTTATCATCACCACCACGACCATCGTTCATCAGCAACACACACTCACCATCACCCATTCCATTCGTATGATTCCACGACTCGTAGTGGTGGATTGACAATCAGGATTCATCCATTACCACACACCCACCCACCACCGGTATATCTCGTCGTCGTTACGGATAACACCGATCGTATTGTTAGAGTGGGTCCTTGTTTAATCTTTAGACACGAGACCTACAGTCGGAGTGCTGCCACGTGTGTGCTTAGTGTGTGCGCACTGTATTCTAGACACGCCGTGTACTGTATGAGATGGTGTGTGTGTGTGTGCTTGACATGTGCAGTACCCGCTTGTGTCGTGTTTTTACAGTGTGTACACGGTATGTGTACACGTGTGTGGTCTGTACTGTGTGTATGTGATAGTCTGCACATAGTGTGTACATGTGTGTAGTTTGTACTGTGTACACGGTAGGGTCTACACACGGTGTGTGTGTAGACACGTGTGTGGTCTGTACTGTGTGTATGTGATAGTCTGCACAAAGTGTGTACATGTGTGTAGTTTGTACTGTGTACACGGTAGAGTACACACAGTACGTGTGTGTACGTGTGTGGTCTGTACTGTGTGTATAGGGTAGATTGCACAAAGTGTGTACACGTGTGTGGTCTGTACTGTGTGTGTGATATTCTGCACATAGTGTATACATGTGTGTAGTTTGTACTGTGTACACGGTAGAGTGCACACAGTACGTGTGTGTACACGTGTGTGGTTTGTACTGTGTGTACACGGTAGGGTCTACACACAGTATGTGTGTACATGTGTGTGGTCTGTACTGTGTGTATGTGATAGTCTGCACAAAGTGTGTACATGTGTGTAGTTTGTACTGTGTGTACGGTAGAGTGCACACAGTACGTGTGTGTACACGTGTGTGGTCTGTACTGTGTGTGTGTCTACGGTGGAGTCTGCACACGGTACGTGTGGATTGTCAACGAGTGTCTTTGGTGCTGTACATTCTGGCGTCTGCCTACAGTACACGTGTGCACTGTACTGTGCTGTACACGTGGAGTGTTGTACACGCTTGGGTTGTACTACACTGGCTCGCTCACTCACCCACTCATTCACTCGCCCACTCATTCACTCGCTCACTCACCCACTCAGTCACTCATTCACTCGCCCACTCATTCACTCGCCCACTCATTCACTCGCCCACTCATTCACTCGCTCACTCACCCACTCAGTCACTCATTCACTCGCCCACTCATTCACTCGCCCACTCATTCACTCGCCCACTCATTCACTCGCTCACTCACCCACTTGGTCACTCACCCACTCATTCATCCATCCACTCACCACACTGCTGGTCACAACACACTGGCTCGCTCACCACTCATTCACTCACCCACTCATTCACTCGCTCACTCACCCACTCATTCACTCGCTCACTCACCCACTAATTCACTCACCCACTCATTCACTCACCCACTCACCCACTCATTCACGTACCCACTCATTCACTCACCCACTCGCTCACTTCACCCACTCGGTCACTCACCCACTCATTCATCCATCCACTCACCACACTGCTGGTCACAACACACTGGCTCGCTCACCACTCATTCACTCACCCACTCATTCACTCGCTCACTCACCCACTCATTCACTCGCTCACTCACCCACTCATTCACTCACCCACTCGCTCACTCACCCACTCACCCACTCATTCACTCACCCACTCATTCACTCACCCACTCATTCACTCACCCACTCGCTCACCCACCCACTCATTCATCCATCCACTCACCACACTGCTGGTCACAACACACTGGCTCACTCACCACTCATTCACTCACCCACTCATTCACTCGCTCACTCACCCACTCATTCACTCGCTCGCTCACTCACCCACTCATTCACTCACCCACTCGCTCACTCACCCACTCACCCACTCATTCACTCACCCACTCATTCACTCACCCACTCGCTCACTCACCCTACTCATCCATCCACTCACCACACTGCAGGTCACAATGCTTCTCAATCTGCGTCTTGTCCTCTCACTGCCCCACTTTGGAATTCCTTCCCTTCGTCTCTTTTCCCCAAGAAAAACGTGTTACAACTCTTATCCGATGACCACTAAGACAGTGCTGTTTGTTGCTAGCTGCTTGAAGTGTTGTTCCTTTAACCCTTTGCTCGGTAACTGTATATATATTTTTTATAAAAGCCTCTATACATGCCGTAGAGAACGAGTGTTGTTTAAGCCACTTCAATACAGACACTGCATTGTGAATGTGTGATAAGAGCAATATCCCATGATCGGAGATCTCCTGGAATGTGCCCTATCTTGTCCGATGTCAGAAGCTAAGCAGGCCATGAGCGTGGCTAGTGATTGGATGGGCGGCCGTCATGCACACAGCATGCAGGTCGACGTCAAGGGCAGTGTGGCAAAATCCACTGTCCAGTTCACCATGGGAGCCCAGTTCACCGTGGAAGTCCAGTTTACCATGGAAGTCCAGTTGACCATGGAAGTCCAGTTTACCATGGAAGTCCAGTTGACCATGGAAGTACAGTTTACCATGGAAGTCCAGTTGACCATGGAAGTACAGTTTACCATGGAAGTCCAGTTTACCATGGAAGTCCAGTTTACCATGGAAGTCCAGTTTACCATGGAAGTCCAGTTTACCATGGAAGTCCAGTTTACCATGGAAGTCCAGTTTACCATGGGAGTACAGTTTACCTTGGGAGTACAGTTTACCATGGAAGTCCAGTTTACCATGGAAGTCCAGTTTACCATGGAAGTCCAGTTTACCATGGAAGTCCAGTTTACGATGGAAGTCCAGTTTACGATGGAAGTCCAGTTTACCATGGAAGTCCAGTTTACCATGGGAGTACAGTTTACCTTGGGAGTACAGTTTACCATGGAAGTCCAGTTTACCATGGAAGTCCAGTTTACCATGGGAGTACAGTTTACCATGGAAGTCCAGTTTACCATGGAAGTCCAGTTTACCATGGAAGTCCAGTTGACCATGGAAGTACAGTTTACGATGGAAGTCCAGTTTGCCATGGAAGTACAGTTTACCATGGGAGTCCAGTTCACCATGGGAGCCCAGTTAACCGTGGAAGTCCAGTTTACCATGGATGTCCAGTTTACCATGGAAGTCCAGTTTACCATGGGAGCCCAGTTCACCATGGAAGTCCAGTTTACCGTGGAAGTCCAGTTGACCATGGAAGTCCAGTTGACCATGGAAGTCCAGTTTACCATGGAAGTCCAGTTTACCATGGGAGCCCAGTTTACCATGGAAGTCCAGTTGACCATGGAAGTCCAGTTTACCATGGGAGCCCAGTTTACCATGGAAGTCCAGTTTACCATGGAAGTCCAGTTTACCATGGAAGTCCAGTTGACCATGGAAGTCCAGTTTACCATGGGAGCCCAGTTTACCATGGAAGTCCAGTTTACCGTGGAAGTCCAGTTTACCATGGGAGTACAGTTCACCGTGGAAGTCCAGTTTACCGTGGAAGTCCAGTTTACCATAGGAGTTCAGTTCACCGTGGAAGTCCAGTTTACCGTGGAAGTCCAGTTTACCATGGGAGTACAGTTTACCATAGGAGTCCAGTTAACGATGGAAGTCCAGTTTACCATGGAAGCCCAGTTCACCGTGGAAGTCCAGTTTACCATGGAAGTCCAGTTGACCATGGAAGTACAGTTTACGATGGAAGTCCAGTTTACCATGGAAGTACAGTTTACCATGGGAGTCCAGTTCACCATGGGAGTCCAGTTTACCATGGAAGTCCAGTTTACCATAGGAGTTCAGTTCACCGTGGAAGTCCAGTTTACCATGGGAGTACAGTTTACCTTGGGAGTACAGTTTACCATGGAAGTCCAGTTTACCATGGAAGTCCAGTTTACCTTGGGAGTACAGTTTACCATGGAAGTCCAGTTTACCATGGAAGTCCAGTTTACCATAGGAGTCCAGTTTACCGTGGAAGTCCAGTTTACCATGGAAGTCCAGTTTACCATAGGAGTTCAGTTCACCGTGGAAGTCCAGTTTACCATGGGAGTACAGTTTACCTTGGGAGTACAGTTTACCATGGAAGTCCAGTTTACCATGGAAGTCCAGTTTACCTTGGGAGTACAGTTTACCATGGAAGTCCAGTTTACCATGGAAGTCCAGTTTACCATAGGAGTCCAGTTGACCATGGGAGTCCAGTTTACCATGGGAGTCCAGTTCACCATGGGAGTCCAGTTCACCATGGGCAGGGGTTGACAACCTGCAGCTTTGGAGCTGCGTGCCGATTCTTTAAGGACCGCTTCCCGTGACGTTATTAAGGACCCACCACCATCTCGTCATCACCACGTTGCAGTGCGGCTCTTGATATACAGTGAGGGAAAAAAAGTATTTGATCCCCTGCTAAAATGCAAATCAATTAATAACATTTTTGACATGCGTTTTTCTGGATTTTGTTGTTGTTATTCTGTCTCTCACTGTTCAAATAAACCTACCATTAAAATTATAGACTAATCATTTCTTTGTCAGTGGGCAAACGTACAAAATCAGCAGGGGATCAAATACTTTTTTTCCCCTCACTGTATTGAGGGGTTTTTAATGTTTACTGCCGAATTCGATGAAAAGAAAAATGTCTGCTCTTGTTATGTGGGTTGTCGCGCCCCGATCTAGCATGTGACAAGCCACTGTGTGGCTGTCCCGGTAAACGACATGTCGTGACCCTCTTCTGGTATCTGAAGCTGAAAGTTTTTTTTTTTATCCTGGTCAGTACTTGGATGGGAAATTGCCTGGGTCCATTCCCTAGTCGTTGCGGGGTTGAGCCGTGAGGTGGCCAGGAAGATGGCATTCTAGCATTGGGGTTCTTGAATCCATCTGTGTGGAAATTTCAGTATGAACCCAACCACCCCTCCACTTCCCAAAAATAATATACGTGTGCACGGTTTTTCTCTGGCTTTTCCGGTTTACTATCACAAGCCAAACAAACACACATGAACGCAAGTGACCCAACCCACCACGATGCAGCACCGCGAGGCTTCGGCGATGCCTTAATTGGCTAAATGAAGGGCATCGTTGTTAGACTCGTAACGCCTGTACATTGTAAAGCATGGGAGGGTCCGTGTACGTGTATGTACGTTGAACTTATTTTTTCACCGTACGTAGCCAACCGTGCGAATCGGAGGTGCGGTGGAAGGACACCACAACTATTCGCAATTGGGCTTGGCCCAGGACATGTCGCTCAGAAGGTGGTGAATATTAACAATGTAGGAGCAGCGAAAGGTTGGAACTCGCCGGACTCAACGCCGACGGTAGTCAAGGAGCAGGTCGCCGGGTCGACCGTCGCATCGCGGGATCGTGAGAGGTGGCGACGGCTTGGGGGGGAAGGCCTTCATCCAGCAGTGGATGTTGACCCTGACCGGTGGTTGAATTGCGTCTACGGTGCGCACATTTCTACGATTGCAACGTGCAAAAACGGTGACCTCAACAACGCGAATAATAATCTGTGCGCCCTTATCTGTCTCGTGCAGGAACCTGCCGGCATCTTCGAATTGGTGGAGGTCGTTGGCAATGGGACGTACGGACAGGTGTATAAGGTGAGCAAGGGCTCGGTTACCACCGGAGTGTTGACTCGTTGCTGGGGCGGTCCCCTCCCTGTGGCTTGGGGCCACTCTTGAAATGGTCTCTGGGCGGCGGGCCGGGCGGAGCCGTCGCGTGTGCAGGCGGCAGAGGTCGCAAACGGGTTTTGATTCCTTACCCGTACCCGTACCCGGCCGCACCAGGGTCGCAAATGGGTACCCGTTCCTTACCCGTACCCGTACCCTACCCGAAATGAGTGACAAACGGTTACTCACCAGTGACTCACGGTCTACCCGTACCCGTACCCGGCCGCACCAGGGTCGCAAACGGGTACCCGTACCCGTACCTGGCCGGGTACGGGAAGCCGGGTATCGAGTAGGTTACGGGTATCGGGTACCCGATTGCGACCTCTGGCAGGCGGTGCAACTGCCCCGAGGCCGGAGGGACACAAGCGCCGGTTCACGGAGAGGAGGGTCACATCGGACCCTCCACCCCATCACACAGAGAGTGCCCCTGTGCCCACTCCCAACCCCCCCCCTTGCATCCCTTGCACCAGGACCCATGTTATCATGGGCCGGTTTGAACTTACATGCTTCGTCTATTTTACGTATTTATTTTTAGCGATTTGCTTTCCTCCCCTGTTCTTTACTTTGCAGTCCGATGGGGTTATTTGTGGGGTTGCTTATTGTGGTAACTTTCTGACCCGCGCCCACTGGACATCTGACGAAGAGCTTTATAGCTTATTGGATTTCTCCAGTATGAAAGATTCTGCTTCTAAACTGCACTACTGTGCCCACTGCCCCTGTGTGGGTCTCGGTTATGAACGCTGAACCCTATGAACCCTAGTGGTGACGTGGTCTGGCTGTCCGAGTCCCATCGGACGTTGGCATTTAACCTTGAGCATCCTCCAGGAACTTTTGTCAACCTCGAGTCAAAACGCTGCTTACTTAAAATTAAATTGACCAAACATTCAATGACCCTCGCTAAACCCTTAAACTTGATTATCAGCTTCTACGAGTAAATCAAGTGTATACATTATTTCAGCAGTTCTACGCTGGTATACGAGCCCAGCCTCTGATGACACTTGCCACGCGTCTATGCATCACGCTGGCGGGGAGGAATGCAAAAGGCAACTTGTGGCACGGGCACACCCACTTGAGATCCGAGCAGCCGTGCGGTGCTCACATCCCCGTGGCGATTCGCTGCTTGCTCTCTCGAGTCTCGGCAGACATCGCCACTTCACCTCAAGGATCCCACTCGGCACACTTGCTGCCTGGGATTGTGCTCGTACCCAGCCCGCAACCACGTGTCGACGTGTCACGGCGCCCGACCAACACGACGTGCGGCCGCGGCACGACCGCCGTGGACTGTTGGCGGCGGCGGGGCCGTGCCCACGTTTGGCGCGCGGGTCCGCGTGTTCACCTGCGCGCAAGCACGGGAAGGTGGGGGGGGCGGCCACCAAGCCGCTGGGTGAGTCACGCAGGATCCCGCGCGGGGCACGGGCGCTCATCCGTGCGACGACGACGCGGAGAGCCGCGGAGAGGTCTCCTCTCGACCTGCGGAGCTGACTCACCGCTCGAGAGGGGCGTGTGCGATTTATTTTTTACACCTCGCCCCCCCCGTGTTTACTTTTGGGCTCCTCTCTCGCTGGCGGAGGAGGGCGGCGGTTCGTGGTCGGCGAAACGCGCTGCGGTCGGTGACTCGCGCCGATTTGTGAATCGCCGCGAGCGCTCGAAGTCGCCGTCGGTTGCGACAGCGCGCAAAGCGGAGCGTTAGTGAGTGTGTGTGGGGGTTATAAGCTCCGTGCCGGGGTTACTGCATTCCGTGCTCGCTCCGTGCCGTCGTGCAAGACAACGCACCGTGCTGCGTAATGTGACGCTGCGCCAGTAATGGTTCGCGCACTGGACTCGTAATCCAGGGAGGGCGCCCCGGTTCGATTTGATCTCCCGGCGCGCGGCAATCGATAGGGTGCCGCAGGTTCGTTACACATCCCTCCCTTCGTCCACCCGGTAGCGTGAATGGGTGCAACCCTCTGGCAAGTTGTTCGGCAGGTCGAGAGCGTGGCGGTGGGGTAAAGTGTGGGTACACTCCCATCTCTGCTGAGGCGTCTGGCCAGCATTGAAGAGTAGGCGAAACTACTCCCACGGTGGAGGCTCTTGCTGGAAGCAGTGGAATGCACATTTCACGTGCTTGGGTTGGTAGGGCCTTGCTGGAAAGGGGGTATTAACACTCGAAGAGGATTTCCTCGGAAAATCATTGGCGGTATTATTATCGTTGCAATTTTATAACTTGAAAGAAGTCATATCTTCAATCGAAGCACTTTCTTGTTGCCGATTCTACAAAAGCCTTCGCATACGGACGCACGCTAACTGTCCTATATTTACCGCTCGTAATCCCTATACTTTTTTCAACGCGATTACATACTTTGCTCTCATTTTCCCAGTTGGGGGAGTATGAAAGGGACGGGTATTAATTTCATATCTCCACGTGCAAGGACAATCTGTGGCTGCGATCCAGCCCTGGCCGGCGCCGTCACTCACGCGCTCCGCGTCAACGGTGTTCACCAGCGTTACCTTGGCAGTCCTTTTGTCAATCCTCTGCCGGGTGAGGGCTTTGGCACAAAGCGTTGTCAGGCGTCGTCGTGGGGGTTTATCTTCTTGGTTCTTTCGGTAAAGTCACGTAGAAGGGAAATAATAAATAATACAAATTAAACATAATAAAATCATTCTCATGACGTTTCGGCCACAACGCAAGCAGCCGTCCTCAGGTGAAGACTCTGTCTTCTCGACAGACCTGTTCTTCACCTGTCGTCTCGACAGACCTGTTCTTCACCTGAGGACGGCTGCTTGCGTTGTGGCCGAAACGTCGTGAGAATTATTTTATTGTGTTTTATTTTTATTATTTTTATTATTTTATTATTTCCCTTCTACGTGACTTCACCGAAAAAACCTAAGAGTATCAATCCTTGCAGTCACGAAAGCTTCAAATCTAGAAAAAAAAAAACTCAATATAACAGTTGTCGGTGCAGTGACTTAATGAGGTCAAACCCAGCCTGCGATTGCCTTGGTTTGAACAAAAGCCATTTTGATATTTGAATGAAAAGTACCCATTTAGTGACAGTAATGATTAGCAGGGGAGCTGCCACCGCATTGCCACGTCTATTAATACGAGTTCACGATGCACGCATGGAGGGAGTGGTGCGTGTACGAATACGTGGGTTTTGGATGAGCGTGTGATGGGTCCGCATGATACCGGCAGTTAAATTTCGATTTAAAGCTTTCGTGACTGCAGGGATTCATCTTCTTGGTTCTTTCCAAGAAGATGATACCGGCAGCCACTAGAGGCTGCTCCATTTACCGCAGAAGAGTATTTAATGAAATAAATAATTTGACTGCGTTGGCAATGGTTAATAAACGCTCGGCACATTTGCCAACATTTCGGGCAATGCTCCTTCTTGATAGCAGGCTTACAAAATCGAATCTCCCAGTGGGGGGAGATGGAATCTAATTTCCCGTCGTTCTTAGTTCGTTCAGCGTGCACGACATATTCGCGGCACGTACCAAGTGTAGAGGAGTAAAATGGGGACGTGACGTCAGGTGTGCCGTTCAGTGCGATGACGTCACGTCTCCTAGAGTACTTAAGGGAGACCCCGTGACGTAAGCGGGGTCACCGTGGGAACGGGTAGAGTAAGCAGGTTGAAGAGGGAACCAGTGGGTAGAGAGAGGGATCGAATAGGGAGTCTGGGGAGAAGCCGGTGGTAGCCGTAGAGGTGCTTCTCTCTCCGCTCGGTGGAGTCAGCAGAGTTCACGATCCGACACGAGAGAGAGAGAGAGACCGGAGCTAGCCGGCAGGGACCCGGACTCACAGTAGGACCCCTAGCCCCTGGGAGTTGTGTACCCTGTGTAATATTGATAAGCTTTAATAAACTCTGGTGGAAGCCCTTAAATTACCTCCGTCTACGAGTACGTCCGTCGGAACTTCTCTACACATGCGCACAATCGCGCGGTTGCGCCAAGAGACCGCGTGCGCGGTACCGCGTACCGTCCGGCGTGATGCACCCGCGTGCGCGTACGGAGTTGAGTTTACGAGAGGATACAACAATACGTTGGGTAACATTTGTGGCGTCGGCGTCGGTGGAGTCTGTGTGCAAAAGTCAGCTCGATTGGATCACGGGAAGTGGGTTAAAAAACGACCGAAAGATTTGGACGGTCCTAAGCAAGCAAGCGAACTTAATATAAAGGATTTAAAAAAGACGAAGCAAGTTGGATGCTTGAGCTCGCGACACGCGCACTCAATCGCGTACGTTGGAATCGACGTTTCCCCGTTCGTATATACGATGTATGTAAATGGGTTCGCGGCGCTGTTACGGCCGCTAGAAGGGGCACTACCATTCGCCGCGAGGTGTTAAAAAGTCGGTTCTGGAATCAATGAAATCCTTTATTTTGTCCAATGGGCATTGTATGAAGATTGCTGTTTAAAATCAATGTTCGTATAAAGGATGCATTCATTTTCGTGCTACCGCTTGGGTCATCAACCCTTAATAGAAATGTCACTTTGTGATGAATAAGAATTGCACGGCTCAATCGATTACAATAACATTAGTACGCCTGTTTACCAAAACAAGCCCAAGTAAACACGTTTGTCGCAGTCGGGGGAGCGATGCTGCTTGCTGTGTGTGTGTGCGCGCGATCTAAATCGAGTAATACTGTATGCAGGTAAAATGCTTTCGGCATTGTGGATATTTCTGGGCACGAACACTTCTTACGTCGTACCGTTCCGTTTCAGCCATGGGCAGAAGCTGCGGGGGGAGCCTTCCGCAGGTTAACCCCACGCAGACCGGGGTGGGGGGGCGGCGAGGAACACGCAAACTCCACGTGGATAGGAGCGCCCCCCCCCGCCCCCCCAGGGATGGGAATGTAACCCTGGCGCTCCTTTTCTGCGAGGCGCCGAGTGTTGCCACTGTGCCACGCCGCCCATGAGCGAAGCCCTCCTCGCTTTGGCTCATCGAGCTGTCTGACTCGTAAATAGCCACGCACGACGGCAAGCTGATCGGCAAGCTGATCGAGCCCTCCCCCCGCTTGTGTTTTTATACATTTATAGCGTTACGTTGCTGGCGGTAGTGTAGCGGTTAGCGCGCTGCGCTATGAACCTGGGGACCGGCTAACACCAGTGACGATTATCTGAACCGGTCCTGGGCCTCCCCTAGGTCGACTCAGCCTTAAATGGGTACCTGGTGCGGTGTGTAAACATCGCCACTGGGGAGACAAAGGCGGTCGGGCGTGGTGCTGGCCACCCACCCCCCTCGTGTACCGTTCCGGCCTTCATAGGTGCTCGCTAACAGCACTTGCCCCTACAGTCTGTTAAGGCTATATGGGGGATCTTTGTCTTTGTTTTTTTAACTGCTAGTCAAGGGAGTGGTGGTGGGGAATAAATAAATAGTCTGGGGGGGGGGGAGTTTAAACGTAACTCCTTGTCATCCTCCCCTCCACGTCCCCTCCCCCCTGCACGAGCAGACCCCCTGCACGCAGCTTTGGCAGAAGCCCCTGCAGGCGGATGTGTCAGTGCTCGAACTGGAAATGCCGGCCCCCCCCCCTCCCTTGTCATGGGGGATGCCCCTGGAGAAGAGAGCAAAGCTGGGAGGGTAATAGAGAGGGCAAGAGAGAGATGGAAGGGGTTTTGTTGGGTGCCACTACCTCGCCTGGTATGCAGCAGGTCATGGGTTCGATCCCGACCCTGACGCCTGCCGAATATTTGGAGTTTGCGTGTTTTCCCTGTGGTCAAGCGGATTTTTCTCCCCGGGTTCTCCGGGTTTTCCCCTCCACATTTGGAATCGACATCGCGCGTTTAGAGAATTTGATTACTTTTCGATTTAACGCTTTCGTGACTGCAGGGATTCATCTTCTTGGTTCTTTCGGTAAAGTCACGTAGAAGGGAAATAATAAAAATAAAACATAATTAAATAATTCTCACGACGTTTCGGCCACAACGCAAGCAGCTGTCTTCGGATGAAGAACAGGGCTGTCGGAAAGACAGCGTCTGAATGAAACACCACCAGGCTTGGCAGCGTATATTTAAGCTGGGTTGGAGGGGGAAGAGCGCCTTGACAAAATAATTTGCATATCAATAGGAATTTAGCATATTTATGATTACTGCTATAAATTTTGCACACGATGATCATCCACTTCTCGTTGAGCTATCATTTGTGGCCGAATCGCTTCTGAAAAGTGCTACGTTGCTCGGTGGGCCTTACCTGGTGAAATAAAAAACATTAAAACATTTGGAGAGGGTTTGAGTCGAGCTCAGGGATGCTTGGAGCCCCGTGACGTCACGTCATTAGGCCAATGGCCTGGGGGGGCCGGCGCGATCATGCAGACGGTCGTGGTTTGAATCCAGCGCCCGCCCTGGTTATCACTGCGGTGTGTGTGTGTCGTAACCGTTAAAACCGCCCAGTCTCCTGCCCAGTGGGACATTAAAGATCCCGTGACGTGATTCGCAAGAGTAGGCCATTGTGTGCCGGCTTCTGAGTTTGCCAAATTTGGTAAAATGACACCGCCAAAATGACTATACGTAGTAATCATCGGGCGGAGGGGGGGGCGGTTGTAAAGATGGTGAGCGCGGCACGCAGAGATCCGAGTGAAGATCGGAGGAGATGGCGTCTCGCGACAAAACAGTCGTTGCGAGCGAGGGGCCCAGGCAGCGAAAGACGGGTGACGAAGCGGTGGGGGGGGGGGGGGTGGACGTCTTGCTGTGCTTGACAGTTGCACGTGTCCGCATGAGTACGCGGAGATACGGGGGGAGGAGATGAAGGGTTGGAGGATTTTGGAGACAGGTGCCGGTTACGACAGAAGAAGGAGGAAGGGGTGGTATTTTTAGTCTTTCCCCACCCCCCCTCCAGCTGAGATATTTGTCTTGGGCATTGTCGGTTCTGTGCTTCGAGTTTTGAATTATCTTGACGATTTAACTTCATCCCCCCCCCCCCCGCGAGGTTTTCTTGCTCTCGCACGGTCTGCCGGGCGGAGGTTTTTGCTGGGAGCTTCCCCGCCACGTGCCACTTGACAACTCTCGTAACACCCGGGCCCAGGTGTAATTCTCTACAAAATCGATGGACGGCTTGATAGGCCCATTGCTCAGGCTCTAGTTCCCACTACCACCACCACTATTGTGTCACGGGTAAAGCAAACACAGATCTGGAGGGGGGGCGGGGGAGATAAAGTCCACGAAACAATCTCTCGTCTGTCATCTGCTATCAGCTCCACCAAGCACTGTCTGGGGCAGTGGTTCTTAACCTTGAGTGCGGCCTTACACCACTTTGGTTCTCTATCGTAAAAAAATGTAGTGGAAATTTCGATTTCAAGCTTTCGTGACTGCAGGGATTCATCTTCTTGGTTCTTTCGGTAAAGTCACGTAGAAGGGAAGTAATAAAATAATAAAAATAAAACATAATAAAATAATTCTCACGACGTTTTGGCCACAACGCAAGCAGCCGTCCTCAGGTGAAGAACAGGGCTGTCGGAAAGACAGCGTCTGAATCACCTGAGGACGGCTGCTTGCGTTGTGGCCGAAACGTCGTGAGAATTATTTTATTATGTTTTATTTTTATTATTTTATTATTTCCCTTCTACGTGACTTTACCGACAGAACCAAGAAAATGTAGTACGTTTAATAAATACATTTAGGTTTGATGAACCAAAGTAAGTTGTTCTTACGTTGCCCGTGGCTTAGTTTGTGTTTTCGATTATTTACTTTCTAAAAAAAATCTGGCCACGTCTTGCGTCCCCAGGAAGGGCATCTCGCACTCCCAGGGGGGGGGGGTGCGTGCACCCCGGGTTAAGAACCGCTGCTCTATGGCAAGTGAGAGAGATCCGAGTAATTGCTGGCGAAACATTGTACTCCCAATTGTAAATATTGTGGATTTGCTCTGCAACACACAGCCAGTGATGCTGTACTAGTAACGAATTTGCACGTTTTCTTTACGTGACGAACTTTACTAATGGGCTGTGTCGGGTGGTGGCGGGTTTAACGACGCGTTTATATTTACTCGATCTAACCCAAACAACCTCTATTATGGACACATCCTTTGTCGGGTCACGCTTATTTCCGCCTCTCCCTCCCTTTATATACATCTCCTAGCACAATGTGCCATTCGTGCGCGTGTGCTCAAGGCACGCACGTGTGTGCGTGCGCGGGCGCTTTTAATCGCACCGTCACCATTGTGTAGGTCCCGTGAGCGAGATCGCGCCTCCGCGAATGCAAACGGAGCCTTCAAACGCCGTGGCGTCCCCTCATCCCGCGTTTTCCTTCCCACGGCATCTCCTCTCTCCGTCGTCGGTTCAGCAGGTGCGAGCCCCTGTCGGGAGTTGCCCCTCCGGCCTCCCGGCAGCGGGGGCCGCCGTGCGTCCCCCGCCCGCGTGTCGTGCTCCCCCCGCCGCTGCGGGCCGTAGTGGCCGTGGCGAGTGGAGCCCGGCTGTCGAGGCTTTCCGCTCGCTCGATCGTCTCCGCAGCACGAGGTTCAGGAGGGGAAACGGCGATGGCCGCTCTGCTCGCCGGCTCTCGCAGCAGGTGGAAAAGTTCCCACCGTTGTTGCCCGTCCCCCAGTGGTTTCTTAATTCCTCTTCGTCGAAAGAAGCGTATTTCTAGAGACGTAACAATGCTTTTTATTCTGTTTCATGATTGGCTTTCATTTGGGTCGGGTCGCGTAGTTGCGTAATGTAAAATATATTTTTTTTAAGGATAGCCCTCCAATTTCTTGGTTCTTTTGGTAAAGTCACGTAGATAGAAAATAATAATAATACAATTAAATTAAAGTAAAATGTAGCTTTTCAAATAATTTCTTTCTTTGTAATTATATTTACCAAATGTTTTTTATTGTGGTTTTTTGCTTGTATTATTAAAAATTTTAGAAATTTTTTTTTTTTAAATTGTTATTTTAATTTTATTTTTTGTTTTTAGTTTTTTAGTTTTTCATCTACCTGACTTTACCGAAAGAACCAAGAATATGAATTCCTGCAGTCACGAAAGTTTTAAGTAAAAACTTATAGCCCTCCACGCCAGCTTCCAGAGCCAATTGTCACGTACCCGGGGCGGGGCGGGGGGGGGGGCCGGTAGGGAAATACGCGCCAAGCGCTTTGGTTCTTAAGCAAACCGGAGGAAAGTTTAAAAGGCGACGCAAAATCTGGGAATTGGTTTCCTCCCACACGAAGCCAAACTCCCGCGAGAGGCAGAACTGGCCAAACGAACCCCTCGGTGCTCTCCCGGATAGAGCCCCTTAATATTCCGTCGGCGTTAAACGGGAATTTGATGGCGGACCTTTTGTCATTGGCGCGTGTGATCTTTGAGGTCTCGGTAGCGAGCGAGGCTGTGCTCGTGCGTTGGTGCGGCAACTTTGACGGTGGGTTAACAATGTGGTTCAAATTTGGGTAGCTGTTAAAGCATACGACGTTTCGATTGCAACACACGCAATCATCATCAGGTATAAATGAAATAGAAACACAAATCTAGTATACTTAGAAATGTAATGTAATACAACAGAGAGTCGGATAACATAACAGTCAACACCCTACCTGGTTGATTACGTTCTTCCTGAGAATGCTAAATTTTAGAGAGAGATAAAACACAGAACCAAAGACATATAGACAGACACATAAGCAGACAGATATCACAGAGATACATAGAGAGAGACAAACATAGGCACATAGAAAGAACCAAAGAGTTATTCCTACAGTCACGAAAGCTCCAAATTAAGTTCGCTGTGAAAGCGTTTTGGCTCGTGCGACAAATACTAAATTGGTTTGAATGTCAAAGCGGCAGTGGCATAGCTCGCGAGAGGATGGCGTTTTTGTTGAAATATTGTGGCGTGTATAACCGTATAAATGAATCTAAATATATGTTGCCCGCATTTGTTACAAGTATGAATCACCTCCGTTAAATGCCCAGAGGACAAACACAAAATAAACTTCCACCCAGGCCCCCACCGGCCTCTCTCTGCCGGATTTTACGAGCGTATATTTAGGTTGGATTCCGTCGGGGTGGGGAAGAAACGAGTCGTCATCGCGAGTCGGACAGTAAACGTGCCGTCAAGCTAAATTATCCGCTAGCAGTGGATGTTTCTCGCTGACGCGGCCCTCGTTTAACGTTGCTTCGATTTCCGGGGCTTAAGACCCGCGATGGTTTATTTTTAAATCCTTTATATTAAGTTCACTTGCTTGCCTGCTTGCGCGCTTACGACCGTGCAAATCTTTCGGTCGTTTTTTAACCCACTTCTCGTGATCCAATCGAGCTGACATTTTTGCACGCAGACTCGTTGTGCGTGACAATTTATTTTCGTGAAATTTTTTTTTCCAAAATGTTACACTTTTTAGGAAAAAGAAATTTTCATATTTAATTTAAAATACCAATGTGATAAAAATGAAACTCTTACTCAAGAAAAACAGAAATGAATAATAAAATAAAACCGATGCCACGCATATAAAGGTTTTATAGTGAAAAAAATTGTTTTTACGAGTTAATTTTTTAGCAAGGCTGGTGGTAGCAGCGGTGGTTTATCCGCCCCCTCCCCCCCCAATTGTTATTCCGACCTGCGGCGTATTGGCGTGTCGTGCCACGAAACGACGTTGTCAACTCGGATCTCTCGCAGAGCCGGCGGGGGGCGGGGGGCACGCACCCCCCGTTGTCCTGAGCCTGACGGAGCGGCCCCCCCGAGAAATCGCAGGGGTACTTCTCGGATCGCTTCAAGCGACCTCTGGGTTCCGTCGCAGGGTTTTAGAGGCGGGCGACACTCATCCAGCTGCGCTCTGCGTGGGAGTAATGTTCGTCGCTCGACGCTCGAACCGACATTTAATTGTCAGAGCTGGGATTGAGCCAAGATAAAGTGCGGGACCAAACGTGGATAATACCTTAGCGTATTCTTAGGTTTTTTCGGTAAAGTCACGTAGGTAAAAAATTAAAATTAAAATTAATAAAAGTAAAATAAAATAAAAAAGACGGAAGCTTGTGTTGCCTCCGAAACGTCGTGATTTTTATTTTATTTTTATTTTACTTCCATTAATTTAATTTTTCACCTACGTGACTTTACCGAAAAAAACCTAAAAATATGAATCCTTGCAGTCACGAAAGCTTCAAATCTAGAATTAATACCTTAGCGGTGGGGTGTGTTTTTTTGTTCGTGTGTCCAGTACGTTGGTGTGACACTCCAGCGGGATCGTGCATCGGTGCAGTCTTATCAAAGTACGAGCGGTCTCCGGTTTGCGACGGTCCGATTTTTACGGCCGATCCACATTTACGAAATGTACGTAACGCCGCCGCCAATGGATCGATTTGCGGCGTGGAGACTTGATTTGCGATCGCATCTTCCGCCTGGTTTCCGAAGTGACATGGCGTGGAGCCTTTTGTTATTCCTCCAGTGTTTCTATTCTGGATGACGATTACCGATTTAAACTCCGTTAGAAACGGTGGACAAAGGGAAAAATAAACACGCCGAAAAGTGGTGTTTCTATTGTTTTCTATAGCGTCTGTGGGAATTTGATTTTACGACGCCGGGTTCCTCTGGGACGCATTGCGACGTCGTGAAGTAGCGGGGGACCGCGACAGATTTTTTGTCGCGTTTCATTTTTTGTCGCGCCCGGGCGAGCGGTTGCTGGTTGTTTTTATGAAACGTGCAAAATCGCACAGGCGGTCCATCTACCGACGTCTCCCTTATCCCCTCGTTTGGCGATCATTAAACGTAAGACCGCGCTTAAATAAAGCGGGCCTTTTTCAAATGACCCACAGATGTAGGAAAACGGATGCCACCGTCGAATTCAAGAAAAATCGGTCACCCATGTGGCCACCACTTATGGACCCCATGTGTTGGGCAGAATTTAGTTTAAAAAAAAAATTAGAAAAGTACAGTCGTGCCCTCGGCTCATCATTTCGCAGAGTGGTACGGAATCCTTTCCAAAGCAAAGGCCGAATAGGAATTTCAACACCCCTTTGCCTTTCCCCCTACAAAACAATACAAAGATCCCCCGTATAGCCTTAACAGACTGTAGGGGTAAGTGCTGTTAGCAAGCACCTATAAAGGCCCACGAAAGGGTGGGTGGCCAGCAACCACGCCCGGCCGCCTTTGTCTCCCTAGTGGCGATGTTTTTACGCACTGCACCAGGTACTCATTTGAGGCTGAGTCGACCTAGGGGAGGCCCAGGACCGGTTAAAAATAATCGTCACTGGTGTTGGAAGCGTTAGCGAGGAAGCGTGGTGGTGACTGCCTTCGCTCAAGGAGGATTCGACAGGGATGCGGTGGGATGAGTTGGGGTGGTGGGGGGTAGAGTGCGGACGAGCCGCAGGGGGTCACAAGTGGTTGAAAATCCCCACGCAGAATCCCGTTGCCACTTTCCTGGTGGGTGCATCCTGTTTGCGTGCGAGTCACGGGACGATGGGAGAGCCGGGAGGGATGTGGGGTTGTGGTTCCTGGGGGGGGGGGGGGGGGGGTGGTGGGAAGGTTGTGGGGGAGAGAGCCTCCTTAGCCTGGGTCGGTTTGTGAATGAACATTGCATTGTCCTTGTGTATTGGGGGAGTGTGGAGAGCGGTGGCGCAGCGGTTAGCGCACTGCGCCGCCAACGTTGGGGACGAATACCTGCACCGGTTTTGGAACTCCCCTAGGTCGTCTCAGCCTTAAACGAGTACCCGGTGCGGTTTGTAAACTTTAGCATTGCGGAGACAAAGGCGGTCGGGCGTGATTCTGGCCCACTCTCTACCACCTTGTGTGCCTTGCCGGCCTTCATAGGTGCTCGCGAACAGCACTTGCCCCAACAGCCTGTTACAGGCTATACAGAGGATCTTTGTTTTTACTGTGGAGAGCCATGTATGCATGTTGAACTTCTTTTGCACCATACGTAGCCACCCGTGCTAATCGGAGATGTGGCGGAAGGACAACACACTTAACGCAAAAAGCAGTTCAAAAGGAAATTAATTTTCAATCTACGGTCGATAAAAAAATAACTCGTGTTAGTGTAGCGACGAGCGCGCTGTGCGGGGGTGGGGGAGAGGGGATCTTCGTCTTGATTTTGTATTGGGCAGTGTGGAACGTGGACTGCATTACAGCAACACTTGCGCCAGCTACAAACATTAATTCATTCAGGCTGGTTGGCCTGCCTTGCAATCCATCCTGGGTTCATCAACATCCGATTTTCGTACAGTGCCGGCCACACCACCAGCCCCCCCCCGGCATTCAACAGCCCTTGCCCCAACAGTTTATAGGGGTTGTACGGGGAGGGAGGGGTCTTTGTCTTTGTGTGTGTGTGTTGTAATCGAGTCAACCAGCAATCCATCTGGCTTATCCGATCGTCCTGTCTGCAAGCCTCCTGGCCAGCCATATGTGTCGTCTCATTCCGTCTGCCGTCGTGGCGATCTGTCCGCTACGTAACACACACCTCGTGTTACCAAGGCCGTCAACCGGCAGGTTTACGTCCTGCTTATTGGGCGCCACGGTGGCTAGGAGATGTGAACTACCTCGCCTTGTATGCAGGAGGTCGTGGGTTCAATCCCGACCCTGATGCCTGCTGCTGTATATTTGGAGTTTGCATGGTGGTGAGATGTTAACTACCTCGCCTTGTATGCAGGAGGTCGTGGGTTCAATCCCGACCCTGATGCCTGCTGCTGTATATTTGGAGTTTGCATGGTGGTGAGATGTTAACTACCTCGCCTTGTATGCAGGAGGTCGTGGGTTCAATCCCGACCCTGGTGCCTGCTGTATATTTGGAGTTTGTATGGTGGTGAGATGTTAACTACCTCGCCTTGTATGCAGGAGGTCGTGGGTTCATTCCAGACCCTGATGCCTGCTGCTGTATATTTGGAGTTTGCATGGTGGTGAGATGTTAACTACCTCGCCTTGTATGCAGGAGGTCGAGGGTTCAATCCGGACCCTGATGCCTGCTGTATATTTGGAGTTTGCATGGTGGTGAGATGTTAAATACCTTGCCATTTCAAATCGACGCACGCTTAGAGTATTTGGATGCTACGATAAATTTCCACGTAAGTCACTTCCTCGCGGCGTCGGCCACATTAATAAATAAATTGAAATCTATCGAGAGGTGTGGCTGGCTGACTCGGAGGTCAGAGCCATGAGCCGGCACCGCTGAGATCCTGGCTTCGAGTTCGTGGATTTAGGATCTGTGTGGGCCAGAGGAATCTCCGAGGTGGCTCTCTGCGATGTCCGTAATTAAGCGTTCATTGTCGGTAATCCACGTAACTCAAAAGCGCTCGCCTCGCCTCGCTTCTTTGCGCACTCGTCAGCTTTTGGCAAGGCCTTCATCGAGCGGTGGATGGGTCATGGCGGGCGATGACGATTTGCGTTAGAATCACGAGCGGCGGTGGGTGAGGGTTGCATGGCGTAGAGAGTGAAACCACGCTTCGTTTGTGCTTCTGCGGTTGTGCATTTTTAGCGCTCGTCTCGAATATATTCTCAGCGCACGAAACAAAACATCCTTGGCCTTGACTCGCCACGTCTCCTGGGTCACGTTCGCCTTGCCGCAGGAGTAAAGAAGTTTTGCTCGTTAAGAGCAGAAAATAACACGAGCTCCCGTTCGGTCGGCCAGGTTTATTTTCTCCCACGAGCACTCCTCGTAAGCAGGGCATGGGTTGGATTCCCCGCTACGGTGCCCGGGAGCCGCCGCGCTATTTGGCTGCTGCTAGAAATTTCTCCACGTTCGTAGCGTGTTTATGAAAAGGAACGATATAGGTCAGTGGGCCTTGCCTGGTAAAGTCAAAACATTTTTAGTTGTCATTTTTTCTTGTTTTTTTCGGTAAAGTCACGTAGAATGGAAATAATAAAATAATAAAAATTTAACATAATAAAATAATTCTCACGACGTTTCGGCCACAAAGCAAGCAGCCGTCCTCAGGTGAAGAACAGGTCTGTCATCTCGACAGACCTGTTCTTCACCTGTCGTCTCGACAGACCTGTTCTTCACCTGAGGACGGCTGCTTGCGTTGTGGCCGAAACGTCGTGAGAATTATTTTATTATGTTTTATTTTTATTATTTTATTATTTCCATTCTTCGTGACTTTACCGAAAGAACCAAGAAGATGAATCCCTGCAGTCACGAAAGCTTTAAATCGAAATTTAGTTGTCATTTATTCATTGTGATTTGCTTAACTTTCCCATACTTTGCGCTCCTAATAGTTTTTTTCTTCTTCTATATATTGTTTGTTGTTGTAACTTTCTGACTCGGGCCGCTTACTGGACATCTGTGAAAAAAGAGCTTCCATAGCTCGTCGTGAATCTCGAGGATAGATGAAAGCTTCCGGTTCTCACGTTGTCGGCGTGCCTCTCCGTCTCCTCGTCCCCCGGCGCTTCCACGTCTACCTCCTCCCGTGCGGTGTTCCTCTTCTTGCAACAGGTCGGCTTCCCGGCCTACGCTCGGCAATTCTCTCTTTCTTGGCTTGTCAGAGATGGGCCGCCCCCTGATGACCCTCCTTCCTCTATTCGCCGTCTCGTCACTCGTAAGCACACGCTCGGCTCCGACTCGGCCCGGCTGGCTACGTACGGTGCGAAAGAAGTTCGGCGTACGTGCGGGGTAAAGGTGCAGCCCTGCAATTACGTGGCTCGCACCACCGCTGGCGGAAGGGGCTCTGCTAGAGAGAGCTTTAGAGAGCCACCTGGGAGTGTTTTGGCCTTGCCTTCCACACTGGCTAGACGTTTTTGAAGAGGTGGGAGTCCCCACACTTTACCCCACCCCCGTCCGACTCGCTGCGGTTGGGTGCCCATTCATACTGCTTCGCGGAAGAGAAAGGCGCGGTGGTAGGATTTAAGAAACTCGCCCCGCTGTTTAAACTGCCGCGCCGGAGAGACGGAATCGAACCGGCGACCTCTGGCTTGCAGGCCCAGTGTTGCGAACCGGCGTTACACCACAGTAGCGTTCTCAAGCACACAAGTTCTGTCAAACGTTAGGTTTTCGTCGCGCTTCAGAAAAGTGGTGGGGCGACAGCGCCTTCTGTTAACGGGTGGCTTGGCCATCTCAGACAGATGCCATATGTCACGATAAGGAGCGGGGCAACAGGGCTCATGGGAGTTGTTGTGGTGGTGATGCTGGTGGTGGTGGAGGGCGGGGGGGTGTGGTGGTGGGTCAGTGGAGATGAGCATCACCGCATGACCTTTGACACGGGTGGGCTGCAGGGACCCAACCTCCGAGCAATCCCGTAATGCTCGCCTAACCCCTGACCTTTGCTACCCCCACGTCACACTCGTGCCCTATCCACAACAACTGCCGCTCTTAGCCGGGCGGGTGGTGGCTACGTACGTGGACTGTGTAATCCAGCACTTCTCCTTGCTTGCAAAGGCAGAAGCGTGAGCGTTGACTCCCCTCCGCCCGTCCTGTCTGTACGGCTAAGTGTTGCCCTGCGGGTGTTGTGGGTACTTTGTCCGTGTGCCCATACTGGCCAACCAGATGTCTTGGAATATGTGGCAGCACCTGCACAAGGTCACAGGTGGCACGAGGTGTACAGACTGGATAATATGTACGTTTTAAAATAGGCTTGACGATGGCGTAAGAGACGGTGACAGACAGATGTGGTGCACTGCTTGAGCGTACTGGCACGACAAGACAGAGGAAGGTGACATGTGCAGTGGACACCTATCTGCCCATGGATCGTGATGATGATGAAGATGAAATCATCCTAAAAGGAGGGCACTTAAAGCATCGGCGATTCGAGAGCGTGGCCGGTGGGGGGGGGAGAGGAGACACGGATGCCGCACGGCGCGACGACGGTGACCTTGAATTTTGGGGACAACGGTGACCTTGAATTTTGGGGACAACGGTGCAGTGTGTGGTCGCGTTTTCGCCACCGCCCCCGCGGTCCTGCAGCCGTGCGACGCAAACGGAGCGGGCGTTCCGCGTGCGTGGTAGCGCCGGTCCTCCGAGAGCCGGGCTCCTTCCCGCGTCTAGCGATTGACAGGGTGGAGAGGGGGTGGGGGCGGTAATGCCGTTCGTTATGGAAGGTGCGTGCCGGTCCACCGGAGAGGTTTCTGGCCATCGATTTAACAAAAAAAAATGTTTAACCACTTTGGCCACCAGCATTTAAAAAAGAAAATCGATCTCGTTTGGCATCGCAAATTAAACTGGAGCATTAATTATAGATTTGAAGCTTTCGTGACTGCAAGGATTCATACTCTTAGGTTTTTTCGGTAAAGTCAAGTAGGTAAAAAAAATTAAATGAATAATTTGTTTTATTTTACTTTTATTATTTAAATTAATAATTTGTTTTATTTTACTTTTATAAAAAATTTTTACGTGACTTTACCGAAAAAACCTAAGAGTATAAACTACTGTTACGTACATATGTACGTATGTTGAACTACTTCTGCGCACCGTACACGCACAGCTGAACTCCTTTTCTGTGCTGGGATTCCACGTGTCGGGGGGGGGGGCAGCTGTGAAATCCGGGTTGAACAACGTCATCACCAAAACCCTGTTTTGTTACGCTTTTTGCCAACCGAGCTTGAAACTGTCTGTGTCTCTGTCCACTTCTCTATCTGCCCCTGGATGTATGTTGCACTATTTCCCACCATACTTAGCCAACTGTGCTTATCGCAGGTGCCGGGGGGGGGGGATGGACAACAAACTAAACATAAACTGAAGTTCTAAAGAAATGAGTTTTCAATCTAGATGGGAAAGTGCGTAGCTCCAGTGGCTTCCTAACATCGGAAGGAAGAACGTTCCAGACGGCCGTAGAAGCGCATCTGAAAGCGCCGCGCGATGCAGCGACCGTCATTTGTTCGATGGCTATCCAAAAGCTGCTGTGAGGATGAAAATAGCTCTCGTAATGATGATCTAAGGGTGAACAAATCTTTAGTTTGTGTCGCTATAACGGACGCATCCAAGAGAAAATTGACCGCGTTGATTGAAGGGTTGCCGACAAACCTGCAGACTGAACTCGTGTTCAATCTCCTCACAGTGTTTCCAACGTGAGCAAAACTTTACGTGAAAGTTGTGTTACTTACTCTGCTGAAAGCCGGGCCAAACTGATCAAGGCATTGCCAAAAAGCTGGACATAAAATCTGCAAAAACGACTATTTGCAAATGTGACAAAACACAATTTGCCACGGCAGCTGCCATGGTCAGCCTTCGTCTTGCTCGTGACATAATCGAATACCTCCGATGATGGATGCTCGTTGGCTACGGTTCCACAATCCACGCGTGTGCATTATTTTGTATTCCTTATTTTCTTTCCAAGCTGTTTTGTTTTGCGAATTAAACCGAATGCAAACTTTAAACAAACTTTTGCAGGGGAAAAAAAAAATCCGCCTTACACATTGCTTGCCCCGAGGAGTGTTTCCCTTGGCGTTTTCATTCTTTGTTTGATATGTCTTTTATTTTGTTGGCATTTCTTGGGAGGGAGGAATTCACATTTCTTCAGAGACTGGCGAGGCGCGATTTCCCACGGCTGAGAATGCCGTCAACGCGATGACTAAAAGCCTTTGTCAAAAAAAATCTACGACCTGGATTCGATTTCCGTCGTCACCGCCAGCGTCGTTAACAGCAGCCGTGCTATCCACTGCTGGATGAAGGCCACCTTAAGTGGTCATCATCTTTTTCGATTTAAAGCTTTCGTGACTGCAGGGATTCATCTGCTTGGTTCTTTCGGTAAAGTCACATAGAAGGGAAATAATAAAGATAAAACATAATAAAATAATTCTCAAGACGTTTCGGCCACAACGCAAGCAGCCGTCCTCAGGTGAAGAACAGGTCTGTCGGAAAGACAGCGTCTGAATGAATGACGCTGTCTTACCGACACGCATTAACGTTGATGCCATTGCTGGATTCGGTTTTGTTTAGCAAATCTGTTGTTTCTCCGTTTTAAATGTAAGCAGAAAAGGCACCAAAATGATGCAAATGAACGACTCGTGCTTATGTTTTTGATTTTAGGATTTAATTATCTGAACATTGAGCCGAGAACACAACATTTTGGATTGTCCGAAATTTAATTTTCTTTCTGTTTTCTCGGATTGATCTGAAAATGGGATGCCACAGGAAGTGATGTCACTCCCATCGTGTCACGTCCGCTTTGTCTGTTCCTGCCAAGGCTGTGTCACGTGGCACGAGATAAGAAAAATTAGTATCTCACATAGACGATCGCCAAAAAAATCATCTGAATAAAGGTCCAACATTTATTTACAAATCCGAAAATTTAATTTTTACAAATTATATTAAAAGTCTCATCTTCTTGGTTCTTTCGGTAAAGTCACGTAGAAGGGAAGTAATAAAATAATAAAAATCAAACATAATAAAATAATTCTCACGACGTTTCGGCCACAACGCAAGCAGCCGTCCTCAGGTGAAGACCAGGTCTGTCGGAGAGACAGTGAAACATCGTGAGAATTATTTTACTATGTTTTATATTTTTATTATTTTATTATTTCCCTTCTACGTGACTTTACCGAAAGAACCAAGAAGATGAATCCCTGCAGTCACGAAAGCTTTAAATCGAAATAAAAACTCATCCTTACTCGAGATTGGAGTGACCATCCGGACCGACTGGCTTGCTGCTTACACACACACACACACGTATATTTAATTAATTTCAGATGTGCTAACAAACATTCAAGAGTGCTAAGTGTCTCTGCAATGGAACGTGTGTGTGTGCGCACGCTTCACCACCCTGGCGTTCGAGGTTATTTTTATCCGCGGCCGCCCTTCTAATTACGCCGCTCGCACCTTTGGGACTTCCTCGGCCACATTTGCGTCTCGTGCTAATTGCCGCGTGGAGCGATTGCGGAATGATGCCCCCCCCCTGCCCCCCCCCCCCACCTCCCACTCTAAGAGCCGTGGTCTGTATGATAATGCGAAGGTCGCCACCCTCCCCACTAGTAGGTCAGCTCGACTCGTAGCGACGGCCCCAATTTTTTTTGCTGATCCCCTTATGAGCTATTTTGTTTTTCGGGTGCAGTGGCGACACGCGGAGGGCATCGTCTCTGCGCTACGAACCTGCTGACCCGAGTTTGATTCCCAGCCGTAGCTTCACACCGGCGATGCTGGTCTATGCCTCCGTTTGAACCCCCCCCGCCCTTCCCCGCGTGGGTATGTGGCGATGGCGGCTACTAACATCGGTGGTATCTGAACCGGTGCTTGGACCGCCCCCCCCGCCCCATCCCCTTCGCGAATCCCCACCTGACTGGCGTGGTGACGTATGGTCAAGCAACCCCTACGACCGACGCGGCGTAGGGAGGGGCCGTCATTGACCAGCGGTAGTGGAATTGGCGAGGGCCTGCAATGTTTATTTTTACTGCAGGAGGAATCCGATGAGCTATAAAGCTTTTTCACAGATGTAACGTGCACCTACTGGACACCAACAAACAACACATGAACACGATAGCAGTGCAAAGTACACGGAGGGTAAACAAATCGCCCAAACACATAAAAATACAACGAAACCATCCCTATAATTTTCATCTTGTTTACAAAGCCCTTAGTTGGCTTGGGGTGGAAACCAAGAGTACTCGGGGAATGTACAAACATGCTACGGGAACTCGCCGCCGCACCGTGGCGGCTGCGTAAACATTGTGGAAGTGGGTCAAAGATGAGCGGACATCTTGCAGCGCGTCTTGAATCGCGAAGGCGCTCCGTTTGTTGTTGTTGTTTTTAGCAATTTGCTGACCTGCCCCGACTGGACGTGTGTGAAGAAGTGCTCCCATGGCTCATCGGATTCCTCCTCCTTCAGACGAAGTCAGCGGTTCTTTACTGCAGCCTTGCAACCCCTTTGGTTCTCGATCGTAAAAAAAAGTATAATGTTAATAAATGCGCAGGTTTCATGAAACAAAGTAGTTGTGCTTGCATTGCCCGTGCGGAATTTGTGTTTTCGATGATTTACCTTCGAAAAAAGTCTCACCGTGTCTCGCACCCTCCAGAAAGGGCATTTTCTGCCCCCCAGAAATGGCATTTCGCGCCCCCCAGAAAGGGAATCTCTTGCCCCCCAGAATGTGCGGTTAAGAACCACTGCTCTGAATCAAGATTCTAAATTCCGATTCCGTTGAGACCCCCGCAGGGAGGTGGGGGCGAGGGCACGGCTTGGACGACGCCTCCACGCTCGTGCGCGGAGCGCGCCGGTCATCTCCCGGTTGACTCCCCTCTAGCTTGACTCGGCCTTAAACGAGTGTCCGGTGCGGTGGCGATGTTTACACACCGGGGAGACGTCGGCCCACGTCGGCATTCGTCGGTGCTGGCTGCTCGCTGAATGGCACTTGCTCTGAAAGTCTGTGAAGGGGGGGGGGGGAGCCGGGGGGGGAGCCGGGGGGGGGGGGTCTTTGTGTGTGTGTGTGTGTGGCGTGCGTGGACACGCGTAACCGCGTGCGCGCGTGAGAGTCGCTCGCCCGTGTGCTGGGTGGCCCGGAGCTATGCGGCGAGACCGGTGCCGGTGCGCGTGCTGTCGTGCTGTCTGCCGGCTGGCAGCAGCAGCAGGTGATTCATGAGGGCCGCACGCGTGTGCGTGCGCGTTCGTGCGTGTGTGCGTTCATTTGCATTAGCTCACTACATTTGCGGCAGATGAACGCGCACGGCGAAGGGGAGGGAAGTGGGGCTGTGCGTGCGTGCGTGAGCGCGCGTGTTGGATACGTGGGGAGTGTGGAGCGGCAGTGGTGTGCGCGGTTAGCGCCGCTGCGCATCGGAAACCCGGCCGCCCGATTCCCGCTCACGGCCAGCACCAGTGACGATTATCGGAACTGGTTCTGAGCCTCCCCTAAGTCAACTCGGCCTGAAATGAGTACCTTGGGTGATGCACGAACATCACCACTCGGGAGACAAAACCTTTTATAAGGAATCGTGTCTGCATTAGCCACAATACTTGTGGTCAGAATGCCAATAAAAAACATACTCTGACAACATATGCATTGTCTTTGAAACTGATTCGTCTACACCAGAGACAGCTTTCTTTTGAGCCTAGTCTCAAAACGGTGTTAGACCAGCGGACGCCAAAATGCGTGGTTAATGCAGACGTGATTCTTTGTAAAAAGTTTAAGTTTGGTGTTTTAACATCTCAACACCTGTTTTTTTTTTCGATTTAAAGCTTTCGTGACTGCAGGGATTCATCTTCTTGGTTCTTTCGGTAAAGTCACGTAGAAGGGAAGTAATAAAATAATAAGAAAAAAGGAAAAACCTATTCTCAGAAGTCACGTGGTTTATGGAAGGCTTGAGCTGGTTTAGACCAAGATATTGATTCTCACCAACAATGGGCAATTGACATTGGCTTGTTACGGGTCGTGGCGGTCCGTGGGTGTTCCATTTAAAATCTTACGTTTGTAATTATCAAGATTCGTGCGGTGCGCGCGCCGCGTAACACCGAACGCTTGTGATCGCCTGTCATCTCAACCGCTTCTTACGTCATGGGGACCTCCTTTGCCAGTACCAAAATATACTAATAGGGTTTTACCCCTTCTTTCTGGCAACAAAACTGACACCTTTAGTATATTTTGGTACTGGCAAAGGAGGTCCCATGATGTAGCTGCTCACCCCGAGCTCTCATTATTCTGATAGTGCGTTGTCTTTGAACTGTGCGCCTTTTGGCGTCATCTGGTCGAACACCATATGAGACTAGGCTCCAAAGAAAGCTGTCTCTGGTGTGGACCAATCAGTTTCAAAGACAATGCATAAATGATCAGAGTATTGGTTTTTGTTTGCATTTGACTGCAAGTATTGTGGTTAATGTAAGCATGATTCCTTGCAAAAGGTGTCAGTTTTGTTGCCAGAAAAAATGGGAAAAACCCTATTAGTACGCTTCTTACGTGTCGTCATCTCTCGGGCTTCTTGTTTTTTTGTAAAGCACGTAATATGGAAACTTCAAATGGCGTTTTCTCAAAAAGGCATTAGCACCGGCAGATTTGGTTTTTCCATGAGCTACAGCATGGATTATATTCGTCGTCCTTTGGTGCCGCAATTATAGTGTAATGCCTTGTAGTTTAAAAGGAATTTTTGATGTATATTATACGTTGCATGTGCTTAACACGAGCAGATTTAGCAGAAGGGGAGGTCCCTTGACTGCCACAGACATGGGTCTGTGTGTGCACACGTGTGTGTGTGTTTGGGGAGCGGTGGTGTAGCGGTTAGCCTCAAATCAATACCTGGTGCGATGTGTAAACATCGCCACTGGGGAGACAAAGGCGGTCGGGCGTGGTGCTGGCCACCCACCCCCTCGTGTACCGTTCCGGCCTTAATAGGTGCTTGCTAACAGCACTTGCCCCTATAGTCTGTTAAGGCTACACGGGGGATCTTTGTCTTTGTGTGTGTGTGAGGAGCAGTGGTGTAGCGGTTAGCGCTACACTGCGCTATGAACCCGGCGACCCGTGTTCGATTCCCGCTCACGGCCAACACCAGTGTCGATTATCTTAACCGGTCCTGGGCCTCCCCTAGGTCGACTCAGCCTCAAATGAGGACCTAGTGCGATGTGTAAACATCGCCACTGGGGCAGACAAAGTTAGGCCCGGCCATGTACCGTGTCGGCCCTTCATAGGTGCTGCTACTCGCTGACAGCACTTGCCCCTACAGTTTCTTACGGCTATGGCTTGCCCCTGCAGTTTGTTGAGGCTATACAGGTGGGGGGGGGTCTTTGTCTTTGTGTTTCCGTCCGCTTTTGTTGATCGTTTTTTGTTGTTGTGATCCTTGTAACAGGACCCGCAGACATGGAACCGGCCAGCGCTTGAATACATCTCTGTTTGCTGTAATTAGCATTGTGCGAGAGTGGGGCTATTGTTTAGCCTGTGTCCACGGGCCCAAATTCCAAATTGATTAAAAAGTACCAGTCCGGACAATAATAGTGAAGAATCGCCGCATCGCGCCAACTGCGGAGGTGGAATCGTGGATCTGTTGAAGGGTTTTCGCCCGGTTAAATTTCAATTTTAAAAAAGCACAGTTGAAGGTAACCCACGCTTGAACCCATCTATACGCGGCGTTGTCACGTTACAGGGTCGTGAGCGATGATGGTTGGGGGGGGGGAAGGCCTTCATCCAGCAGCGGATGGAACGTGGCTGATGATTGTGATGATTGTGATGATCAGATTTGGTGGCTCGTACCTTGCAAAGGGGGGGGGGAGACTTGAGGATGCGGGAGACTTTTTGCCAATGGGTGAAAAACATTTTTCTTTTCATATTGATTCATTCGACCAAAGCCTTCGTTCTCGCCCAGGTCCGTACGATAAGTCGGGACGGGAGCTGCTGAGCTTCGTGATGAAACCCGGGGGGTGGGGGCTCACGCACGAGATTCGGTTTAAAATGGACCTTTTGTTGCATGACCTCAGGGGCAACTTTTTGGATCGTGCAACGGGGGTCATGGAGCCACACGGATCTCCTCTTGGGCAGGCATCCCCCCCACCCCCGCTCTGCACGAGAGCTGTGGTGGTCACACCAGGCCACAGGCACTGAGACTCCCATTGTGTTTAAACAATGGCATTCGGTGGTGTTGTGGTTGTTTGTGTGTGTGGGTGCACCACTGCTGGGTAGCGTAGCGGCGAGCTCGCGCAGCACTACGAAACCCGGGAACCCGAGTTCGATTCCCGCTCACGGTCAACGCCAGTGGCTATTATCTCAACCGGTTCTCCGGGACTCGCCTAGGTCGACTCGGCCTCAAATGAGTACCTGGTGCGGTGTGTAAACATCACCACTGGGGCAACAAAGGCGGCCGGGCGTGATGTTGGCCACCCACCTCATCGCGTGCTGTGCCGGCCTTCATAGGTGCTCGCTAACAGCGCTCTCCCCAACAGTCTTGTACAGGCTACACGGGGAGGGGGGGGATCTTTGTCTTCGTGTGCACCGCTGCGGCGGTAAGCTCGCTCCGCTCTACATAAACACGGGGACCCGAGGTTCGATTCCCGCTCACGACACGCGAGTCCACGTGCGCACACCACGGCACGTGACCGTGCACACACCGGATGGAAACTGGCGACGACATGAAAACAAAATCTACGCGTGAATTGATAACGCCATCTTGAAAAAAAAGGCACACCACAAAGGACCGTTGCCCGAGACGTCACCGATTTAGATTCTTTTCGGAGAAGTGTTATTAGTCATTGTCGAGTCGTTTCGTTGGTTGTGCGTGTGCACCACTGTCAAAGCAACAGCAGCAGCAGCATCATCTGCATCACCAAATTATTTACTTTAACCCTAAATGTTGTGGTGTGTGTGTGTACAAGCATAACGACTGATGGACTATTGTTTCAGACCATTGGCCTCATTGAGCCAGCTCTGTGTAATTGGGGTGCCGCGGTGGTGACGAGATGTTAACTACCTCGCCTGGTCGTTAACTACCACGCCTGGTAGGAGGTTGTCGTTTCGATCCCGACCCCCGACGCCTGCTGTATATTTGGAGTTTGCATGCGTGTCTCTCTCTCTCTCTCTCTGCCCGTGGTCGCATGGATTTTCCTCCGGGTCCCCCCAATTTTCCCCTCCACATTTCGAATCAACATCACGCTTTTAGAGTATTTAGCTGCTGCTGCTGCTATAAATTATCACGTGATGATGATGAACCACTTCGGTGAGCTGTCGTTTGTGGTCGCCAGGTCGCTACATAGCTCCTTGGGCAATAACTTGTAAAAAAAAAATTAGAAAATTGTCTGACACCCTCTTTGTTGTTTTTTTAAAAACAGAGTTCGTCCTCTCCCTCCTCCACCTCCTCCTGTGCGCTTGGGGGTTGGTCTTCTGCGGGAGCTTAGGGTTACCGCCAGCAATAAAAGGAATCCCGTAACCACGGCGGAGAACATTAGCCGGGTGTGTGTTCTGTGTTGGAGGCAGCAGCGGTTCTAATTATAAAGTACAGTACCGACGTCGCATATCCCGGCCCTCTGGAGAAGCGGGGAAGTTAGCGGAATACGGGGCACGCATGGACGGACTTGTGAACTTCGGTTTACACGACGCGGGCCAACACGGCATCCGTACTGGGGAAACAAAGGCGGTCGGGCGTACATCCTGGCCACAACCGGATGCCCCTCGTGCCGACCCTTAATAGGTGCTCGCTAACAGCACTTGCTCCCAACCGTCCGTGTGTGTGTGGTGCGATGCAGGGGAGCTTTGTCCAAGTTTTGGTTTTATCGCCCTAAGCTGAAAAAGTTGTGTAGTTGTAATTCTTACAAAAGTGGGGATTTTAGCCCTTTTTTTGTAATGGACAACCCTGTACACTCGTGCGTGGGAAGGATAACAGTCTATGGGTCTGTGTGTGAGTCTGTGGGTCTCTGTGTGAGTCTGTGGGTCTCTGTGTGAGTCTATTGTGTGAGTCTACGGGTCTGTGTGAGTCTATGGGTCTCTGTGTGAGTCTATTGTGTGAGTCTACGGGTCTCTGCGTGAGTCTATGGGTGTCTCTGTGAGTCTATGGGTCTCTGTGTTAGTATATGGGTCTCTGTGTGGGTCTATGGGTCTCTTTGTGAGACTGTGTCTCTGTGTGAGTCTATGGGTCTCTGCGTGAGTCTATGGGTCTCTGTGTGAGTGTATGGGTCTCTGTGTGAGTCTATGGGTCTTTGTGTGAGTCTATGGGTCTCTGTGTGAGTCTATGGGTCTCTGTGTGAGTGTATGGGTCTCTGTGTGAGTCTATGGGTCTCTGTGTGAGTCTATGGGTCTCTGTGTGAGTCTATGGGTCTCTGTGTGAGTCTTATGTATGTATGTTGAACTTCTTTCGCACCCTACGTAGCCAACCGTGGGATAACGTTTGGTGCCCGTGGCATTGCAACATGAACACACTCGAAAATAATAATCGGCATTAATAGCTCGGTTTGAGCAGTTATATCTATGGGACCTTTTTGCCAAAATCTGTTGTTGGTTTTCAATGCGCGTAGATACCACAACACGCCAGAGGTCGCAACCGGATACCCGGCTACCCGTACCCAGTCGGGTATGGGTACGGGTAGCCGTTTGCGACCCTGGTGCGGCCGGGTACGGGTACGGGTAAGGAATCAAAACCCGTTTGCGACCTCTGCAACACGCTTGGTTGTAATTCGTTGTGGCTGGCGCTGCTTGGTGTCGTCCCGTCGTCCGTAAGCGTTGATATCGGGGGACTTTGGCCGAGCGGAAACGGACGATCCACGGTTGGCTACGTACGGTGCGAAAGAAGTTCAGCACACACACACACGTGCGTGCGATCGAGAACCCGCGCTCAGCAGAGGTCGCAACCGGGTACCCGATACCCGTACCCTACCCGATACCCGGCTACCTGTACCCGGCCGGGTACAGGTACGGGTACCCATTTGCGACCCTGGTGCGGCCGGGTACGGGTACGGGTAAGGAATCAAAACCCGTTTGCGACCTCTGGCGCTCAGGCCTGCGTGCAGTGCGGCTTGCGATGATGATGACGACGACGGCGGTGGGGATGATGGTGACCCTAGCTCCCGGGCCCCCCCTCCTTCCAACGTGTGGAACGTGAACATTTTCATAGACGTACCCCCCCCCCACTTACCCCACCCGCCGCTTCTTACTTTGAACAACAACAACGCGGGGTAGCGGAGAGAGAGAGAGACGCACGAAAAAAAACCCTCCAGCACGGCGGGGATCCAATCGCGTGGCCGGGACTGCCCCCCCCCCCCCCCCGAGATGGTTCCATTCATCTTCGGCAATCGAGACACGGGCCCCCCCCCCACCACCATTGGTCAAGTCGGGGCCTGACATCATCGCTGCGCCGCATGGATACACGGAGCAATCTCTCGTTTATTTTTTGGTTGGCTCCCCGAGTAATTCCCCCCCTCCACCACAACCACAACCACCACCACTCTCTCTCTCTCCATCTTTGGCTACCTCTCCCCCTCCGACCTCCACAACTCCCCCACTTCCAGCTCGGTCTGCTCGGTCTCTCCCCCCCACCCACCTCGCAGCATCCCTACCCTAACCCCACCTCTACCACCACCCCCACCATCACCAACCCTCAACCCGTATAGCCTTAACAGACTCATAATCAACGTTTTCGGGTTTAGATCACGTTATTTATAAATGTGTCGTAACCCTCCACCACCCGACACAGCCAATCAGTAAAAATGTGTCACGTTGACAAAAGACAAAATAGTTCACTGCTTTAGCCCCACACTGGTGTGTTGAAGCATGAAACCACAACATTTACCATTTTTTAGTAGCACGACGTTTCGCTGGTAATTCCATCCAGCATCATCGGGCAATTCGCCAGATTGGCCGTGTCGGGTGGCGGAGGGTTACGACACATTTATAAATAACGCGATCTAAACCCATTAACGTTGATTATGAATAATATTGGTCGCGAAAGCCTGCTACGTGTTAACCTTAACAGACTGTTGGGGCAAGTGCTGCCGACAGCGACGCAGCAGCTGTGAAGGCCGGCACCGCGCCCGGCCTGCCTTTCGTCTCAACCAGTGGCGATGTTTGACGCACGCCGCAACAGCCGCTTGCTCAAGGCCGAGTCGACCTACGCGCGGCCCAGGGACCGGTTCAGATTATCGTCAACGGTGTTGGTGACCGCGAGAACGGGAATCGAACTCGTGGGTCGACGGGTTCGTTCGTGGCAGCAGTGATGCTGCTACACAAGCGCTCGCCAACATCACCATCACCAGCACCACGTCCAACTCCCATCCCTCCTCCCCCCTCCTCTTTGCTAGAAGTCAGTTGGCACGCCACGTTTGCAGGCGGCGGCGACTCTGCTAAATCTGGGTCACATTCCACTGGCCCCAGCGCGTGTTGCCATCTCTCCTCTCTCTCGCTTTCTCCGCATCCCGGGGGGGGTGGGGGGGGGCTCTGCCGTTGCAGTTTCCAGCGACGTGCAGCAGTTTTCAACCTCGAGGCGGAACAACGCACAGATCGCTTCGTTGAACAGTACACATGCAACGCACGTGTCAACGTGTTAATAGCTCGTGTTGAGCAGTTCTGTCTCGGGGACTTTTTTGTGCCAATATTTGAGTTGGTGTCTGTGAGTGTGTTGGAATTTACAGGACCTTTTTGACAATATCTGAGTTTGTGTCTGTGAGTGTGTTGGAATCTACAGGACATTTTTGCCAATATCTGAGTTGGTGTCTATGAGTGGGTTGGAATCTACGGAACACTTTTTGCCAATATCTGTGTTGGTGTCTGTGAGTGTGTTGGAATCTACAGGACATTTTTGCCAATATCTGAGTTGGTGTCTGTGAGTGTGTTGGAATTTACAGGACCTTTTTGACAATATCTGAGTTGGTGTCTGTGAGTGTGTTGGAATCTACAGGCCCTTTTTGCCAATATCTGAGTTGGTGTCTATGAGTGGGTTGGAATCTACAGGACGTTTTTGCCAATATCTGAGTTGGTGTCTGTGAGTGTGTTGGTATCTACGGAACACTTTTGCCAATATCTGAGTTGGTGTCTGTGAGTGTGTTGGTATCTACGGAACACTTTTTGCCAATATCTGTGTTGGTATCTGTGAGTGTTGGAATCTACAGGACCTCTTTGCCAATATCTGAGTTGGTATCTGTGAGTGTGTTGGAATTTACAGGCCCTTTTTGCCAATATCTGTGTTGGTATCTGTGAGTGTGCCGTGCCGGCCTTCACAGCTGCTGCGTCGCTATCGGCAGCACTTGCCGAAGCGACCTGGCTACCACAAATGATAGTTCAACAAAGTGGTGTGGCTTGTCATGTGGCACGTTTATAAATGCGGAGGCAAAAAACCGGAGGACCCGGAGAAAAAAACCAACGCGACCACGGGGAGAACACGCAAACTCCAAATATCCAGACGTCGGGATCGAACCCACGTTCTCCTGAATACCAGGCGAGGTAGTTAACGTCTCCTCGCCACGGTGGCACCCAGAGAATCTGGAGCAACTTGCGTGATAGTTTGGTGAGTGTGTTTCTTTTGTTGCCCGTTGGATTGCGTGCCTGTTGAATTGTCGTGGGCCCCCTTAGGAGTTCCTTGGCCGTGCCCTTCTTCACCGCGCTGGTCATTGCGGCTTGGGGAGGGCAGGCGGCATAGACGTTGCAGCACGGTACAGTACGGCAATGTATTTTGCCGCACCAAACTCTACCACCCACAACGTAGCCCATCGTCAAGCGGCCCATAACGCCCGTTGAAGGCGTGGTGGTTGCCCATCGCAAGCGCTATCGAGACAACCTTTGCTTGGCTTTTGACACGTGACGAGATGGAGGCGGTGGGGGGGGGGTTGGGCGCGCGATCCCACGGATGATGCATTCGGTCGTCGTCGGCGAGCCGTTTACAGATCCAGTTTCCGCCTAAGAGCCATCGCCGGAGGGGGCGGCACAGCCCCGTCGCAGCTCCCTTGCCGACCCTTGTAACGGCCAAGGCGTGATGCATCGGTACGTCCACCTTACCTGACCCCCCCCCACCGACCAGGGCCGATAACGATGCTGCAATCGCAACGCTGCTGCCGTCGATAAGGCCCCCACGCACTCTGCCGTTGGTAACTCGACCCACGAGTGACTGAGCAACAGGAGGAGGCACGCACAGGTGCATGCACGTGCCCTTCCAATATCCGATCCCCCATATCTGACCTGATCTGACCGAGACGAAGAAGGTTGCGGTGGCCGAAAATGCATTCGTAAAACGAAGGCGGTTGCAACGTGCGCATGCCAGAGGTCGCAAACGGGTTTTGATTCCTTACCCGTACCCAGCCGCACCAGGGTCACAAATGGGTATCCGTACCCGTACCCGGCCGGGTACGGGTACCCGTTCCCTACCCGTACCCTACCCGAAATGAGTGACAAACGGTTACTCACCAGTGACTCACGGCCTACCCGTACCCGGCCGCACCAGGGTCACATACGGCTACCCGTACCTAGCCGGGTATCGGGTAGGGTACGGGTATCGGGTACCCAGTTGCGACCTCTGGCGCATGTTTACACGCCCGCTCGCTTCATCGTGCGCTTATTCTGCCGTCGTTCTGCCATCCAGCGTCCGTATCCCGACTGGCACGCGTCGCAATCATCCCCCGCCCCCCCCCCCCCCAATTTAATTCTCACGCTAACTGGGCCACGTCCGCTTCCTCATTAACACGTATACGGATGCCTTAAAGTCGTGGCACGGTACAGGGGGAGGACCTTTTGTGGTGTCAATTCCCCACTGGATATTTCTCAAAGCTAATGTGTCTGTTCACTAATCCATCGCTCTTTGCCAACACGACAGGGGCTGGTGGGGCGTGGGTCATCGGAGGGGGACCGCATGTACGTGCGTGTGTGCGTACGTGTGTGCTGAGGGGAGTGGGGAGCGGTTGTGTAGCTGTTAGCGCGCTGCACCACGAACCTGGCAACCCGGGTTCGATTCCCGCTCACGGCCGACACCAGCGACGATTATTTGAACCGGTCCTGGGCCTCGCCTAGGTCGACTCAGCCTCAAATGGTTACCTGGTTGCGGTGTGTAAACATCGCCACTGGTGAGACAAAGGAGGCCGGGCGTGGTGTTGTCCACCCACCCCCTCGTGTGCCGTGCCGGCCTTCATAGGTGCTCGCTAACAGCACTTGCCCCTACAGTCTGTTAAGGCTATACGGGGGATCTTTGTCTTTCCTGTGAGGGGCATCAATGTTGAACTTCTTTCGCACCGTCCCTCGACACCCGCGCTAATTGTGCGGGGGAAGAACAACAAACTAAACACAAAGAGCACTTCAAAAGAAATTCGTTTGCCCTCTAATATTAAAACAAAGGCTAACGGTAGTGGAGCGACCTAGCTACGAAGCTGGTGACCCGAGTTGGATTCCCACTCACGGCCACAACCACCAGTGACGATTGCTTGAACTCCCCTAGGTAGAACAATGGGTGTAACTGGTGCTGTGTGTGAACATCGCCAATAGGCTTTGTTTCATCTTGATTTGAAGCTTTCGTGACTGCAGCAATCCATACTCGTTGGTTCTTTCGGTAAAGTCACGTGCAGTAATCTGGCGGGTTAAAGTGCCTCCGCGTATTTACCAAGAGGCCTTTTTTTAGCCCTGCCTTTGTGTCTGTAAGTTTTGGCCAAACTCAATGAGGCCGATTTTTTTTTTAATCAGCTTGCCCTGGGGTCATAGTCCCTGGCAAGTTACTGTCAGTGGTCAAAGTCTCCTCGGTTGATGTTCGCTTATCGCAGATCATTCATTGACAGATGACTCAAATAAAAGATATGTGTGCGTGCGTGTGTGTGTGTAGTAGGGCTGTAACGATTAATCGATAGAGCTTATTAACGCTGACGAACCCAGAGACCCAAGTTCGATTCCGATCCTGGGCCTCCCCCGCCCGGTCCTGGGCTTCCCCCTAAGTCGACTTGGCCTCAAATGAGTACCTCGTGCGGTGTGTATTAAACATCGCCACTGGGGAGACAAAGGCGGCCGGGCGTGGTGCCGGCCACCCCACCCCCACGTGTGTTCGTGCCGGTCTTCAACAACGTCCTCGCTAACAACACTTGCCCCAACGTGTCTGTCGCAGGCTATAGGGGGAATCTTTGTCTTTGTATCGGCGCACTGCCCATTGATCAGTGACTAATGGGGAGTGGTGGTGGCGGCGGTGGTGGGGGAGGATCTCTGCCTTATCCTTCACGTGAAGGCTGCCGTTGTTTGCAGCTCAGTCCGCTGGCAACATCCCACAAAGCGCGCATTGTCGCAAGGCTGCCTCGCCCATTGATGGGGGGGGGCGATGTGGAGGCCGTTTGTGCGAAGGTGCGGATTCTAAGTGGAGCTGATTGGACTTGCTGATGACCGGTACTAGCGATGGTGTCAGGATCTGCCTCTGTGGAGGAGGCAGTCGCCCTCCTGGCGACAACGGCGGGTGGAGGAGCGACGCTCGCAGCAATGAGCGCAGCGCCGGGCGGCTAGAACGCAGCAAGTTGGCACAGTTGGGGGGGGGTACAGGTGGTGCATCTACCAGTCATCTCGGTCAGGAAACCCATGGCACCTAGGTCTGTTCCCCGCGACCTCCTGCCAGCGAGTGGACCTTCGACAATTCACGTGGCCTCAAAGTGAAAACTAGCCTGGCACAAGCGCCGTGGTGGACGTCGCCGTTTTAAGTGGAGCGGTGCGCGTGCGTTTGCAACGTCTCCCTCCGTGTTGCTACCAAAAGCGATGGCAAACGCAACCCTACGACGAATCTATTTCTTCCCCCTTGCAGATATGGCAATCCGATGTCGTGACGTTTGGGTCCGGCCAGCGTTTTGTTGTACGTGTGTTTGTTGAACTTTTTTTGCACCGTGCATTGCCAACCGAGCTAATGGGGGCGCGCGGATGGGGGACGACATCAAACTAAACACAAAAATCGGTTCTTAAGAACAAAAAGCAGCGGCAAGGGTTTTCAGCGAGCACATGTTACCGTGTTTTATTTTACCAGATGAAGCTCACTGAGCTATTAGCTCGGTTTCAGAAGCGACCTTGCCACATGTATCGGCGTGTTTGACTCTCTCGGAATGTAAAAATAAGTCTGGCCGTGGCGTTTTAACGCAACTTTGTTAAACATTCGCCGATGATGAGAATTTTGCTCCTCCCCCCCTCCCCCCCTGTCGCACTTACAACGAACTCCATATCGCGCGTCAAATTCGACGTGCACGTTTATCCACTGCTGGGATGAGAGCGATTTGCCTCAACACCACCACCACCACGTGCCGTGCGGGTGATGGGAGATGACCGGCCATACTTCACCACGCTGGTCAGTGCCGGGAGGCAGCGGGCGCAGGCGCGCGGTGTCGAGAGAGGTCCCGTGGCACAGCGATGGATGTTTGCCTCGCTGCCATTTGCTTTACAGAATCAGAATATGTATTTATACTGCAGGAGGAATCCGATGAGCTATGAAGCTATTTTTGCACAGACGTCCAACAGGGACACGGGGTAAGAACGTGACAACAACAAACGATTCAAAAACATGACGGGAGTGCAAAGTACAAGAAAGGTAAACAGATCACCCAGACAAATAAACATCCAAATGAAACTAAACCATCCCCATCCTACCAGGCAAATGCGCATTGAGGCATTAACTTATTTTTCAGCAGCGACCTGGCAATCACAAATTATAGCCCAACAAAGCGGCTTACCACTTGGACATTTATAACAGGCGAATGCATTTAAATAATCTCAACGCAGCGGAATTGGATTGCCAGTTGGCCTTCTCCCATCTTTTTTTTCGTATGGATTAATAGCAGCAGGTTAAAGATGTAATTTTAGATGTTGGGGTTATCCACTCAGTCGGTGTGTTCAGAAGCAGAGTGGACCCCCGTCCATTCCCCCTTTCAAGGAGTTCAGACAGCAGCAGCAGCAGCGGAGTAATTTACGATGCGCCGGGTCGATGGTTTGGGTTTCGTGGCAGGCCGCCGATTCTTCGATGCAGCCCTTTTGGTGGCATCGGGTGGCCCGCATTGACCGCGCGGGGCCGGTCCCGGTTCGGTTTGATTGTCCACCCTTGGGCGACGTGGAAGGGTTGGAACCGCGGAGATTCGACCGGTCGCGTCGCCGTACGAGATGTTTATTTTGATGTTTGATGTTTGATCTCGGTCCCCAGTCCAGACCTTCGCTTCCTCTCTCTCCTCGGTAGCGACCGCTGGCGTTTACATTTCAAGGCTGCCCCCCCTCGGTCGCTCGTTCTGGGTCGGTCCGCTTTGCTTGCTTGCACCTTACCACGAATACAAAACGTTCGCGCGCGCACACGGCACACAAAAACACACGCGCACACTGGAGGCCTAGTTGGTGGCGGTGCAGCCTGGGGTTCCGTCTTTGCAAACATAAAGAGGGCCTGGCTTGTTTATAGCGGGGCCATTGTACAGTTGGGAAGTGGGGGTTGTCCTGCGGCTGTTTGCTCAGCAGCCCATTGGGAGATAGCGATACACAATCTAGCGTGTTGCTGCTGCTGCCCGCTGCTTGTTTATTGTTCTGTGTGCGGCACAACTTGTTGGTCAGGATTTAAATGATTTAAAAAAACACTTTGCAAATCTCTTGACTTTACATCATCAAAGGAACACGTAAAACATAAGGGGCGCCGCGATAGTGAGATGTTAACTACCTCGCCTGGTATGCAGGAAGTCGTGGGTTCTATTCCGACCCTGACGCCTGCTGCTGTATATTTGGAGTTTGTGTGTGTTTCTCGCTTTGCTCCCGTGACCGCGTGGATTTTTCTCCAGGTCCTCCGATGTTTTTTCTCTCCACGTTTAGAATCTCTACGTGAATCTACGTGACTTTACTGAAAGAACCAAGAATGCTGTGAGACCTCCTTTACCAGTGGCAAAATATAGTAATATGTTTTACCCTTTCAACTGGTACAAAACTGACACCTTTATACAAGGGATCATGTTTGCAATAACCACAACACAAGCAGTCAAAATGCAAACAAAAAGAAACAACTCTGATAATGATAATGATATGCACTGTCCTTGAAGTTGATTGTACGCCTTTTGGCGTCATCTGGTCCAACACCAATGGAGACTAGGCTCTAAGAAAAGCTGTCTCGGGTGTGGACCAATCAACTTCAAGGACAGTGCATATCATTATCATTATCAGAGTTGTTTCTTTTTGTTTGCATTTTGACTGCTTGTGTTGTGGTTATTGCAAACATGATCCCTTGTATAAAGGTGTCAGTTTTGTACCAGTTGAAAGGGTAAAAACCTACTACTATACTAGAACCAAGAATATTTAGAATCGACGTCGCGCGTTTCGAGTGTTTGGCCACTGCTATAAATTTCCATCCGATGATGATAATGATGATGAGCCACTTCGTTCACTTATCATTTGTGATGGCCATGTAGCTCAATTTCAAGGACGGTGCATACATTATCAGAGTTATGTTTTTTGTTTGCATTCCGACCGCAGGTATTGTGGTCAATGCAAACATGACTCCTTGTAAAAAAAAAGTGTCAGTTTTGTTACCACATAAAAGGGTAAAAAAAACAATTATTAAGTAAAACCGTTGATAAACAACCCAACTCCAGCAATGCCCGATCTACAACTACAAAGAAGGAGACATCACGGGGGTGATGCACTTCTCTCTGCTGGCTCCTGACGCAGGTTTGCCTGGCTCCACCACTAGAATGTGAGATTGTAGTTGGTGTTGCTCTTCATCTACGACGGCAGCCGCACGGCAAGAAGAATAAGTAATATTTTAAAACAACTTTTTTTTAAAAACACGCTTTAATGAAATGTACCGTACTAGTCATGGAAGAACTCCACGACTCCAGGAAGTGGCCCCGAAGCTTGCCATAACGTAAGGGACCGTGGGCAATTACAGCCAACGTCAGTTTACCGTGGACATTTAGAGCCAAGCCGAAACATAATATCTAAAAAATAATGTTTTAAAATATATATTTTTTCTTTTTTTATGATAGAATATAGTATTGTCATCAGTATGACATAAGTATACCAAGTTTGCAGTCGATACCACATTGGGAAGTGGGTTAAAATTGAGTTACAAGATTTGAGGATACCTCAACAACAGACAGAGTGAGTTAATAGAAAGCGTGTAAAAAGGGAAAATCGTGAATGGTTTCCTGTGGACGTATTGAATGAATCGCCCTCATTGGATGGCTGCAGCTATGTGCCTGGTTACCACTGGGGAATACATTACCAAGTGCTGTCGGTGTGAGATACACGGCAGTATTACGGCGACGGATTCTTCAATCCGTCTGTGCGGTTCTCTGCGTGTAAATAAATCTTCTGATTGTCAAAAGTGCTTTGGGCTTTTGAAGGGGTTTGCGGCGATGGCCGATGGACGAGACTGGTGACGGAACGGCAGCCGAAGGAGGGAATGGGTGCGAGGGGACGGAGATGGATCAGCGATCTTGAGTCCGATGTGTAGGAGTGAGGGATGGTGATGGTACGGGGGAAAACACTTATCCAGCAGTGGATAAACCATGCCATCAGCTGCTTCTGATGATGATGATTACTCCAATATCTGGTCAAGACTGGTGTTTTCGTATATATCCCTTGACAATGTGTCACGTATCTTTTAAAAGGAAATTGCAAGAAAGCTAGAAATAGCATTTTCTATGAAAAAAAAATTACCGTACTTACCGGAAAAAATCTTGAGCAACCCCTTTAACAACAGTTATTGATGACTAAGATTTTAGCTGGGGGGGCCGTGTGGGTGTTGGAGGAGGTGTTGAGTGGGGAGCGGTGGTTTAGCGGTTAGCGCGCTGCGCTATGAACCCAGCGACACGGGTTCGATTCCTGCTCACGGCCAACACCAGTGACGATTATCTGAACCGGTCCCGGGCCTCCCCTAGGTCGACTCAGCCTCAAATGAGTACCTGGTGCGGTGTGTAAACATCGCCACTAGGGAGACAAAGGCGGTCGGGCGTGGTGCTGGCCACCCACCCCCTCGTGTACCGTTCTGGCCTTCATAGGTGCTCACTAACAGCTAACAGCACTTGCCCCTACAGTCTGTTAAGGCTATACAGGGGATATTTGTCTTTGTTGAGTCCCCCTCCCTCCCCCGTGCTCCCCCTTAGATCCCCCGGGACCCCCCCCCCCCCCCCCCCCCAGGACATTCCAGGGAGGGGATATTTCAGGCGACAAAAACCTCGGCACCACGGGCGGGCGATCCGGGCGATCCGGGCAGTCGGATGGAAGCGATGGCGTTGGTAGCGCCGGGCAGGAGACGTGTCCGTGCGGTTTCCCCCGGTGCCCTCCGATGGTGCCGCGTGCAGGAAGGGCCGATTGTCAGCGAGCGGAGGCCCTCTCGAGGAAGGATGTCGACGCACCGGCCAGATGCTGACTCGTCGCGATCCCGTCCGCCCCCTCCCCATCTCCCCAAACAAAGACAAAAATCTCCCGTGTAGCCTTAACAGCAAGTGCTGTTAGCGAGTAGCACCTACGAAGGCCGGCACGGCACACGAGGGGCTGGCCGGCACCACGCCCGGCCGCCTTCGTGTTCCCGGTGGCGATGATTGCTACACACCGCACCGGGTACTCATTTGAGGCCGAGTCGACCGAGGGGAGGCACAGGTCCGGTTCAGATAATCGTCACCGGTGTTGGCCGTGAACGGGAATGGAACTCGGGTCGCCGGGTTCGTAGCGCGGCGCGCTAACCGCTACGCTACGGCTCCCTTGCGCGCACGTGTGGCTGTGCGCGGGGCCCTATTGTTGTGTTTTGTTATTGTAATGTTGTTTCCTTGAAAAGCCTGGCGATATTTTTGGGTTGTAAAACGACAAACAATCCGTGTCCTTTTTTATTGCGGCGATGGTGGGTGGTGGTGGTGATGATGATGATGTAAACCACTGCGATGTTGAGCTATATCGTGTGTGCGTGTGGCCAGGTCGCCTAGCTCGATGCACTTCACCTGGGTAAATAAACGTAGTGCAGTTCCTATTATTGGGCATTTCTCTCCAACCATTGTTCCACTCCACCCCCTGCCCGCCCACGTGTATTGTATCACCCACCTGGTGACCAAAGTAAACACTCACCTCTGGCTCACGATCATTAACGCCGATTCCATGCGCAGCATCAACCCGATTTTGTTAATAACGATGACGGCAACTTCCACGCTGCCATTACCAGCGCGCGTAAACCATTTTCGCCGTGACATTTCCCCGCCGAATCGCCCAGGGAGGGTGAAGGGAAGTTTTACCGGCTGCTCCTCGTGTGGGTGGAATCTCGTTAACCCCCTCGCAAAACAGAAGGCAGCCAAACTCCGTCGGAGGCCACCCGGGGGAGGCATTCAATGCCGTAATTGGCCACCCGCTCTACAGGTGACACGCAGGTGGTGGCTGCCTTGGGGGGGGGGGAGCGGGAGGGGGGGGTCGCTGCCCGGCGCGTTGAGCTGCCGAGAGAGGGGGGGAGTGCCGGATCGGCTTCTTGGTAAACGCCGGGCGAACGAACGACGAGCTGCCGGCCTGCACCGTGACGGCTGGTCAATGGTTGCAGCTTGTCACGAGGACCCAGCCCCCCCCCTCCCTATCCCCCCCACCTCAGCCTTCTGCCCGTGCCCCCCCACCACCTACCCCACCACCTACCCCACCACCAACCTCACCATCTACCTCACCACCTACCCCACCACCTACCCCACCACCTACCCCACCACCTACCACACCACCTACCACACCACCTACCACACCACCTACCACACCACCTACCACCCCACCTACCACCCCACCTACCACCCCACCTACCACACCACCTACCACACCACCTACCACACCACCTACCACACCACCTACCCCACCGCCACCCTCAACGCTGATTCCACGTTAAGACGTCACCTCCTGCACCACACCGCTCGGTGCGAGATTCCACCTGCGCCGCGCCGCTCGGCAGCTGCTGGTGGTGACCGTGCCGCCGCGCACCTGGTCACGGGGCCACGGCGGCCGCCGCGTGCCACGCGGCAGACGCGCTCCTCATTCATATTTAATCCGGAGCGCAGTTTTTTCCCCGTCAGACGCCCCGCAATGACACGGCGACGTCGACCCGCATCGCCCTTCGTGGTGGTGCGAGCGCACGACACAGCGGCGCGAACGCTCGCGACGGCGCCGCTTCGCGCAGCGGAGCCGTTCTCTCGTTGTCCCCGACGTTGCCGTCCGCGATTGTGGCGCTCCGCTAAACGCATCGGGAGCTCTACACGAGTTCTGCAGAGAGAGAGAGATGAAGTGACGGGAGAGAATGTGATGAGATGAAGTGTTCGGATGTACGTAGCCAGCCTTGCTAAACTATGGGTCTCTGTGTGAGTCTATTGGACTCTGTGTGAGTCTGTGGGTCTCTGTGTGAGTCTGTGGGTCTCTGTGTGAGTCTGTGGGTCTCTGTGTGAGTGTTTCTTTCCCACCGGATGTCGCCAACTGTCCTAATCGGAGGCAAAGTAGTGATGAGATAATATTAATGTATTTAATACCTACGTATGGTGCGAAAGAAGTTCATATAAAGACAAAGATTCCCCCGTGTAGCCTTAAACAACCTGTTAGGGCAAGTGCTGTGAGCGAGTAGCACCTGTGAAGGCCGACACAACCACACGAAGGGGGCGGGTGGCCAGCACCACGCCAGGCCGCCTTTGTCTCCCCAGTGACGATGTTTACTACACAACACACCAGCTACTCATTTTAGGATGAGTCAACCTAGGGGAGGCCCAGGACCGGTTCGGATAATCGTCACCGGTGTTGGTAGCTGTTAGCAGGAATCGAACTGGGGTCGTCGGGTTCGTAGCGCAGCAGCGCTCTAACCGCTGCACCACCGCTCCCCACTCTCTCTTTCTCACATGCGTGGTGGGTGGCTTGCGAAACGTCGGACGTCGTGGCGAACGACCAGCGGCGGCACGACGCGGACGCGCACTGCTGAGAGGCCTCGCTATGGCCCGTCAACCCCATCTGCCGTGTAGTGTAATTGTGCCGCCGTGGGGGGGGGGGGGGGGGGGGGTCGGAGGGAGGTGGGGGGGGCGCTGGCTTACGCCGCCCGAATCAAAAAGCCGCGCAAATCTCTCGTGGCCGCTATCGCAACGGCACCTCTCCGCCACCGCCGGTAACAGATGGCCAAGTCTGGTAAGTAGGACAGGCGGGCAGATAATGTCGCCGCTTCACCACCCGCCCCCCCTTCATCCACGACCCTGGAGCCATCGCCACTGAGTCCCTCCCCGTACGCACTCCGGGAGAGGTTTAGTCATCTCGGTCGGTCGACCCGTGGCACCTGCTGGGTCTGACCCGTGGCACCTGCTGGGTCTGACCCGTGGCACCTGCTGGGTCTGACCTGTGGCACCTGTTGGGTCTGACCCGTGGCACCTGCTGGGTCTGACCCGTGGCACCTGCTGGGTCTGACCCGTGACCTCCTGGTGCACCTAGCCTGGCACAGTAGGGGGCACAGGTGGTGCATCAGCCAGTCGTCTCGATCGTCTCGGTCAGTCGACCCGTGGCACCTGCTGGGTCTGACCCTGTGACCTCCTGGTGCACCTAGCCTGGCACAGTAGGGGGCACAGGTGGTGCATCAGCCAGTCGTCTCGGTCGTCTCAGCCAGTCGTCTTGGTCGTCTCAGTCAGTCGACCCGTGGCACCTGCTGGTTCTGCCCCGTGACCTCCTGCCAGGGGGCGTTGGACACTTCACGTGGCCTCAAGGTGCACATGGCCTGGCACAAGCGCCGTGGTGACGTCACCGCCACTTAGTGGCGAATGGCGGTTGTTGTATGTTGAACTTCTTTCTCACCGTATGTGGCCGATGGTGCTGATGGGAGGGTGCGGTGGGAAGGACGGAGAACGAGACTCGGAGGCAGCGGGGGGACCCCACCCCCCCTGCTCTGCCGCTTTTCTCCCCCCCCTCAAGCCATGATTACGACTCCGCGTTCGTGACTCTTCTACTCCGAGGATGCGTCGGTGTCACATCCAACTGTGGGGGGGGGGGGGGAGGTGGTGGGCAAAGGCTCCCCCAACAACATCAACAACCGCCATTCGCCACTAAGTGACGGTGACGTCACCACGACGCTTGTGCCAGGCCATGTGCACCTTGAGGCCACGTGAAGTGTCGAACGCCCGCTGGCAGGAGGTCACGGGGCAGACCCAGCAGGTGCCACGGGTCGACTGACTGAGATGAGTGGTTGATGCACCACCTGTGCCCCCTACTGTGCCAACTTACTGTGCTTTAGCCACTCGGCGCTCCGCTCATTGTTGTGAGCGTCGCTCCTCCGCCCTCCGTTGTTGTTGGAGGGCTACTGCCTCCAACTGCCCAGCAGCAGCGTCATTCACGAGCCTCCTCCACTGAAAGGCTCCCCCCCACACACATACACACGCGAACCTTCCCCAACCCCTTGAGCCCACCAAAACTGGTGTTTTTTTTAATGAATTGTATACACTTTATTAACGTAGTGACTTTAAAAACAACTTGACATTTTAGGATGTCACCACCACCACCACCACCTGCCCACCCCACCCCAGTATTTAAATTCTAGAGCCTTGATATTATCGTCGGCCTGTGTACTCATTTCTAAATACACGTCGTGATGATTGCTGCTGTTGTTGATGTTATTATGTTTTATGGGCACGCATCCTGACCCCTCTCTTCTCACTGGGGTCCACCACCCCCCGTTCCCACTACCCCGCCCTCCCACCACGCCCCCTCGCACCCCCCCTCTCACCCCCCCCTCTCACCCCCCCTCTCACCCCCCCCCTCTCACCCCCACGTCGCCCCCACGTCGCCCCTGTGTCCATCACGGCAGGTGTGGCAAAGTGGAGGCGGCCCGTCGCCCATCCATAATGGATGCGGTGACACCGCTGGGCGCCAGTGGGGGGGTGGGTGGTGGTGGTGGGGGGGGTGGTGGGGGGGTGGTGGGGGGGTGGTAGGTGGCGGTTGGTTGTGGTGGGGGGTGGTAGGTGGTGGTGGTGGTGGTGGGGGGGTGGTAGGTGGTGGGGGGGGTGGTAGGTGGTGGTGGTGGGGGGGTGGTAGGTGGTGGTGGTGGGGGCGTTGGTGGCGGTTGGTGGTGGTGGGTGGTAGGTGACGGTTGGTGGTGGGGGGGTGGTAGGTGGCGGTTGGTAGTGGTGGGGGGGTGGTAGGTGGCGGTTGGTTGTGGTGGGGGGTGGTAGGTGGTGGTGGTGGGGGGGTGGTAGGTGGTGGTGGTGGGGGGGTAGTAGGTGACGATTGGTGGTGGGGTGGTAGGTGGCGGTTGGCGGCGGTGGTGGTGGTGGGGGGGTGGTAGGTGGCGGTTGGTGGTGGTGGGGGGGTGGTAGGTGGCGGTTGGTGGTGGTGGTGGGGGGGTGAAAGTTTTACGAATTAGAACAACAACATCCTTGAGAATACAGCCTGGTTTCTAGCAGCAGCATCAACAACAACATCAATGGGGGGGGGGGGGGGGGAAGTAAAAGATGTGTTTGTTTCGTTCTCAGTATTGGGGTGGTAAAAGTGTGGTCACTTCAATTCGTTCCGCGACGTCTGGCGGGGCGTGGAAGAGTAGGCCAAAAATATCCTCCAGATGAGCGAGAGCACCGCCTGGTTTGGGGAGGGGGGGGGCCTTCCGCCAGCTAAGCGGTGCACGGCCGAAGCAACTGCAGGGCTGCACCTTTTTTTTTATCTTCTCCCGACTATCCCCAATCAGCTTCTCGCCACGAGTTGGAGGAATCTCCGCCCCCCCCTCCCCCACCGGATCTCTCTCTCTCTCTTTGGAACGACCCCTTCCACGGCAGCGGGATGTCGAAGAGCTGCCGCCGAGATTCCCGTAAAGTGACCTCTGGACCACGGGGGGGGGGGTAGAGGGGGGTGGGGGCAGCACTTTTCACCGCCCGCGCCGCGTCTCAGGGTGGCGTCCGTCGCGTCACAGTCGGACCGCTTTCGAATTCTCAGAGGTGGAGTTGGGAGAAGTATTAAGGGCAGGACAAAATTTTACGATGAGATTTTTTTTAGGTTTTTTCGGTAAAGTCACGTAGGTAAAACATTAAAATTAATAAAAGTAAAATAAAAAAAAATAAAAAAATCACGACGTTTCGGAGGCAACACAAGCCTCCGTCTTCAGGTGGAACCGTCACAGCACGATTGCTGTATCAAGTAAAGAGAAATTCTAAGAGACGGAGGCTTGTGTTGCCTCCGAAACGTCGTGAATTTTTATTTTTTATTTTATTTTTATTTAACTTTTATTAATTTTTATTTTTTACCTACGTGACTTTACCGAAAAAACCTAAGAATATGAATCCTTGCAGTCACGAAAGCTTCAAATCTAGAATTAGATTTTTTTTTGGTGTGTGTGCGCATTCATCGGTGACCGAGCTGAGACCATCATCTTGCAGTCACTTTAGAAACTGGTTTAATGCACGGGCAGCTGAAAACCTGGATTCAAAGCCCAGGCGCTCTTTCGTCTTGAGATGCGAGTCCAGCTTTTCCCAACCACCCACAACTCCGCTGCCGTCAGCGTCTTCGTATCGTCCGCGGTAGTTCATCGTTTAGGGCGTTGCGGCGCGCGGTGCGGGCGGGGTGGGGGGTGGTGGTTCACCGTGGCTGTTCATCAGCGCGCGGATATTTTAACGATGCTGAGCACGCACGTGCGCCGCTTACCTACGAGCGCCGCGCGCGTGCGAGAAAGCGCAGCGACCGGTCAATGTTTGCCGTAAATTTTTCCGACGGAAAAGGAATTTTAAGATTTTTTTTCTTTTTTTTTGTGCCCGAGCCGCCGTTTTACGACCTCCGATCCGCTTTGGCCGTACGGGGCGTTGCTTCGAGAATGACGTTAATCTCTGCAACGATTGCAACGGAATAAAATAACTGTTCGAGGGATGTGGAAGTTTTTTCGGTACCAAAAAAAAAAGGTTGTGTAGGCCCATGTAAGTTTGCTTGAGGCTGCTGGGGTGTTCGATTTTGACTTCCGTACTTTCAGCATACGTCGGCGTGCAAGAGATGGAACGCTGAATTCTGCTCCCTTCCCCCCCCCCTCGTGGAAGCGCGAGATGGCGACGGCTTCGGGAGACCTTCATCTAGCAGTGGATAAACCACTAGATCGAAGCTTCTGATGATGGATTTGTATTGGCCTAATTATGAGGGCTGAATGAGTGTATTTATTTATTATTAATCACTCGTAATAAAACACCGCATTCAATGTTTCACGCATCGATTGCCAGTGTTATTCATTTGCCCGATAAAACACTGGAATGAATGCCACCGTTATTTAATTACTTGATTATATTGAAACGTTAATTAATTGATTCAAAATCCGCGTGCAATGGAATGACTTGAATAATCGTTACGGCGGTAACACATTGAACCGACCTGTAAATCGCGGAAATCGTCCACTCGGACCCTCGTAATATTTTCGACGCAGCACCAAGGTCGCCGGTTCGATTCAAACTCCCCGGTGCGGCAGTCGGCACGATGTTGCGAGCTTCTCAAATCCCGCCCTGTCGACCCAGCAGTTTGAACGGGCCCACCGCAGTTAGTCCGTAGGCAGCTTGCTTGTGGTGGGGTAAAGTGTGAGTACTCCTGCCTCCTTCCATCTGGCCAGAGTGAAGAGTAGGCCATCTGGATAGAAGTATCTTCTATCCAGATGGACTCCCTGACCACCTTGCGATCTGCTAACTGTGCTGGACAGAGGCCCGGTGGAGGTTAGAAACTTGCATCGTCGTTTCACCATTGCACCCCACGGCAGCTGCCTGAGAGTCAGAGGTTGCAAACGGGTTTTGATTCCTTACCCGTACCCGTACCCGGCCGCACCAGGGTTGCAAATGGGTACCCATACCTGGCCGGGTACGCGTACCCATTCCCTACCCGTACCCGTACCCTACCCGAAATGAGTGACAAACGGTTAGTCACCAGTGACTCACGGCCTACCCGTACCCATACCCGGCCGCACCAGGGTCGCAAACGGGTACCCGTACCCGAACCCGGCTGGGTACGGGTAGCCGGGTATCGGGTAGGGTACGGGTATCGGGTACCCGGTTGCGACCTCTGCTGAGAATACGGGCGGCGGTGAGCCGCGTGCAGCGTCGAGCGTTCCGAAATCGGGCAAGATGGAATAACTTTTCACCCGCAGAGTGGATTTGCGAGGTCTCCGAGTGTGTTAGCAACAATGCCGCGAGCATTGCTGCTGATGTATAGCACGTCGATTCTAAATGTGTAGGGGAAAACCGGAAGCCCCCGGAGCAAAATCCACGCGACCACGGCGATGGAGAGAGACACGCAAACTCCAAATATACAGCAGCAGCAGGCGTCAGGGTCGGGATTGAACCCACGACTTCCCGCGTACTAGGCGAGGTAGTTAACATCTCCTAGCCAACGTGATGATTATGACGATGAGAGAGACGCAAACTCCAAATATACAGCCGCAGCAGGCGTCGGGGTTGGTATTGAACCCACGACTTCCTGCGTAGCAGGCGAGGTAGTTAACATCTCCTAGCCACCGTGATGATGATGATGATGAGAGAGAGACACGCAAACTCCAAATATACAGCAGCAGCAGGCGTCAGGGTCGGGATTGAACCCACGACTTCCTGCGTAGCAGGCGGGGTAGTTAACATCTCCTAGCCACCGTGATGATGATGAGAAAGAGAGAGACGCAAACTCCAAATATACAGCAGCAGCAGGCGTCAGGGTCGGGATTGAACCCACGACTTCCTGCATAGCAGGCGAGGTAGTTAACATCTCCTAGCCACCGTGATGATGATGAGAAAGAGAGAGACGCAAACTCCAAATATACAGCAGCAGGCGTCAGGGTCGGGATTGAACCCACGACCTCCTGTACACCAGGCGAGGTAGTTAACATCTCGCGAGAGGCCTCAACAGGACGCGTCTACGTGGGCTTTTCCCTCCCATCAATATTTCATCGTTTGAATTATGCAGCGACGCGTTGGGGAATTCGTTGGGCCGCGGGTTTCTGTCGGCCGAGCGGCCGGCGTTCGTCGCGCGCACGCAACGTTTTGTTTACGGCGTGTTTCGGAAAGCTCCCCCACCCCACGCCCCATACCCCCTCCACCACCTTGCTGCGCACAGTCCGCTGTTAACGGGGGTCGCCGGCTCCGTCCCACCCGCCCGCCGTCGTAATCGTCGTCCGGCGCTGAAAGTTGAAACCACTGCGCTGCGTCTCTCTACCCCGGCGTGCACCGCGGCTGCCACCGTGGCCGCCTCTGTCCACGCGGCCGTACGAATAGCCGACGCCGACGGCTCGGTGGGGTAAAGTTGCGGGTGCGCCCACCTCTTACACCGACGTCCGGCCGGCGCGGAATCGTAGGCCGAAACAAACCGCCCTACAGACGCGGGGAAGCCCTTTCCGCCAACGGGGGCGCGGGCGAGCAAACGCAGGGCCGCGCCTTTACCCTTCGCGAGATGGGGGCCGGGGGGGCGGGGAACGTTGTCGTGCAGTTGAGGCGGTTGTTGTGGGTGGGGGGGTGGTGGTGTTGGCGGCGGCGGCGGTGGCGGTGGTGTGTCGGAGGGTTTCTGATCGCCGGCGGCCTGGCAGGTGCCACGGGAAGGGGGGGGGGAGGCTCTCGCGCCGCGCGCGTTTGCAGAATCGTGCTCCGACTTGACTCTCGCTCCCTCTCACGCTGCTTAATTCGTGACGTGATTAACGAAGCTTCGTTATCGGTGATATTTTAATTGAATCGCAGCGCGTGCGCGCGCGCACGCGGGTACACGAACAGACGCTCGCTAATGCAGAAGGATTTTTCCTATCCAGTAGTAGTTGTGGCAGGTGGCTTCTGCAGGTGCTGTTTATCATCGGCCTTCTCAAGCCCCGCGCTACAAGAATCCGCGCAGGACCCACACACGATCCGATTCCATTGCTCCATCTCCTTAGGCGGTCGTCAATCCCGTATGCATGCCGTCCATTGGCTGCCACTCGCATCACCACTACTCTCGGCCATCGGCCCTTCAACCCTTCTAGCTACGACATGCCCTCTCTTTATAAACAGGAGCCCACGACAGAGAATGCGCACGACGGGTTGGGCAGAACTCGATCCGCCAGCGAGCGAGCGACACACGCCCAAGCGGCTCGGGCGCCCTCGGGATAGGGAGGATGCTCGCGCGAGCGCCGCGTTCTCTAACCCGCCGCCTCATCTTCCTCTGCCTCTCGACGTCAATCTCAAATGCGCAACTTTGAAAGTTTTTCTTTGCGGCTCAAATTCGTCGTCGCCAACATCGACCGTGCGGCCGTGCGTCTATCTTCCCCCGTGTGACTTTGTTTGCGGAGAAATCACTTTTGAGCCCCCGTGCCCCTCTGTCGATCCACCGCCTTTTGTCCTGAAGAAAAGGGCCATTGCCCGAAACGTCGCCTGTTGTAAATCCGTGTCCTTTGAAGGCCGCACACGGTGCCTCGGTGTGCGTATTTGAGACGGAGCGAACACAAGCTGTATTGTTCGTGTGTACCGTATGTACGTTGAACTTCTTTCGCGCCCTACGCAGCCAACCATGCTCATCGGAGGTGCGAATACGTCGAGCTTATTTTGATTGGCGAGGGTTGGTCACGGCGCGGTTGTGGGAGGCGGAGGTAGGGAACCAGCACCGATTCCGATATCGCTCGCCACCGATGTTAGCCGTGGCTGGGAATCAAACGCACGTTTGGGGTTTCACAGACGATGAGCTCCCCACTTTGCCCCCCCCCCCCCATCCGCGCCACAGGCCCTGTTAGCGAGCGCCTATTGAGCGACACCGGCTCTGGGGCTCGGCGGATCGAGTGGCCTTGTGTGTGCCCGCGAGGCCCCGTCTTCCGTTTGTCACTCCAGGGTCGATTTTTTAAATTTATTTTCCTGGTCGACTGGTGGGTGTGGGGGGGGGGGCGATCGTCTCGATCGTTGCACGTGTTTATTTTTCCGGCAGCCGTGTACCGGTACGCCTGCGACCAACCGTGACCCTGGAATGTGACCGATCTCGTCAGATCGAGTGCAGCTAAGCCGGTTTGAACCCGGTCACGCCGCTGGGGTTGGGTAGCGCCGGACGATGCGTGGGGCTCCGGATTTGGAATATCTATTTTATGCTGGAGGAATCCGATGAGCTGTAAAGTTTTTTGTTTTCCCCGCAGATGTCCAGAACTTCACAGATGTCCCCTTCTTGGGATACTCGTCGAAAACTGCTCCCAGCAGGGCCGTCCTTTTGGGGGGTGTGGGGGGGTGGGGGGGGTGTGGGGGGGAGGGGCTCACGCCTTCAAACTAAACCCAAACTCTTACATCCAGCAGCGTGGCGTCGAAGCGCGTGCCCCCCACTCACACCCCCCCCCCCCCCCCCAAAGCGCGGGGCCCAGGGCCGGTCGCCCAGATTCGCCGTACCTCTAGGGGACGGCTCTGGATAGGGATAGAGGTGGGTGTAGTGATATTGTAGGGCGGGGGGTAGTTGTAGGGATAAGTGATAAGGGTGGTGATAGTGGCTGGGCCATCCATGGGGGGTGGGGGGGGCAGAGAGGTACCGCCGTATAGCACGGGGGGGGGGCGGCATCGGCACAGCCTCGAATCTCTCGAGCGGTGGTCGGGTGTTGGGGGCAGCCGTTTTGTTTGTAGTTTCCCACGCAGATTACCGCTGAGTGTGCTGCGGCTGGGCTGGGCTGGACGGAGAGAGATGGGGGGGGGGGCGGTGGCAGAACCGGGCCCAGACCTGCCCCTTGATCGACCCATCCCTCTTCGGTGTTTTGGTTTTTTTTTTGCGGCTGGGTCCGCTCGACTCGAACGAAGAACGCCCGCGGCTTGTCACGGGCCGGGTCGGGCGGTCGGTCGGTGGCACCGTGCCGGTCTCGCGATCCGGAGGTCCGCCGGTGCGATTCCAACTCCCCCCCCCCCAACCCCCCCCCCCCCCCTGCCTGCGGCATACTCAATAGCGGGGGCTCCTCCAAGCTGCCTCAAGTGGAGGCACTGTCTGCCAGCATTGGCCGTGAGCGAGCATTTGCAGGGCTGTGCCTTTTTGTTGTTGTACGGCCGCCCCGGGCAGCTTGCGTATCGTCGGTCGGAAATTTATATTTTATTTATTGTCAAAACCCCATCTCGGATGGATTCTGGTTTCCCGCGTGCGTAGTGTTCTTGTGTTCGCGCCGTACATCGCCAAACCGTGCCGACCTGGGGAAGGGTTTCGTAGGCAGGCACTCGGTTAAGGCGGAGCCGACTTGGGGGAAGCCCAGGACCGGTTCAGCTATTCACCATCGGTATTGTTCGCATGCAGGAATTGAACCCTCGCACCGTTGCCCCATACAAACTCGAACGCGCAGCTACGCGACCGACTGATACGCAAATTACACCTAATGACGGCCGCATCTGGGCGGCATGAAATATGCAGCATTTACGCGCGACGCCTCGTCTATTTCGATCAATCATTTTCAAAACGAGAGGAATGAGGTCATGGAAAATGTGCTCCAGTGGAACGCAATTAGATCGCCACGCCGCTGTTATAAATGAAAGGGGAAAGCGGTGCGTGCGTGTATATTCAGGTCGGCGTTAACATTTTCTCGAAAGCCACGCACAACCTTGTTGACCAAACGGTGGGGGTGGGTTGCTTCGTATGACACGGCCAAACAAGCCGGAGAAACTGCGTCGCGTTCCAAAGGCTCCATGCACACGGCCGTTGCATCTGCAGGTGGCCACGTGCGCGTGCGGCCTGTTGATACGCGACCACTGTGGAGGCATCTTCTTGGTTCTTTCGGTAAAGTCACGTAGAAGGAAAATAATAAAATAATAAAAATTAAACATGATAAAATAATTCTTACGACGTTTCGGCCACAACGCAAGCAGCCGTCTTCAGGTGGAGAACAGGTCTGTCGAGAAGGCAGAGTCTGTGGAGGCGACGAGGGTTGGTGGGTTGCGCACGCAGCTCTTGTGAAATTCCCTTCCCATGGGCCTTGGAGGAAGTTGCCGTACCCTGGCTCGCTAGGAGGACAAGGCAGTCCAGGGAAGGCCTCTACCTGACGAACGAGTTAAGTTCCAGAGGTGTCTGTTTGTAAGTCGATTTGTTCGTAATTCCAACTTTACTCCTGTCGATTCCAAACACGTTGTACGGCGTGTACACTAAACACGGGGAATGCCTTTAAAAGTTGGATAATCTCCTGTGGATGTAGATGCCACTGGTTCTTCACCTTCTGCAGATGTAGATGCCACTGGTTCTTCACTTTCTGCAAATGTAGATGCCACTAGTTCTTCACGTTCTGTAGATGTAGATGCCACTGGTTCTTCACGTTCTGCAGATGTAGATGCCACTGGTTCTTCACGTTCTGCAGATGTAGATGCCACTGGTTCTTCACGTTCTGCAGATGTAGATGCCATCACCGCCATTCTATTGCGTGGCAGTTGCACTTAGAACTATCGGTCCGAACAGAAGACTGGACATACGGACAGGTTTGTTCGTATCTCTGAAAGTTCATGAGTCGAATGTTCGTAAGTAGAGGAGTTCCTGTGCAGCAAGTGGACTCATCGCCATCCGGTTCCGTCTGTACGGCAACGGTATTGCCCCCGCTCGCACGTGCGTGGGTTTTCTCCCACTTGTGTTAACGCTCTTTAGATCGCTACGACAAGTGCGCGCCGTCCACGCACACCCTGGCGGTATCGCTGCGATCCGCACCGCGTCTAAACTGCCGCCTTAACGTTCAATGGTGGCATCGTCCCCCCCCCCTGCCCGTGCCGTACGAAATAAGAATGCAGCACCCTCCTGACAAAGAGGCCCACGGCTCCGTGTGGATTTCCTGAATGAGTAAACTACTGTGAGCACATTCCTCCTCCTCTGTTCGATACGGTCGCCGCGATCGTTTTCGCAACATTCGCTCAGCTTAAATATACGCTCCAAGCGTGGTGGTGTTTCATTCAGACGCTGACTCCCCGACAGACCTGGTCTTCACCTGAGGACGGCTGCTTGCGTTGTGGCCGAAACGTCGTGAGAATTATTTTATTGTGTTTTATTTTTATTATTTTATTACTTCCCTTCTACGTGACTTTACCGAAAGAACCAAGAAGATGAGACTTTTTGTTGGTGTAAGTTGACCGTGTAAAAATGACAATGTTGGCACATTGAGGCCTAGATGAACGCGACAAAACCACGTGCCCTTAACCCTTTCATTACCCCCCCCCCCCATTTTTGTTGACATCGGCTCATACGGAGAAAAAAAAAACATGTATTCATTCCGTCGGCCTGCTCGCGCTGCTGACCAGTTTTGAATCCAGCCGCCGCCGGTGCCACGTCACTCACGCAGCGACGCGCGGCCGACGGAGCTTTAGAGTTCCCCTGCGTATTTGTCGAGAGCATTGCCCAAAGTGGGAGTGCCCTCTGAACGCATTGTTCGACGGCGAAGGTGCAGGATGGACCCGCAAGGCAATTTTGGACAAAAAAAAAGGCACACGGGATTACGCGTCGCAGCCCTGGTCAGCGACGTGAAGTTGCAAAACCCCCGGTGATCCTTGGCTTCAATGCGTTGGGGTGGCACGCTTGACACGGTGCCTTTGTACAAGGAAACGGATGTCCAGTGTCTCCCGATGACGACCTGTTTTTGTGGGTGGTGGGTCACCCATCAAAGCACGAGGCAAAGCTTAAAATCCCGCTTGGCTTTCAAGATCTGTTGGTGGGATTGGGTGCATTTCTGAGTGATTTGGTCATAGGAAATGCCTGGCGTGTTATTATATTCCCAATAAACTGGCATTCATGTCACCGTGTGTAATGTGTATGACTACGAACGGCTGGGCCACATCCTGGTGACTACGACAGTGCAGCAGCAAGTAGGTCGTTGTCCAATCTGTGTTACACATCGGCACCTCCGATTAGCATGGTTGGCCACGTACGGTGCGAAAGAAGTTCAAGATTCATGCAGAGACACAGCAACATCGCCCCCCCCCCTTCTGCTGTGGAAGCTGTAGTTGGCTTTAGGTCTACTCTTCCCATTTGGTCCCCTACCTCTGGGCACCGCTCCAGTGCCCGCCACGACGGCCTGCCCTCCCCGCGCGATGCGTCCCACCCATCACAGCCCCCCCGTCGTTATTTACGTTATTTACATCGACGGAACGTCCTTGCCACGTTCTGGCGGGAACCTCCCCCGGTCGCTTATCCCCCCCTCCCCCCTATCCTCGTGTCAGATTCCTAGCATTCTGTCCGCGTGGCGCTTAAATTCGGGCGGTCGGTAGCTTGTTTTTTTCCCCCAGCCAACTTTCGACAAAAAGGTCAACACCGACAGCAGTAGTCGTGGTCCTCGGTGATGCGTGTGGGTCAGGAACCCACGGCGCACGCGGCTCTTTAAAGGACTGCTTCGTGGCGTTACGCGTTAAGGGCCATCCGTCTCGTGTTCCCGCGCGCGTGCATTGCGGCTCTGGAAATATAGAGGTGCTTTTTTTCTTTTCCCAAATCGAATTCGGAAAAACAAAAAAAATCTCTCCCCGAGTTACTCAGGTTGCTGCCCCCCCCCCCCCCCTGGTAATGCGGCTATCGGCGCGACCTCGCGGGCAGAAAGTTAAAAGTCGTGACGAAAGAATCACCGTTTTGGGATATCGCTGTGGGCTGCTGTTGAGTGTGGCGCAGCGCGTGTGCGTTATCTCTCCCTGTCCATCTCGTCTTCTGTTTCAAGGAATGCACGTGCTTCCTTCCCCCGATCTCCCCCCCCCACCCACCCTTCTGCTCCTACCTCCCTGTTTGGGCGAAGAAAAATAAAGTTGTGCTATTTTTACTCTAGGAAAATACCCCACCCCAACCAAGCCCACGCAAGGCCCCGGTAGACTTTGGCCAATTCACAAGACTCTTTTCGTCGCCGTGTGAAAGTAAACTAAACTATATCAACTGTTTTTGTTTTGCCAGGTAAGGCCCGCTGAGCCATGATGAGCCGTTTGAAAGTTTTACGGTTCGGTGTCGTACATCCGACAACTCGCCGGGAGGATTGAGGTGCCAGCCAGGCGTAGTATGTGTGTGAAAGGGTCGTCTTCTCCGGATTTATCAGACTCTCCAGAAAGTTAGACCTAGCCCGAAATATGCGTTTACATCGGTTTTAACCGTATTCTCTGCACTCTCCGAAAACTTGGAAGCATCGCAAGGCTCTGTGTTGCGTATTGATAACGTTACGCAAATCCGGTTACGCACACGTACCCCTATCGTGTGCAAACAGATTAAAGGGATGAGTTCAAATGGATTATAATACGATCATTAGATCATGTGAGAAGATCATCACGAAATATATTGTAAGCGGAATCTTATCTTTTGTCGGGTAATCCATTTGCATTGACGGCGAAAAAAAGTTATCGGACGATGAAAAATGTAATCGGCTTCACCCCAATTGCCGTAAAGGGTAAAAGCTTGTGACATCTTTTATCATCTTGATACCGGCGAAAATGGTCCCTCGTAAGTTATCGGACATATAAACGCAAGCGCGCGGCTGCGTTGAAAGTGGGGAGGTTCGCAAACTGAACGGCGCTTTTAGCGGCGAGCGAATTGTGTTCAAGATAACGGTGAACGCAACTGAGCGTGAAGAGACGGTCGCGTTCGCGAACAGAAAACGCGCCTAGTTGCACCACCGTGCGCTCATACGCACACGGGTTCGCGGGCGGTTAATCGGGCGTGTATCTGACGGACGGACGTGCGACCTTGTGGTGTTATAGGCTGGCCGTGAAGGTTACGATCCACGATGAAAAGTAATCGGAGTTCGACGGCAGTTTGGAATCGCGCGGCCTGAAAAGTTGCCAACCGCATCGCTTTATTTGCTCGAGACAGAGCGTGTGCCAAAAATAAAAATCTGCGCGCCAAACTCCTGCACCAACGCTCCATCCCTGCGTAGTGATCGACCCCGGAGGGGACGATTGGCTGAATCAACCCTCCCCTCCGCCAGCAAGGATTTGAACTCGCAGCCTGCAGATTGCGAGCGAGCATCTCTGCGCTACCGCAGGGCCAGCCGGCCTGATCCTGCACGAGTATACCCCTACTCAGTGGGCAAGCGCGACACAGCTACTTGCCTATTAATCTGTGGGGATAAACAGCGGGGCGGTAGAGGCGGTAGGGGCGGGTGTCTGTGTGTGTCTGGTGCGCTGCACGCTTTGGCTAAAGGCCCGTTGATCACTGCGACTCCATTAACCTGCGTAAGAGAGCTTTAATGATGCCGTGCCCTACAGATTGCAACCCCCCCCACCGACCCCCCACCACCGCATCTGCACCCCCCCTCCCCAGTGAATGTGCCTGTCTTGTGCAGGCTCCCTAAGCCGTGTGCACAGGGGACCCGCCGGTTTCTCTCACTTGTTTGTTTGGTCGAAGAACGTCGTTAGACTTGACGGATCCCTTAAGGCGGCGGTGGTGGTTGTGGTTGTGGTGGTTGTGGTGGTGGCTGCGGTGGTTGTGGTGGTGGCTGCGGTGGTGGTGGCGGCACGCGGTCCTGTCGTCAGTTTTAACGGGGAGGCTTTCGCAACCAATATTATCCACACGCACCGGTTTGTGTCCAAGTGGTAACTAACTGGCGCATGTTGTTTACGTGGCGAACCTTGCTAAATTGGCCGCGTCGGGTTGGTGGCGGCGGCGGGGTTTAAAGACGCATTTATATTTACGCGACCTAACCTCCCCAAAACCAACCTTTATAACGGTCCTCTGTTGTCTGTTTTCACGCGGGTATCACTGTGTGAAGAGGTCCTCGGCGTTGGCAGCGCAGAGCGGTGGTAATGCGTGGGGGTGTGTGGGCTGCGATCGTCGGAAATGAGGAGGATGACGACGAGGATTTGTCTTCAGTGGCTCGTAATCGGGGCAGGAAGTGCTCGCGCCGGGACGGTGTCGTTATTAAGCGGCTTCCGAGCCGCCTCGGTCTCCGCTCCGGGTCTTGAACATCGCCTCCGGTGGCTGCGGGGGGGGGGGGGGGGCACGTGGCACCCATCGCACGGGGCCCGGCATCGTAACCGCCGTCGGGCGTCATCGTCAAGACACGATCATCTCTCCGCCGTTGGACGATGGAACAACGCCGATTCGGTGACGCGTCGTTGCGACGTTGAGCGAAAGGAACCGATGCCACTCAACAAATTGCCGTAGATTTTTATTTAAAGCTTTCGTGACTGCAGGGATTCATATTCTTGGTTCTTTCAGGTAAAGTCACGTAGAAGGGAAATAATAAAATAACTATAAGACGTCCGAACGTTAGGAAAAACGCCACTTTTTTCAAATTTTCTTGCTGTGGATTTCACACCTGATGACGATTGCTTGTGTTGCAGTCGAAACGTCGTGAGAATTTTTATTGTTTTATATTTATATATAGATTTTATTATTTCCCTTCTACGTGACTTTACCGAAAGAACCAAGAAAATTGACGTATCTTTGAAACACTAACGTTTAGGCCTTTGCCATCTACTGTCGGATGAAGGCCTTGCCGCGTCGTGCCAGTCATCGGGGTGTTGTTTGACCATACTTCACCACGTTGGGCCACCTCGCTTTGCTTGAAGGGGTGGTGGGCCAGGGCCCCAGGAACGGTTCTCGCGTGGGAGGGCAGCGGCGCTAACCGCGGGCTCGATGCCTGGGCTGGGCAAAGCGCCCGGGGCAGAATGTTTTTATCTCGGCCTCGTCGCTTGGCTCGGTCGCGGATGAGTTTGCGGAGAGAATTGTGAAAGGGCTGCTGTTGTGCGTTTAATCGGGTCTGACTCAATCCCCCTCTCTCCCGCGTCTGTTTCCACTAATGAGTAGCAGCGACGCTCAGGGAAATACCACTGCGTCGTCCCCCCCCCCCCCCCATCTCTTTCCTTCGATAAGTCTTGAGTCATTGTTTGATTTCGCCACGTTTTGTAATAATTTAATACTCTCACGCCAGCTGAGGAAACAACTACCGTCCCCACCCACTGCATCGCGGCCGTCTGGAACGCTCTTCCTTCCGATATGAGGAACCTCCACCGGGACTGTGCACTTTTAAATCATCATCTAGTTTGAAAACTAATTTATCTAGAACTGCTTTTTTGGTTTTTGTTTGTTGTCCTTCCCTTTCTCCCCCCGCACCTCCGATTAGCGCGGTTGGCTACGTACGGTGCGAACTAAGTTAAACATTCGTACATCTTATGCTCATGAGGGGGTCGTTTGATGATACTTCACGCCGAGTCGGAGTGGGTTGGTGAAGGGGGTGGGGCACTCAGAGGACCTACTTCGGGTACCACTTGCCCGCTCGTGTTAGCAGTGGGCAGGAATTGAACTTGGATAAAAAAGGTTCATTGGCGCGGTTTGCCAAAAGCGTCAAACGCCCCCCCCCTGCGCTCCCTTCCCTCTTTAAATTGTGAAAGCATTTTTTTTTAAGTGGCAGCCGCGTGAATTTCAACGTTATTTGTTTTTGTTTTGCTCCTCGTTGCACAACAGCCATTGCAGTGCGTTAAGTTTCAATGAACTTGGTAAGAAAAAAACCACGCAAACACTAATCGGTAAACACACAGGTCCTGCCAAGTAAAGTTTTTAAATAACAAACAGCAGCTGTGGCAGGAATGTCCCTCGCAGCAGGGTTCTAGCCCCTATTTAGCGTTCGCTCGGACTATTGTGGACAAACAGCCCCGCTCGGCGTGACCTGGAGAGGGCCTTCATCCAGCAGCGGATTGACAGTGGCCTGTAGATAATTATCATCTCTCGGTTTCAATCATCTCGGGCCTCCCCGCAAACCACTCGACGTCCGTGTGGCCGCCCCCCCACTCTCGGCCTCTCCCCGCCCACTGTGAGAACAGACGCTTTCCGACAAACCTGTTCTTCACCTGAGGACGGCTGCTTGCGTTGTGGCCGAAACGTCGTGAGAATTATTTTACTATGTTTTATTTTTATTATTTTATTATTTCCCTTCTTACGTGACTTTACCGAAAGAACCAAGAAGATGAATCCCTGCAGTCACGAAAGCTTTAAATCGAAATTTGGACGCTGCTTCGTACAGCAGCGTCGAGGCCCCCCGTATAGCCTCATCCTCCCGATCCTCTTCTCGCCTGACCCTTTGCTCTGGGTTTACCTTTTTTACTTCCAATCTCCCCTTCTTCTCTCTCCTCCTTGCCATTTTTGCTTTTCCCCAATACATCACCACACCCTTGACATCACAACTCCCCCTTCCCTTGGTGGAGCACCCGACGGGTAAACCGTTGCTAGTTGCCGTCATTTTAAGTGCGACGGAACGCTCGCGCGAAGCCCTGCTTGTTATGTTTTTATTTGTCTGCCCGCGGAATTCGAACCAGGCTTTGTGCTTGTTCAATGGCCGTAGTCGTATTGCCTGTGATAATATTTTTTTGGTCGCCCGCGAAAGTTCTGACACCACCACCACCACCACCCCTGGTAACGTTTGAACCTCCGTGCCCCTGCTGGGCATCCGTGGGGAAAAAAATAATCTTTGTCCCTCATCTGATTCCTCCAGCATAACTAAAGATTCCGAAAGCCTCGCTCGAGTCCTCACAACACGCCTTGCTGGTTCCGTACAAGTTCCGGCGTCGGCATTTGACGCGGAACAGCGCGGTTTGGCGGAAACCGACCGGGCCAGGACGCTGCCCAGCGCTTTCGTGCCGCTTGACCCACGTGGCCGCGCACGAAAAGGCCTGCCGCTTCCAAACGGCCCGCAGATGATCCGCCGCCGCAACTGCCGATCCGGCGCCGGGCGCCAATATTTTCGACGTTGGCGACGCCGGATTTCCGGTTTCCTCGCGCTTGCTCTCGGGCACTTGTGTCGCCTGCAGGGGGGGGGGTAGGGATTGGGGGGGGGGTAGGGATTGGGGGGCGGCTCGCTTGCCCGCGGCAGGCGAGCGCATGTTGCCTGCCCCGCGGAAGGACGAGAGTCCGCGTCGGTCTCTGTGTTGTGGTGCAAAGTACAGTGCCGTGATAAAGTCCGCGCGATGGGCTTTAAAGAGAAACTGGCTGCTCGTGCCGGCGAGGTGGCTTTACCGCCCTCTCCACGCGCCGGTCCCCTGGCGAACGCCGGCGCGGGATTTTGTGCCACGGGCGTGCGTGCGGGGAGCGGTGGTGCAGCGGTTAGCGCGCTGCGCTATGAACCCGGCGACCCGAGTTCGAATCCCGCTGACGGCCAACACCAGTGAGGATTATTTGAACCGGTTCTGGGCCTCCCCTAGGTCGACTCGGCCTCAAATGAGCACCTGGTGTGGTCTGTAAACGCCGCCAGCTTTCATAGGTGGCTCCTCGCTAACGACACTTGCCCCAACAGTCTGTTAAGGCGACATGGCAGATCTTTGTCTTTGTGCGCGTGCCTGTCTCTTAGCGTCGATGCCTGCCCCGGTTTTGCCAGTTACAACTACAACGTTTTGCGCCGCCGCGTTGGCAGAAGGAACGAGAAAAAAATAAAAACCTGACGCCTTCCTTCAAAAAAATCACGGCTGGTAAATGAAAACCGATCAACGTTTTGGGCAACGTGCCTGAGATTTAGTCTGAAATGTACCCATGTGCTTTTGGAGAAGAGTCATTTGGGCAGCAGCATTGGCGGACGCGTTGCGTTTTGGATATATTTCTGGGTTTTTTTCTCGCAGGATTGTCTTTTTTTTTTTAGGAGGTAGCTGTCCTCGGGAAATCTGTAAGTCCCCCGTCCGTGTGAATGTTTAAAAAGTAATTCAACGGGAGCCAGCTTACGCGAGAGGACACTTTTGCTTCGCGGTTGGTATCCTGTTCGTGCAGTCGGTTGGCTACGTACGGTGCGAAAGAAGTTCAACATACAACAACAACCGCCATTCACCACTAAGTGGCGGTGACGTCACCACGACGCTTGTGCCAGGCCAAGTGCACCTTGAGGCCACGTGAAGTGTCGAACGCCCGCTGGCAGGAGGTCACGGGGCAGACCCAGGTGCCCTTTAACTCGCCCATTTCTCCTCCGACCTGGTATATTCCTTTTTCTCAATTTGCTGACCCAAGTCACGATTGCAAATGAGGCTCCTCATATATTAGTCTCACTAGTTTCTTGCCTGGTTGTTAAACAAAAATTAACTTGACTCACCGGCACATTTAAAAGTCCTGGTCTCTCACATCTGTTTTCATCGTCTGTCAATGGTAATTATTAATCATTCTTAACAGTCATCACTAAAACCGGTTTGTTATATTTATTTTCGATCGCTACAGTTACGCGCTAACACCATGACAATTTGCACCCTCCCCGTAACATTTCTATTGCGAAATTGTCTGGCGCATAACCGCCTCTTTTGCGCTTTTAAAAAACCACACACACACATGCCCGCGCACACGCCTATAATATATTTGTAACGCCGGTATAAAGCCGCCAAACAGGTCTTGTAAGCTAAACAAGCAAAAACACTAAAACGAAACTCTTTTTATTTTACCAATATGGCCCCATTGAGCTACATAGCTTTCTGTCACAAGCGACCTGACCATCACAAATGATAGCTCAACGAATTGGCTCGTCACTTGGAACTTTCTAGCAGTCAAATTACTCTGTTACTTGATTTCCCATTTCTTTCGTGGTGACGGTACGGCTGCCTCCAGCGGTGACGTGAGCGGTAACTCTAGATTTGAAGCTTTCGTGACTGCAAGGATTCATATTCTTAGGTTTTTTTGGTGAAGTCACGTAGGTAAAAAAATATTCATTTAAATTTTTTACCTACGTGACTTTACCGAAAAAAACCTAAGAATGTGAGCTGTAACTGCCAGGGATGCCCCTTCACCTCATGTTTGACTTGCATCCCACTGGGATATTTGCACAGCGTTGGTGTACGGTGATTTTTTTCTGCAATATTTTGCTGTCTTTCTTTGGATTTTCTGTTTGCACATAGTCACTTTAAGATGTTTTCATGTTTTTGTTTTTTGTTTGTTGCGGTTGCACCCGATTCAAGAGCCGAATGGCTCACAGGGCTATACCAAATAAATGAACTTTGAACTTTGATGTTACCACCACCACCATCACTCCTACTCCCCCTCCATGCTGAGTCAATGCCGCCAGAAAGCGTAGTGCAGGGTGCTTCAAAAAAATGTTAACAGCATGTGACTCATTTTCAATGGAAAATAACTTGATAACAAATGTCATGTTAATAAGTTCTAGATTAGAAGTTTTCGTGACTGCAAGGATCCATACTCTGTGGTTTTTTCGGTTAAGTCACGTAGGTGAAAAATATCAAATAAATAAAAAAGTAAACAATTAAAATTTTATCTTACATTAAATTTTATTTGTTTTCATTTTAATTTATTTTATATTTTTTACCTACGTGACTTCACCGAAAAAACCAAAGAGTAATGTTAATAGCTTCACAAAATCAACGAGTCTCCACACTTGTTCGCCATCGTTGTCAACACACGCCTGGAATCTACTCCAGGTGGTCTCCAGAGCCCGGAAGCACACTTCTTCTGGTATTGTTAAAACATCTCAGAAGTGTTTAAATTTTTTTTTTAAAGCACCCTTGTATTATATCATCGACGTTTGCGTAACCCTGCTTCCGGCGGGTGTGTGCGAACACGGGAGTGGCACGCGGGGACCGGGTTTGCCACCTCCTGAGGTGTACGAACCACGGGATGACACTGGGAAGAGAAGGGTGTCTCGCAACATCGGCAAGAGCTACGTGCAAACGTGGCGGCGGCGCATTATCATTGCTTATTTATAACGCAGCTGACAAAATTCACCCGTCGCTGATGTTCGCGGGTGACTGGCAATTGAACTCGGGTGGCCGGATTAACGAACATTTTTCTACAACTTCATGAAGTGTGGAATTGTAGTCGCAGTTAACGGCCACGGTGTCCCGTAATCGCGGTGTGCGTTCAACATGCTGGAATGCACGCGCGAGCGGCGAGTAACGATTGCGTTCTTAAAAATGGAATGGGTACATGCTTTTACTCCCGGTATGTTTGAAATGTTTCGATTTAAAGCTTTCGTGACTGCAGGGATTCATCTTCTTGGTTCTTTCGGTAAAGTCACGTAGAAGGGAAGTAATAAAATAATAAAAATTATTTTATTATGTTTTATTTTTATTCTTTTATTACTTCCCTTCTACGTGGCTTTACTGAAAGAACCAAGAAGATGTTTGAAATGTGTTGCCTCGAAGCGTAAGACCGTTGGAATATGTAAATAATGAATAAACGGCAGAGCCACGTATAACTCTTCCGCTTAAAAAACAACCCAAGTCAACAGTTTTCGTTGATCGGGGCTGTCACAACCGGCGTGCCGGGACTGACAACGCTGGGGCACAGTTCCAGGCACGCCGCGGTGTTTTGGGAATGTTTGGAAAGAACCTCGACTGCACACAACAAGCAGTTGTAAAGAAATTAGTTTTCAATCTAGATTTGAAGATTGATTTATAGCTCCCAGTGGCTTCCGAATATCGGAAGGAAGAGCATTCCAGACGGCCGCAAAAACAAGACATGCTCTCCGTGCAGTTCAGTGGCCTATCCAGCGCCCCCCCCTCTTCCCACGTTGGGGGTGTGTGGTGGAGGGATGTCCAAGTACGGCAGCGGACAGCCACCGTCCGTCAGCCCCCCCACCGCCGGCCCGCTCGGCTTCCCTCGGGTAGAGGACGCTGCATTTTGGCAAACGGTGCGGTGCCGCCTCCGCCGGCGCCGCGCAGACCCGGACCGTTTGCCGCGGAATGGGACAAAAATGGGGTTTGAGAAGCGTTGCTCCTGTTTCGTAGGCCACCGTTTTTGCCCGCCGGCGTTTGTTTGGGCGGAGCAAACCTTGGGACGATTTCAAGTTTCTGAGTCTCATCAGCCGAGCCGGGGTCTATGAAACAGATTCTTAGCTGTGACGGTTCCACCTGAGGACGGAAGCTTGTGTTGCCTCCGAAACGTCGTGATTTTTTATTATTTTTTTTTTAATTAATTTTAATTTTTTACTTACGTGACTTTACCGAAAAAACCTAAGAATAAGATTCTTAGCAAGCGGTTTGACAATTTTTCCCTGGGCGCGGCCGAACGAATACATCGTGGCATAGACGTCCCGATCCGGTGGCGCTGGTTGCCTTGTTCCGTACTTGGTGGCAATTTGTGTTTCGCGCTGTTGGGCTGAAAATCGCGGAAAAGTGGTATGTGCGTGAAGTTGCTATACTTCCCGAATACTAATTGAGTGATCGTGTAGGTGCGTCTGGTGGGGGCACGTTCGGGCATGAACCCGTAGGCGTGGTGTCACAAAGCAGTCGCAGCACATTATTAAATTAGTATTATCATGACTCTGCGCTTGTTTGCCCAGGAAAGGCCTTTGCCAGGGCTCAAGGCTCTCGTGTTGTTCAGTAGAGGGCTCCTGCCAAGCGTCCGCAGTAGAGGATCGACATTGCCACGTGTGTGCGATCCCAATCGGGCACATTTTGCAGGTCATCTCATGGCTTATTTTAGGAATATTTTGGCCAGCGCCCGTGACAATTGTGCTCGTGGGTTTTTTTTTTGCTTCCCACGGGAGGAAAGCCGGAGAACGCAGGAGGAAACCCGTGCGGAGCAGGTGGGGAGAGAACGAGAGAACATACAAACTCCACAGCAAGGCAACCCGAGCCGGCGAATCGAACCCAGGCGCTTGTAACTCCAAGGCACGGGCGTTACCATTGCGTCAACCGGCACGCTGCCGCCCACGAGCGGCGTTGCAGTGCAGATCGATTTATTACGCTTGCCGCTGGCAGGGCTTTGCCGCTCGTTGCTTAATCCGGCGTCGCTTGTGGGCTCTGTGTGCGCACGAAGGCGATGACTCAGTGACTCGCGCTTCGTGGGCAGGGTTTCGTGGATGGGGTGCGGTACGGAGGATTGTGCCAACGATGATAACGACGATCATCATCATCACAATATGCAAAGGGCGTTCTTCACGTCTCGCAGGGCTGTCCCCGTGAAGCTCTTCCCCGATGTTTCCGCGACGGCTTTCGCGCTCTGCGCTTTTCAGCTTTTCGTCTCCTCTGTCAGGGTCCCAAGCAACATTTCGTCAGGTGGCGTTCTTTGTGGTGTGCCCCTTGCTGTCTCAACCAAAATAAACAAATGTGTTTTTTATGTTGCCATGTAAAGTCCACTTAACTTTTTCAGAAACGACCTGGCCTCAAAATTATAGCTCATGTATCGGAACCAAATACAATAAGCGCGTGACGTTGATTCAAAATGTGGAGGGAAAAAGCGGAGGACCCGGAGGAAAAAAAACACACGGCCACGGGGGGGAGAGACACACAGGCTCCAAATATACAGCAGCAGGCGTCAGGGTCGGGATCAAACCCACGACCTCCTGCATACCAGGCGAGGTAGTTAACATCTCCTAGCCACCGTGATGATGAGAGAGAGACACGCAGACTCCGAATATACAGCAGCAGGCGTCGGGATCAAACCCACGACCTCCTGTATACCAGGCGAGGTAGTTAACATCTAGCCACCGTGATGATGAGAGAGAGACACGCAGACTCCGAATATACAGCAGCAGGCGTCAGGGTCGGGATCAAACCCACGACCTCCTGCATACCTGGCGAGGGAGATGACTTTTTGTCCACTGGCGGCGCCCTGTCGTACCTTGTAAAACTCCCGGCCTGCATTCGCGTGGCCAATGGAGCGTTCGGAATGCAACGCTTGGGACGAACTTCCCCCATCGATGGCGTAGCAACAGCAGCAAAACAAATTGGGATGTTTACTACGGCGGGGTCACCGACTTCAGGATATTTGTTTATACTGGAGGAATCCGACGAGCTATGAAGCTCTTTTTAACAGACTTGAGTCGGAGCGTGGAAAACCAGATGGTGAACTGGACTCCCATGGTGAATTGTACTCGCATGGTGATCTTGTCTCCCATGGTGAACTGAACAAGAAGAGCCATCTTTTTCGAATTACGTGCAAAATGTAATATTTCAAGAGCCGCAGTGCGTCCTGAATAAATAACGGTCACAACGCCACGCAGTTCCCTAAAGATCGGCACGCGGCTCCATCGCCCCGCTGCACACTAATCCCTCTGGGTCTGTGTCGTCAAGCAGTCAAGCAGGGGACGGCCGCTGTTACGACCACAGCCGTTGGGCAGATGGCAGCGTCTGATAATTAAGAGGCTCTCTCACCTTAATTCTTAACCCCACCTCCCACCTCCACACACACACACAGACAAAGATTCCCCGGATAGCCTTTTACAGACTGTTGGGGCAAGTGCCATTAGCGAGAGCACGTATGAAGGCCGGCACGGCACATGGAAGATGTCGGTGGCCAGCACCACGCCCGACCGACTTGTTCTCCCCAGTGTGTTCACATGCATGTGCGTCGTCCTTGTAAGTGAGCCGCCACATCTCAGTGGGGCCTTGCCGGACTGAGATGAAGCCCCCCCCCCCCCCCCGAGTCTGCGAGACGGAGCCTCCTTGTACAAGCCTCTGCGCGTCTACCCGTAGATATTTTGGCCACCACGAAATATCCATGGCGATGATAATTAATACTTTTAGTTCTTTGGGTAAAGTCACGTAGGTAAAAAATGAAATTAAAATTAATAAAAAATAAAAATAAAATAAAAAAAAATCACGACGTTTCGGAGGCAACACAAGCTTCCGTCTTCAGGTGAAACTGTCACAGCAAAAAATCTGTATCATTTTTTCACCTACGTGACTTTACCGAAAGAACTACGAGTATGAATCCTTGCAGTCACGAAAGCCTCAAATCTAGAGATGATAATTAACTCGTCGTTACGTGCGTTGGCGGCCGCTCGCCTCTGTGGTGGGCGTGAGCGGGGATGAGCGCCCAAATGCCACTTGAGTTCATCAGGCACTGCTTTGCCCCTTGATGATGTCCCACCACCCGTTCTGCCACCATTCCCCTAATACCCATCTCCCCGCTGCCCACTAATCCCTCTGGGTTTGTGCAGTCAAGCAGGGGGCGACGGCTCTTACGACCACAGCCGTAGGGCAGATGGCAGCGTCTGGTAAGAGGCTTTCTCACCTTACTTCTTAACCCCCCCTCCTCCTACCTCCACACAGACAAACATCCCCCCAGGTAGCCTTTAACAGACCGTTGGGGCAAGTGCAGTTAGCGAGCGCGTATGAAGGCCGGCACGGCACATGGAAGATGTCGGTCGCCAGCACCACGCCCGACCGACTTGGTCTCCGCAGTGTTTACACGCCATGCCCAGTACTCATTTGAGGCTGAGTCAACCTAGGAGATGCCCAGGACTGGTTCGGATATTCGCCGCTGTTGTAGGTGGTGAGCGGGAATTGTAACTCGATTAATCCACTCTGTTCGCTCTTGCTTCAGAGAGAGATCTCGTATGTGTGGGGCGACAATTGAGTTGTGTTTCTTGAAACAAAATTGGTTCAGTTTATTTCGTCTTGTTGCAATGACACTTTGAATATCCGAAGAGCAACCTACTTTCTCTGCTACTCGGCACGCTCGAGTTCCGAATGGACGCTTAATCTCGAGACGCAATGACTGGTACCGCGTTTGGACTAACGTTGTAGTTTTGGGGAGGAGCAGGAGGAAGACGATGATGATGACGATGACGATGACGACGACGACGGCGATGATGATAAGCATGTAATCACGCGAACAGATTGGCGTTTTTTCCCCCCCGATGGGGCTGCCCGACTAATCCCAGATTAAGTGTGGAGCTATCCCGCCCGACTGTAATCTGCTTGATTGGTGAAAAATCTACATTTACAGCTCGGTGAGGATTTGTGACGATGTTTAAGCCTGTGGCCGGAGTTCCTGCATAGGATCGCGTGCGCGCGTAGGTGCGTGCGTGCGTACGTTCGTGCATTCGAACATGTGTGCAGCGATCACGAGGGGGGGGGGGGGGGCATGTCTTCACGGGTGGCTCACTGGCAACTTTTGTCGGTGCCTCGCAGCAAGAACGACCACCTGCCATCGCTTCCCGACACAGGCACCTTCAGCCGGCGAGCCCGCGGGCCTTTCTGCGTCGATGCGGGCGGTGCGTTTGGTGGCGGGTCCCCACGTGGCCTACGGATCGTGGGCAGAGGAGGCTTTTTGAGGCCCTCCCTGAGCACGGCGGTCTCGTCGCTTGTGTCTCTCGCAGCACGGAGCGTCCCCCCTGCTGGTTCGGCCACCGAGCCGTGCAGATGTTTGCACGTTCTCTCTCCCGCTCTCTCTCTCGCGCTCTCTCTCTCGCGCTCTCCCGCTCTCTCTCCACCAACACCTGTCCAGCCCCCCCGCTACATGGCTTCCGAGATGCGACAAGATGGGGGGGCGCCCTGCGGCCGGTTTGGTCATCGGGGTGCGCTCGCCGAAGTCGGCTTTGAGCATGGGGATCCCGGCCGCGCCGTCGGACACGAGAACTCCCCGCGTCAACGGCCGTCGCGGTTCGACTCCCTCGACTCGGGAGACGTTCTCTGTCGAGTTTGTTTAATCGTTCTAACTCTCCCACCCCTATTCCACCCACCCCCCCCCCGCGCCCCCATTCCTCCGGCTTCCTCCCACAGCCAAAAATATCCCAGTGCGCAGATAGATAATTACCGGTAAAACGTCCTCGATTGGGATTGTACACGGCAACAACAACAGCAGCAGCAGCGGCAACACAACAGCGCCCTCCCACTAGTCCCATTAGACCGCCACGAATTCTTGGTGGGAGAGCCTCCCCGAAGAGAGAGAGAGACGGGAGAGTTTTCAGACTCGACGACGAGGCGGCGGCGATCTTCCCGGGGCGATCACCGCGGAGTGACAACGAAGACCGAGAGCCGCCGGGTGCAGACGCCCTCCGCAAATGCATTGCTGCCCTCAAGTTGTTCGGTCGGTCGGCGAGTTGCAGGGCAGTTGCCTGCAACTCGGGGCGACCAGCGCGGACGTCTGCAGGGAACGCTGGAGCGTGAAAGCGGTTGCGGGGGAGGGGTGAGGGAGGGGTCACAAGGTCACGTCGCTGCCAAGCCGTATGCCGGTGCGGTCTGTCGGGCGTACGTTGGTAGCCGGTAAGGGCGTCGAGCCGTGGGCCTTGTCGTTAGTAAAAGCGTCCTTTGCGCGCACGTGTTAACGGGTTTGCGGCGAGAATTTAAGTTGTTCTCGAATGCAACGCGTATCGTAGTCGACGGGGCGGTGGCGCGCCGGTTAGCGCATCGCGGGGGGTTGGGGTGGGGGTTGGGGGGTGGGGGGTGGGAACGGTGACGTGCCAGAGTGGCTCGAGCCCTCGACCACAACTCGCGCTCGCGTCACGCTTTTGGCGCGATCTAGCGGTTGGGAGGGTGGCGGCGGTGGTGGCTGTGGTGGCCGTGGTGGTGGCGGTGGTGGCCGTGGTGGTGGCGGAGGTGGTGGCCGTGGTGGGGGCGGCGGTGGTGGCCGTGGTGGTGGCCATGGTGGTGGTGGCCATGGTGGCCGTGGTAGCTGTGGTGGTGGTGGTGGCCATGGTGGCCGTGGTGGGGGCGGCGGTGACCGTGGTGGTGGTTGTGGTAGCCATGTTGGAGGGAGTGTGGTGCTCATGGTGGTGGTGAGTGTGGTGGCGGCGGTGACAGGGCGAGCGAGTTCGAGACAAGTGTGTGCGAGTGTCCCGTAAATTTTATTTTTAAATAAATAAATTCCTGACTTGACAGAAACTTTAGTAGCGGAGTCAGAGACTGGCACAACACTGCCATTGTTATAGCGGACAGGGCCTATCCGCACCCCTCGGCTGCAGTAGCTTCTGCCAAAGCAGTCCTAATTAACAGCTGCCCTGGGTGAAACTGCACACAAGACGCTCTTTATGGTGGGGATTATTCACTCTGCGTGAGTGTGTGAGTGTGTGAGGGATGGCGTCGGTGGCTGTGGGAGGGCGTGGGCTGGAGAATGGTGGCGTTGAATCGGGGATAGGGGGGAGATGGAGGGCGGACGGACGGACGGACGGGGAGACTGGACGGAGAAGGAGGCCGTGGGTTTGGGGGGGCGGCGCGGTGATGACAGCGAGGAGTCGTGAGTGTCGCGTTTCATTCCCAGCTGTTGTTGACCGAGTCGAATCGTGCGGCTCATGCCGCCGAAGCAGCGGCAGCCGCTCCCCTCCACTCTCCTCCTCCGCCGCTGATGGGAGACGGCCAGATGCAGTCGGGGTGTGTGTGTGACGGATGGTGTGCATTGTGTGTGTGTGCGTGCACGCGTGTGGCAGTTCTGGGCAAATTTATGCGTGTGAGTGTGTGTCTTTGTGCGGGAGCTGTAGTGTAGCGGTTAGCGCTACGCTGCGCTAGAAACCCGGCGACCCGAGTTTGATTCCCGCTCACGGCCACCAACACCGGTGACGATTATCTGAACCGGTCCTGGGCCTCCCCTAGGTCGACTCGGCCTCAAATGAGTACCTGTGCGAAGTGTGATAAACATCGCCACTGAGGGAGACAAAAGAGGCCAGGCGTGGTGCTTGCCACCAATCCCCTCGTGTGCCGTGCCGGCCTTCATAGGGTGCTACTCGCTAACAGCACTTGCCCCAAGAGTCTGTTGAGGCTATAGGAGGGGTCTTTGTCTTTGTGTGTGTTTGTGGAGACACGTGCACACGCAACACGGAACCAGCACCACCACCACCAGCACGCTGGCCATCCAATTACGCAAGTTGCCAGCCCACTGATTGAATCAGTGTTGATTTACTCCGGCTGGTTTCATCTGCACCCTCTCCCCCCTTGCCTTGCCTCCCTCCCTCCAACCTCCCCCATCCACCCCATTCCTTTAGCCGACCTCTCTGGGCGCTCGGTGCCCGTCCATAAAAAAAAAATCTGCGGCAGTAACCGATCGGCCAAATGCCCCCCCAGAGGGTTGTTCACCATGAAAGGCCACGCGCACTTCACCAGAGTTCAGCGCTGCACCCTTTCCAGCGCCGTGGCTACCTTTGGCAGACGTTGAATGATAACCCCCGTGCCCAGCCTCGTCAACGAGCCAGACTCATCTGCAGTCTGCGCCAGCCAAACTTTGCGCGGAGGAATCCCGGGCCAGCCGAAGGTCACCCCCCCCCCTCGGAGCGAATTTGAATTTACGCGCTCGCGTAATGGGACGACGACGGCGGAGCGTTAATTCACGCTTTTATAAATCATTCTTTCCCCTTCGAGGTGCACGCGTGCTCCTTGCACGATTGTGCTCCCTTGCGCGGCTGTTCACGCGCGCGGCTGTTCACGCGCGCGCGAGACGTGTAGGATCGCGACACGAGCCAGATAAGCGAGATGCAACAAAGAGGAAATGCTGAGCTGTCTCCCGCACTGGGTGTAGAGGGGGGAGGGGCACACGTGATATAATCTCTCTCTGGTGGTGGAGCTGGGGTGCAAACACCACCACCCATCACACACCACCACCACCACCACCACCCACCGCCTCTGACCGCGCCGTAATTTACGACATCGCCGCCGACAGCGTCGCCCACCGCTGGGCCCCGTCGTAGCCGTCGTGTTGACGCGTGACAGACGACGGGGTTTACGGCCGAACTGCCGCGGTCGATGCCGGAGTGGAGCCGCAAATTAAATCCGCGAGAAAGACACCGTCCCCCCCCCCCCCCCCCCCCCGTCCTCACCGTCCCTTCCCCGTCCTCACCGTCGCCCTTTCCGCGTTTTTTTTTTTTGCTGGCGCACGGCGCCGTAACTTCACGCACCAGGTTTCTTTTTCGATTTAAAGCTTTCGTGACTGCAGGGATTCATCTTCTTGGTTCCTTCGGTAAAGTCACGTAGAAGGGAAGTAATAGAATAATAAAAATAAAACATAATAAAATACAATTCTCACGACGTTTCGGCCACAACGCAAGCAGCCGTCCTCAGGTGAAGAACAGATCAGACATTGTCTTTCCGACAGCCCTGTTCTTCACGGCTGCTTGCGTTGTGGCCGAAACGTCGTGAGAATTATTTTATTATGTTTTATTTTTATTATTTTATTATTTCCCTTCTACGTGACTTTACCGAAAGAACCAAGAAGATGCACCGGGTTTCCTCGCGCTCTTACGCGCGTGAGGCTCCTGTTGGCGAAAGCAGCGTTAAGCCGCGGGATTGCCGAGAATCGAACCCAGTTCCCGTCTTGCCGGCGGGGTGGTTCGCGAGCGTCGCCACGTCTCCCCTCGACCTTTAACCCGGTGATCCCCAACCGTAGTTCCGCCAACCGTGTGCGGGGGCCTCGGCGCAGTTGCGCCGCCTGCACCACCAGCCTTGGTTAAGTCCGCGTCGCCTGCGCGACTTGCCCCCGCCAGCAAGTCGTGCAGGTTCCGGCCGAGCGAGCCACCGTGGTTATCCCGACGACCGTACCGGTGACGACTCCCGCGTGCGTAACGACTTCCAGCCGGGCCGGTGCCGGCGGCGGCGGCAGCGGCGTTGGTGGTCGTGAAGGGGATTCCGCTGGTGTTGCGTGCGTGCTCGGGGATTGGGCTGAATGCCAGGGTGAGAGCGATGGAGACCGAACAGAGACACTGTACAAGATGCACGCGGCGTATGGGAGGGCATCCGCGGCGGGGGTACCGCCGCCACTTCCACCGTTACCGCTGCTGTCGAGCTGACGAAGAGATCAGCTCTGTAGTAGTAGTAATGATTTCGTGCATTTGGTGAAATCTGAACTAGAGATACCCTCGAAGACGTTTGCTATTCGAATTCGACCGAAGAAGACGCACGTTTGGCGCGAGGTGTGGAGCGGGCGGCTCGCGGTTAATGGCGTCGGCGACGACCGATTATCCAAACGGCGCTTGCCAGCGTGTGCGGTGAAGTATGGTCAAGCAACCTCCCGGTGACCCGATACGGTTATGGTGGAGGCCCTGATCCAGCAGTGGATTGGCAGAGAGCTGTAAGTTTAATTTATAAACGTTGCGTTTTTTTGGCGCGTTCGCCAAACTGTAAGCGTGGTGAGCGAGAGCGACGCTCTGGGTGTTGGTTTTAATAATAATAATTATTCGAATGTAACTGTATACGGCGTCATTCATGCTAATTACGTCTCACAACGCTGTTCATTAATTACATCCACAATCGCATTCGAGGAAAAATCATATTTGTAGCAAATTATTAAGTCGGTGAAAACCCCGCAGAAAATGAAAATGGAATAAACAAATGGAGAAATGGTGTAAAAGCCGCGCGCTGTAAACAACAGCAAAACGGTGATCGCAACATTTGTTAACCTGTTATTCTCTCTTGTCTCTGTGGCTCCGTCTGTCCCCTCTCCTTCCCCTCTGCGTCCCGTCGCCTGTGTTTGATGGTGCAGGGTCGTCACGTCAAGACTGGACAGCTGGCCGCGATTAAAGTCATGGATGTCACTGAGGTGAGGCCCAAGAAAGAGACAAATCGTAATCGTCGTCATCGTCGTCGTCATTGTCGTCAGTCATTGTCATTGTCGTCGTCATCATTGTCGTCATCGTCGTCATCATTGTCGTCGTCGTCGTCATCATTGTCGTCATTGTCATTGTCGTCGTCATCATTGTCGTCATTGTCGTCGTCATTGTCGTCGTCATTGTCGTCGTCATCGTCGTCTTCATAGTCTTTCATGAAGCACTGAGAAAAGGTCAGGTCGCTTAGAGTGAATGTAGCCAATCGTGGTGATGTATGTGTGCATGAATTTATTTCGCACCGTACCTAGCCAACCGTGCTAATCGGAGGCGATGTCCGACGTTCCGCTCCGCGTCCCGGGAAATCAGTTTTGTCATTAAGCTCCCCACCGGCGCACGTAGCGAAACGTCGGGACGTCGTGCCGAACGGCACGCGGCGGCGCAACGCCATGTGCGGCACAACAAGCGAGCGCCGAGTCTGATCAGCAGGGACTAGAGAAGTTCGTACCACAGCACTGTGCCGTTGGATGTTCGGTGCCTGAACGGGGCCGACTTTGGCGGCGGGGTGATGCCCTTAAACCGTCACCTCCGGTACGACGTCTTCCCGGGAGAGCTGGGAGATTTGAGTTCGAATTCCTGAACGGGGTTGGAACCGACGGGGGAAGTCCTTCGTTGTACTCTACTCGTACGCTTGCCTCGCCACCAACCGGCCACCGACCGGCGTGGTGAAGTACGGTCGTCACAATCTCCGGATACTCGCACGGCCCGGGGAGGCGTTCATCCAGCAGCGGATTGACATGTGCACGCTTGGCGGGGGCCAAGTGCTCTGTTAAAACGCCACTAACGCCGTATTCCATTCACAAGTGTAAATTCCTCTTTGTGTGACAATGGAATCTGAGCCGCATATAAATCACAGTCATTTCCATTGTAAGTGCCCTACACCCCTTCCCCCTCTGCTGGCGAGCTCCCATGGCGTTTTGCCACTTGATGCTGATCCCACACCCAACTCGGTCTACCGGACGGAGCCTACTTGCTCAGCCACTCGCTCACACAGTCGCTCACCCGCTCAGTCACCCAGCCGCTCACCCACTCACTCTGCCGCTCACCCACTCACTCACTCATTCACTCGCCCACCTACTCACTCGCTCAGCCACTCGCTTGCTCAGCCACTCGCTCGCTTGCTTACCCTCATGCTCACACACTCGCTCACCCACTCAGTCGCTCAGCCGCTCACCCACTGACTCACTCAGCCGCTCACCCACTCACTCACTCACTCATTTACTCGCCCACCTACTCACTCACTCAGCCACTCGCTTGCTCAGCCATTCGCTCGCTTGCTTACTCACCCTCACGCTCACACACTCGCTCACCCGCTCAGTCACTCAGCCGCTCACCCACTCATTCACTCGCCCACTCATTCGCTCACTCACCCACCCACCTACTTGCTCGGCCGCTCGCTCGCTTGCTTGCTCACCCTCTCGCTCACACACTCGCTCACCCACTCACTTACTCAGCCGCTCACCCACTGACTCACTCATTCACTCACCCACCCACTCATTCGCTCAGCCACTCACTTGCTCAGCCGCTCGCTCGCTTGCTCACTCACCCTCTCGCTCACTCACTAAGCCAGTCACTCGCTCATCCACTCACTTCGCACCCCCGATTAGCACGGTTGGCTACGTACGGCGCGAAAGAAGCTCAACATACAGTATACATACGCGTTACACTCGGGTGCCTATTACAACTCTGGTGGTGCTGAGGGGGGGGAGACCGGCTGTCGCCTTGCTACCCCCCCCTCCCCGTCCGCCCGCCCGTGGTTCCCTCCGGTAGGCGTTGAGAAGAGAGCCGATGGAATCCCATCTCGACGTCGCGATTGCGCAAGCTCGCGCGGCGTCCGTCCGCCCGTAACGACGCTTCGGAAGTTTTAAGCCGAAGTAAACTATAAAGTAGAAGGCGCGCGCGCCGTGGATTGTCACGGCCGCTCTCCGAATCGCTGGCAGCTCGCGAGGGACACCGGCGCGGCACGGCGCGGCACGGCACGGCGCGGCGCGGCTTGCCCCAGCAACATTTCCCCGCGTGACTGTGCTCACAATGAGTCGTCGACCCTGCCGCTTTGCTCTTCATAACCTCGCGCCTTGACAACAGCGGCGCCACCACTCACCCCCCCCCTCCTCCACCGCCACCCCCCTCGCAACGCCACCACCGCCGCCACTGCCCAGCCTCGGGTTTCTGGTGGCCGCGCTAATTCCCGCATCTCCTGCACCCCCCCGGCGTCCACATGACCGAGGGTGCTGCCGCTGTAACGTTGCGCCCTGGTTGACCTGTCGGCGATTGGGAGGCGGGGGAGGAGGGGGCAGTGGGTGGTGGCGGCATGTTGGGTAACAATGCCAATGATCGCACTCGCGTTTTTTGGCCTCTGGTGGCCGGAGAAGGCGCCCGGATCCGTGCACGTGCACGCGGCGCCGCACGGCACCTCCGATTAGCACGGTTGGCGACGTATGACGCGAAAAAAGTTCAACATACACACGTACGTCGATCGGCGAACCCACGATGGCCCTACTGCGCTCCCAATGTGGCGCTCTCATCGGTAACAACAACAAGGACGATGACATCGGTTTTTCCCGCACGACACCCCCCCTGCCCCTCCCCCCCCGCCCCTCCACCGCGGCATTGAGAGACGCTTTTACATGAGCCCGCTTTTGCGTTGGGGGCGATTTGGTCAATCCGCACATTCGTAAATGTAATTAATGATTAGCTCGGTTTATCTCCTTGATGTTCATGTTAAGCCGGGGGGGAGGGGGGTGGGTGGGGGGGTGGTGGGGGGGACCGTCTTTGAAAGCAAATCTCGAGACTAATTCGAGCGATCCCAGGGGGGGAGGTGAAAATGAATTGAGCATTTAGAGGCCTCCTTCGCAGAGGAGGAAAGTTTCCGGAGTCTCGTTTCTCGCTGTTCCAGTTGCGTCGTCACGGAGGGCCGGCTCGTTTGACCGCGTGACACCGCCTGGACAGCGTCTACCCGCTTTGCTAGCCCCCCCTCCCCCGCCCCGTCCACTGCGCACCCCCGGCCCCCCCCTCGGAAGTTTGCGGGGGGGGAGCAGATGGCGCGCGTCTTGACCGACCGCGCTTTGGAAATATTAATTAGCATTCCTCGCCGCGCCGAGTTTCCCTCGCTGGCGCGCGGGCGAACGTCGCGCACAAGCGAGGCGGCAGCCCGAGATGTTCTCCGTTAACTCCCGTCGCTCGCCGTCTGCGAACTCTGGCGACGAGAAATAACCCCCTGGCCCCCCAATCGTGAGCCCTTTAGCGAAATTAGCGGGCTCGCGCGTTTATTTCGTAAGAGATGAGACGGAGGAGACGCGGGGGAAGGCCTTGAGCCTGGACTTGACCAGGTGCGGGGAGTTGACATCGCAGACGGAGGGCGGAGAGTTGTGGAGCCCTGCGGGGAAGAATGAGCGACCTCCCACCGAGAGGAAGGTTGACTCGGGACTTGGACAGAGGGAGGGAGCCTTGGGGTATTTGAGAGATCCGGTGTATTTATTGAGAGCTTAAATAATGAATCTTGAGCCAGTGGCCGGGTGCCATGTTACATCATCCCTCGTCGTCGTCGTCATCATCATCATCAGCCCTGATCTAGCCACTGCTGGGTGACGGCCTTGCCAAGGCCGTCTCGCAACGCTAGCCGTGAATCTCATGGCGCCGTCTCTGCAGAAGAGCGACGACATGCTGCCACTCGGTCAGTCGTCAACCACTCTGAACGTCAACCCGTCGTGCCACGTGTCCAACCCCCAGGCCCACTCGCTCATCTTAACAAATCAACGTCAAGTATTTTTAACTTTGCCCGCCACGTTCTCCGTGCGTGTCGAGAAGGCCCCCGTGGAGGCCGGCATTGACGAAGATGAAACTATCTTCGCATCTCTCGGTGTGAAAGCCAAGCAACGGACGTCCCCTTTGCTCCTTTGCGCTCTCGTTATGTTCTCGCTGTCAGCGTCCACGTTTCCATTCCGTAGCACCACAGGTGGCGAGATGTTGACTACCTCACCCGGTATGCAGGGGGTCGTGGGTTCGATCCCGACCCTGACGCCTGCTACTGTATATTTGGAGTTTGCGTGTCTCTCCCCCCGTGGATCGTGTGGATTTTTCCTCCGGGTCCTCTGGTTTTACCCTCCACATTTAAAATCGACATCACGTCTTCAGGAGTATTTGGCCGCGATACATTTCCACGCGATGATAAGCCACGCCATTGAGGCTATCATTTGCGATAGCCAGGGTCGCTTCTGGAAAAGAGCTACGTAGCTCAGCGGTGCCTTACCTGGAAAAACAAAAGAATATATTTTGTTAGTTTCGTTAATTTTACGAGGCCGCTACTGGGCATCGTTTGGCGTCGAGACCGAGCGGTGATGTTCGTGAGCCCTGCCGCCCCGCCGACGGAAAGCTTTTCTCAGCGCGGCGAACAAGGACCCAACAAAAACAAACGAACCGTTGTCGTAATTACATCATCTATTTTTTTTTAAACCTTTTTTTCCCAAGGGGGGCGGGGGCGGGGATGGGTTTGAGCTGCGTTAAAAATAAAAATAGATTCCTCGCGAGCATCTCTGACCCGGTCGTAAAAGAAGGAAAGAGGCAAAGGGGTCTCCTTGTGTCCAGTCCTTGGACTCATTCTCTTCTCGCCGTCCGCTCCGGGACGGTCGACTCTTCTTCCAAGGACTTTTTTCTTTTTCACTCGCGCAAACTTGCCGCTGCGCATCCCCGTGGCCACCGTTATTTCCAGCCTCTTAATAACAGGAAGCGCGCCAAGGGAAGGACCGGGGGGGGGAGGGCTGGGGTGGGGGGCGGAAATTTACAAATAAATATTTATTAATCTCAAAGGCCCGAAACAAATCTCTGAAGCGAGTCCCGGGCAACCTCGCTTCAAAGCATTTGACGATAAGGATCTTTCATCTTCTTGGTTCTTTCGGTAAAGTCACGTATAAGGGAGATAATAAAGTAATAAAAATAAAACATAATTAAATAATACAATTCTCACGACGTTTCGGCCACAACACAATGTCGGAAAGACAGCGTCTGAATAGCCATTCAGACGCTGCCTTTCCGACAGACCTGTTCTTCACCTGAGGACGGCTGCTTGCGTTGTGGCCGAAACGTCGTGAGAATTGTATTATTTTTTATTATGTTTTATTTTTATTATTTGTATTATTTCCCTTCTACGTGACTTTACCGAAAGAACCAAGAAGATGAATCCCTGCAGTCACGAAAGCTTTACATCGAAAAGGATCTTCTCTTGCGCGCGCGAGGACGGCGCTCTCTTCAGACGCGTCGGCAACTCGAAGCGTCTCTCCCCGTCGTCTCGCACCCACACCCACGCCGGGGCCGCAGCCTAGCCAGGCCGGGGACACCCCCGCTGGCAGCTGTCCCTTGGAAGGCACGAGGCGGAAGCGGCACAGGCCTGGGAAAGGACGTCTGTTCTGCCGGTTGGGCCGCTATGTTGCTATGTGGGGGGCCCCCCGCCCGCCCCCCACTAAATAACCTAAATCTTTATTTATGCTGGAGGAGGAATCCGATGAGCTGTGAAGTTATTTTTCACAGGGGCACCGGGTCAGAACGTTACAACAGCAAACAATGCATCAACACGATAGCAGTGCAAAGTATAGGGGAGGTAAGTAAATGACTAAAAATTTTAATAAAATATCTTAGTCACATTTTACTTTGAAAATATAAAAAAAATGTACTTTAGCACTTAACGCCCACTGGGCTATAAGCTTATTTTTCAGAAGCGACCTTGCTATCACACGTGGTAACTGAACGGAGTGTTGATTCCAAATGTGGAGGGAAAAACTGGAGGATCCGGAGAAAAAATCCTCGCGACCACGGGGGGAGAGACACGCAAACTCCAAATATACAGCAGCAGGCGTCAGGGTCAGGATCGAACCCACAACCTCCTGTACACCAGACGAGGTAGTTAACATCTCCTAGTCACCGTGGGAACGACGTCGCTGGGGTGAGCCGGGTCGTTTGGAACGACGCAGCTGGGGTGAGCCGGGTCGTTGGGAACGACGCCGCTGGGGTGAGCCGGGTCGTTGGGAACGACGCCGCTGGGGTGAGCCGGGTCGTTGGAACGACGCCACTGGGGTGAGCCGGGTCGTTTGGAACGACGCCGCTGGGGTGAGCAGAGTCATTGGGAACGACGCCGCTGGGGTGAGCAGAGTCATTGGGAACGACGCCGCTGGGGTGAGCCGGGTCGTTGGGAACGACGCCGCTGGGGTGAGCCGGGTCGTTGGAACGACGCCGCTGGGGTGAGCCGGGTCGTTGGGAACGACGCCGCTGGGGTGAGCCGGGTCGTTGGAACGACGCCGCTGGGGTGAGCCGGGTCGTTGGGAACGACGTCGCTGGTGTGAGCCGGGTCGTTGGGAACGACGCCGCTGGGGTGAGCCGGGTCGTTGGAACGACGCCGCTGGGGTGAGCCGGGTCGTTGGGAACGACGCCGCTGGGGTGAGCCGGGTCGTTGGAACGACGCCGCTGGGGTGAGCCGGGTCGTTGGGAACGACGCCGCTGGGGTGAGCCGGGTCGTTGGGAACGACGTCGCTGGTGTGAGCAGTCATTAGGAACGACGCCGCTGGGGTGAGCCGGGTCGTTGGGAACGACGCCGCTGGGGTGAGCCGGGTCGTTGGGAACGACGCCGCTGGGGTGAGCTGGGTCGTTGGAACGACGCCGCTGGGGTGAGCCGGGTCGTTGGAACGACGCCGCTGGGGTGAGCCGGGTCGTTGGGAACGACGTCGCTGGGGTGAGCCGGGTCGTTGGGAACGACGCCGCTGGGGTGAGCCGGGTATTTGGGAGCGACGTCGCTGGGGTGAGCCGGGTCGTTGGGAACGACGCCGCTGGGGTGAGCCGGGTCGTTGGGAACGACGCCGCTGGGGTGAGCCGGGTCGTTGGAACGACGCCGCTGGGGTGAGCCGGGTCGTTGGGAACGACGCCGCTGGGGTGAGCCGGGTCTTTGGGAACGACGCCGCTGGGGTGAGCCGGGTCGTTTGGAACGACGCCGCTGGGGTGAGCAGAGTCATTCGGAACGACGCCGCTGGGGTGAGCCGGGTCGTTTGGAACGACGCCGCTGGGGTGAGCCGGGTCGTTGGGAACGACGCCGCTGGGGTGAGCCGGGTCGTTGGGAACGACGCCGCTGGGGTGAGCCGGGTCGTTGGGAACGACGTCGCTGGGGTGAGCCGGGTCGTTGGGAACGACGCCGCTGGGGTGAGCCGGGTCGTTGGGAACGACGCCGCTGGGGTGAGCAGTCATTAGGAACGACGCCGCTGGGGTGAGCCGGGTCGCTGGGAACGACGCCGCTGGAGCGAGCCCCGGGTCGTTTGGAACGACGCCGCTGGGGTGAGCCGGGTCGTTGGGAACGACGTCGCTGGGGTGAGCCGGGTCGTTGGGAACGACGCCGCTTGTCTTGTCCGCTGAAGCAACCAATGCCTCCGCCATGGAGGGTTAGGAGAGCGATGGGGTTTGTTTTTTTAATTCGCGCAACGAATTTTTCATAACTCCACAGCTGTGTTTATCCACAGCGTGGCTTAGCTAAGAGGGCCCCGGATTATTTATTTTTCAGTGCCGTTTTAAAGGTGGGCGGGGGTGGTCTTGTCCATGTTTGTGCGGTGTTAATTTAAAGTGCTCTTTCTTTTTTGGGGGGGGAGGGGGGGGCAGTTCACTCGTTTCCCGATCAGTTGTTTAGAGAATCGTTGCCAACGAAATGGCAAAGCCAGCGATCCTCGTCAGCCTGCCACTCGCGCCGGTCACCAGCGCCCCTCGCCCCTCGATCCCTCTCCCAACCCCCGCCGCGCGCTCCCCTCCGCTCTCGCCTGTTAAAGACAACAATCGGCAGGCTTTGTTTGGGAAAGCTTGTGTCCCCTTGCACCAGGCTCCCCTTCCCCCAGACGCGCGTGTGGTGTGTGTGTGGTGTGTGTGTGTGCGTGGTGTGTGTGTGGTGTGTGTGGTGTGTGTGCGTGGTGTGTGTGGTGTGTGTGGTGTGTGCGTGGTGTGTGTGTTGTGTGGCGTGTGTGTGTGGTGTGTGTGTGCGGTGTGTGTGTGTGTGTGCGTGTGGTGTATGTGGTGTGTGGTGTGTGTGTGTGTGGTGTGTGTGTGGTGTGTGTGTGTGTGCACGTGGTGTGTGTGTGGTGTGTGTGGTGTGTGTGCGTGGTGTGTGTGTGTGCGTGGTGTGTGTGTGTGTGCGTGGTGTGTGTGTGTGTGTGTGGTGTGTGTGTGCGCGTGGTGTGTGTGTGCGTGGTGTGTGTGTGTGTACGTGGTGTGTGTGTGTGGTGTGTGTGTGTGTGGTGTGCGTGTGGTTTGTGTGTGTGGTTTTTGTGTGTGGTTTGTGTGTGGTGTGTGTGTGTGGTGTGTGTGCGTGGTTTGTGTGTGTGGTTTGTGTGGTGTGTGTGTGTGGGTGTGTACATGGTGTGTGCGCGGGGTGTGTGTTGTGCGTGGTGTGTGTATGTGTGCGTGGTGTGTGTGCGCGCGTGTGGTGTGTGTGTGGTGTGTGTGTGCGCGTGGTGTGTGTGTGCGCGTGGTGTGTGTGTGTGGTGTGTGTGTGCGCGCGTGGTGTGTGTGTGTGCGTGCGTGGTGTGTGTGCGCGCGCGCGTGGTGTGTGTGTGTGCGCGCATGGTGTGCGTGGTGTGTGTGTGTGCGCGTGGTGTGTGTGCGTGTGGTGTGTGTGTGCGTGTGGTGTGTGTGTGCGCGTGGTGTGTGTGTGTGCGCGTGGTGTGTGTGTGTGGTGTGTGTGTGCGCGCGCGTGGTGTGTGTGCGCGCGCGCGTGGTGTGTGTGTGTGCGCGCATGGTGTGTGTGGTGTGTGTGCGCGCGCGCGCGTGGTGTGTCCCGTGTGTGTTTCTTTGCTGTGTACGTTTGCTGTGTGGGTGTTGTGCTGCTGTGTGATTCTCTGCTTTGTATACATGCTGTGTGTGGTGTGTGTGTGAGTGTGCGTTGCAGGCTGTGTGTGCGTGTGCTGTGTGTTTCTCTGCTTTGTATACGTGCTGTGTGTGGTGTGTGTGAGTGTGCGTTGCAGGCTGTGTGTGCGTGTGCTGTGTGTGTGTGTCTGCTGTGTGCATGTGCATGTGCTGTGTGTGTGTCGTGTGTGTGTGTGATGTGTGTGTGATGTGTGTGTGCTGTGTGTGTGTGTTGTGTGTGTGTGCGTGCGTGTGGTGTGTGTGTTGTGTGTGTGTGTTGTGTGTGTGCTGTGTGTGTGTGTTGTGTGTGTGTTGTGTGTTCTGTGTGTGTGTGCCGTGTGTGTTGTATGTGTGTGTAATTTGTGTGTGTGCGATGTGTGTGTGATGTGTGTGTTGTGTGTGTGATGTGTGTGCTGTGTGCTGTGTGTGTGCTGTGTGTGTGTTGTGTGTGATGTGTATGTGTTGTGTGTGTGATGTGTGTACGCACGCACTGTGCTCTGTTTGGACTCGTGCAGGCTTTTGCGTCTGATGTGGCTTATCGCCTGCAGTCCTCGCATCACAGTTCTATTTATTCACGGTCATTGGCAAATAAGCGAAGGCCGTCAGCCTTGCCACTGCCTTCAGCGGTACCAACCCCAGCTGCGTTGAATTTGATGGTTCAGAACCTCTGACTCAAAAGCCTCATTCGGACACACATTTTCAACTGTAATGGAGAGCGAGAGAGAGAGCGAGATTATTCAGGAGTTGATTGAGACCAGCAGATGCTGATGATGCTGATGATAATTTAACAAAAGAGTTGGTGGGCGACGTTGGTAGTCAACCCACGAGTAAGCTCTCGACCCACCACGTGTCCCGCTTCGTGTCGCTGCTTGACAACGCACCAGAGTCCACGGTGAAGTAACAACCCGGCGCATTGTTTCATCATAGCACGGTGACCTCAACAGGAAATCTACATCATGGGCAACGTTTCGCGAAGTGGCCCTTCTTCTTCTTCGGAGCAAATTAAATGTTATGGGGAAAAAAAGGTGCCATTCGTTGGCCCAATGCGTTGTACTTGGGCACCGCTGCCGACACAGCTTCAGCAAATAATTTGTTGAGCCGCACACACGCACACACACAAGACAAAGATCCCCCGTATTGCCTCGGCAAACTCCTGGGGCAAGTGCTGTTAGCGAGCACCTATGAAGGCCAGGACGGCAGACGAGGGGGTGGGTGGCCAGCACCACGCCCCGGCCGCCTTTGTCTTCCCAGTGGCGATGTTTACACACAGCACCAGGTACTCATTTGAGGCTGAGTCGACCTAGGGGAGGCCCAGTACCGGTTAAGTAAATCGTCACTTGTGTTGGCCGTGAGTGGGAATCGAACTCGGGTCGCCGGGTTCGTAGCGCATCGCGCTAACCGCTACACCACCGCTCCCCACACGCGCACACACACACGTGCACACGCACACACACATGTACATGCACGTACACTGAGAGGCTGGCCACGTTCTGAATTTGAGGTGAGGATCCCAGGACCGATTGGAACTCCACTCTCGCCACCGATGTGAGCCGTGGTCAGGAGTTGTACCCGGTTCGTCGTGTTCAGGGTGTAACGCGCTAATGGCCGTGGCACAGTTATACCACCACCCTCAACCGCTTAGATCTAAATTGAAAGCTCATTTATCTTCTTGGTTCTTTCGGTAAAGTCACGTAGAAGGCAAGCAATAAAATAATAAAAATAAAACATAATAAAATAATTCTCACGACGTTTCGGCCACAACGCAAGCAGCCGTCCTCAGGAGAAAGACCACGTGTTTAAATTATTTACATTTGTTTACAAATTAACTTTTGTGTTTAGTTTATTGTTCTTCCCCACCCCGCACGGTTGGCTACATACGGTGCCGAACGAAGTTCAAAGTACGTACGTGCCACAGAAGCTAAAAAAGCATTTGCTTCAGAAAGCGGCAGTCGGTCACGTACACCCCGATGTCCGTCCGGGGTCGCGAGCTAAGCCGGGGTTTAGCCTGGATGGTTGCCGGGATGGGCTAGGCGAGAGCCGCTCACCAGCAGGCGTTTGGGGCCTCTCCAAGCGAGCGGCGTCGTGAAAATTGAAAGTAATTTGTGTAATATGTATATATGTGTCTGTGTGTACCCTGTGAAAGTTCACAGTTTAAGTACCAAATAAGGGAACACCATTCGTACGTTACCAGGATTTTTTTTCTTTCAGTTTTACGAAACTATTCCGGCTTTGTACAAGCAATAGGATGTGGGTTTTCACCCACTTGGGTCAAAGGTTAAAGTTTGTCGTATGTAGCTCGGGATCAATATGATCGGTGTTCCTGGTTCCATCTGGTGACAATGAGCCCCTCTACTTGACGACCAACCGGACGGAGTTTCTTACAATCAATGTAGATTACAAGCACCCCCTTCTCCCCACCCCGCCCCCCCCACCGCCGCCTCTCCCAGTCTCGTATAAATCACATTTATGCCTTTGCTCTTGGCACAAACAGCTGATTGGGTTCAGATTGAAGGAGCAACGCTGCTGCTGCTTTCAGGCACGGCGCAGGAACCAAACGGTGAACATCTTTTCCCCATCTCCCCCCGCCTCTGATTTCCATTAATTCCATACTTTTGTCAAATAGAATTCTCGGACTCGCGCGATCAACGATCCGACTAAAAAAAAAATCGCGGTTCGAGTGACGCGCGGCCGCCCGCGCGCGCGCTTGCGATGCGCCGCACGCGTGATCACGCGTCCCGTAAACCCGCTCGTATATCTCAAATATAAATGTTGGGAGAGTTTTTTTCCTCTTCGTTTCTCCCCCCCCCCCTCCCTTTCATCCACCCTGGAAGTGATTTATTTTTTTAGATTTACGTGGCACGCAGCCTTGGCTGCAACCCTGGCCGTTAAATTAGAATGTTCATCGCCGCCGCCGCCTCCGCCACGCGCTCGCAAGTCAACGAGCAAGTCGTCTAGCGCCTCGCTGTCGTGCCGTCGTTTGAAAGAGAAAACCGTGGCGCCAATTGCCGTAGAACGTTTCACATTTACTGAGACTGAGCTGTGGCTTTGGAAACATCGCCGTTGATGCGCTTAGTGTTTTTTGGTTGTTAACGCAACCGTTAAGTTTCGATTTAAAGCTTTCGTGATTGCAGGGATTCATCTTCTTGGTTCTTTCGGTAAAGTCACGTAGAAGGGAAGTAATAAAATAATAAAAATAAAACATAATAAAATAATTCTCACGACGTTTCGGCCACAACGCAAGCAGCCGTGTCGGTGCAAACAGCCCAACACTGTGAGGACGGCTGCTTGCGTTGTGGCCGAAACGTCGTGGGAATTATTTTATTATGTTTTATTTTTATTATTTTATTACTTCCCTTCTACGTGACTTTACCCAAAGAACCAAGAAGATGCAACCGTTAAGTTTGGTTTGAATTAAGAGCAGTTTTTAAACGTGTTCATTCATAGTCATCCTAGGCTAACGTCTGCGTGCCTGTAAAAGGCCTTGGGCTTCGCTTATCTCACACATGTTTTGGCTGAAGGCAGCGGTGAATAATTCTAGATGCTCTGGAGAACACTGCCCGTGATGAAAGTCATCGGCAGAGACTTCACGCGCACACACAACTACAACAACTACAATAACCTCCGTTCGCCACTAAGTGGCGGCGACATCACCACGGCGCTTGTGCCAGGCTGTGTGCACTGTAAGGCCACGTGAAGTGTCGAATGCCCCCTGGCAAGAGGTCACGGGACAGACCCAAGTGCCGTGGGTTGACTCGCTGAGATGACTTGTCGATGCACCACCTATGCCCCCTACTGTGCCAACTTGCTGTGTTTTAGCCGCCCGGCGCTCCGCTCGTTGTTGTGAAGGTCGCTTCTCTTGCCCTCCGTAATTACCACTAAACTACGGTACACACACAAACACACACGTGCGCACGCACCCACGCAAGCGCGTGCTTTTTGGTATTTGCGGCGTTCTTACAGTGTTGGGCTGTGTGCACCGTGACACGTACTAGTACGCCAGTAGGGAATGACGTTGCTTTGTGTAATCGCCAATAAGGCAGCATGACTAAAATCACAATTGGCAACATCAAATTACTCGATCCCAGTGAAACAATCTCGCATTGGTCATTTGGAAAAGCGTGAACGATGACGTCACGGGGATCTTTAACCCGTCCGCTGAGAAGAAGCAGGAAAGCAGACGGCAAGTGGCGGCGTCTTTACAGTCGATTCGCGCCGCAGTATTAACCGGATGGGCGGCTGGTACTAACCGCGGCCCTCCGCAACGATCGGCTATCGCGACACCGTCGGACACAACGTGTCACGCGCGTGGGGGTCAAAATATTTTTGCGATTCAAATCCGTCGCCGTGGGTCGGAGTAGGCGAGCGGGGCAGTGGTTGGTGTGCGGCGATTTTTTTTTTTTTACCCAGTGACCTCGAGGTTCTATTGCTGCCAACAGCCCAACATCGGTCACGAGTGACATCTCAAAAAGTCCTGCCCCCCCCGCCCCCATCCTCCTCCCCCCTCCCCTTCACCAACCCACGTTGATCAGAACGGTGAAGTATGGTTACGTAACCGCCATTACCAACGTGCCACGCGTGGGTGGTCTTCACCAAGCAGTGGAATCGCAAAGGACCATGCGCAAAATCGATTTGTGTGAACGTGTCTTTGCACATTATTGGGCCAGCTACACCCGCGACGTTCGCAACGGCGGAACGAAACTAATCGATCCTCGACTCGGATCGTCGCCATGAATCGTTGGTCAATTTAGTTTAGCCGGGCGAATTGCGACGTCGCAAGCGGCGCGCACACCGCCGCGTTAAATCGCTTTCACGGACAGCCACTGCTCGACAATTAATGCGATTGCTAACTCGTGAGACGAGTGGATGATGATGAATATTGCTCGCCGCTTTCAACTTCAGGAAGTACTCGTAGCTTTATTTACGACGTGTTCCCGCAGAGAGAGAAAGCACAATTCGTTAGAGGGGCGGGGGGCCTGGTTCGTCCCCAACAATGACTCCTTATTCCTTTTGAAGTTTCCGCTTTGAAAACCAGCGACGTGATTAACTTTGTTTTCCACCGTTCCCGGGAATTAACGAGACTTGATCGTTCGTTTCGGAGTCTTGGGAGCGGGAGGAATTTTCTGCCCAGAATTTACGGCCTAATTACAGGCAGACCACCAACCCAAATCAAGTATTATTAGAATAGATTTTGAGTTCCCATTAGCGGCCGGCTTTGCCAATTCTCAGACGTGTTCCTCGATGCGTTTCCGCGCGAGCGATCGGCGAACGCGACCTCGACCGCGCGCGTTCTTTTGCGGTTGTGCGCGTCGCGTTCGGCACGATGTCCGACGTTTCGCTCCACGTGCCTGGGACGACGGGACGGGGGGGGGGCTCATTCAGGAACCGAACTGTGCGGTTCGCTTTCAGCTCGCGGTGCCGAACGACGCCACGGCACAACCGCACCACGCGTCGTGGGAGAGAGGTCAGCGACGTTCCGTCAAGTTTTTTTGTTTTACCCCGGCGCTTTAGAGCTGGGGTCGAGGGGACCATGCGAACGCTTTCAGACGTTCGCTCGCGGGAGCGGGGATCTGTGGCGAATTGCAGCACAGCCAGTCGTGGTCACCTGCTTGTATGGGTGTGTCCTCGCGCGTGCGTGCGGGCGTTTGTGTAAGCCAGCGCCTGCCGCATTGTGTTGTACACCAGGCGGGCGACTCAAAGTGGAAGGTCGCGCGATCAAATCCCTAGGAAAGGCCCCACTGAGCTACGTAGCTCTTTCTACTGCAACGAAATAGCCCAACAAGGTGGCTTGTCGCGTGAAAACTTATAGCGGCCAAATGCTCTTAAACGCGTGACGTCGATTCTAAACGTGGAGGGAAACACCGGAGGACCCGGATAAAAATCCACGTGACCACGGGGAGAGAGACATGTAGATTAATCCTAGATTTGAAGCTTTCGTGACTGCAAGGATTTGCTGTATCAAGTGAGGCAGGGATTCCAAGATGCAAGTTCTTAAATACTTGTATTTAAGAATCCCTGCTACAGCAAATCTAGCTGTGACGGTCCCACCTGATGACGGAGACTTGTGTTGCCTCCGAAACGTCGTGATTTATTATTATTTTATTTCTATTATTACGTTTATTATTTATAATTTCATTTTTTACCTACGTGACTTTACCGAAAAAACTAAGAGTATAGACATGCAGATTCCCAAATATACAGCAGACGTCGGGGTCGGGATCGAACTTGCAACCTCCTGTGTACCAGGCGAGGGAGTTAACATCTTGCCACCGCGACTCACCCCATCAACATTCTAACCGAGTCTATGAAAACAGGCAACCACAGCTGCTGATGCAGATGGCAGAGACAATGAATACAACGAATACATTCAGGTGGTCATTGCGTCGCTGTTCTGGATGACCACAGCCGCACACTACTACTGCAGAGTTTTAACATTTTACCATTTGGGCATCACTGGGCATCCGCATCTGCTGCTGCCGTGGTTTGTGCAGTGGTTGAGGTTTAGGGTTGGACCGCGAGCAGCTTTGTGGGCGATCAAATCCAGAGGGATCTTCTGCGTTGGCTCTTTCACCGTAACGTCACGAGACACCAGATTTTTTTTGGGGGGGGGGGGGGGGGTGGGATCTGCAAAGAATCGAGGCCTGGAATTTTTTTTGTGTTATTCCTTGTTTTTTTTTTATCTCTGTTCCTGCTTTGGTTCATTTAGTTATTTATTATTCTTCTTCTTTTTAAAAACTATTTGCTCCACATGTGAAAAATGTGCTGATCTGTAGTCCAGGCAAAATAGCCCAGTGGTGGCGTGCCCGTGTGTAGCCGTGCAGCCGTGTGCGAGTTGCGTGTGTGAGTGTGTATGGGGAGTGGCCTCAAGGTGCACATGGCCTGGCACAAGCGTCGTGGTGACGTCACCGCCACTTAGTGGCGAATGGCGGTTGTTGTTGTTGTTGTTGGGGAGTGGTAGTGTAGTGGTTAGCGCACTGCGCTACGATCCTAGCGACCCGAGTTCGATTCCCGCTCACGGTCAACGCCTTGACGATTATCTGAACCGGTCCTGGGCCTCCCCTGTGTGTAAACATCGCCACTGGGGAGACAAAGGCGGTCGGGCGTGGTGCTGGCCACCAACCTCCTCGTGCGTGCCTTTCCGGCCTTCACAGGTGCTACTCGCTGCTGAACAGCACTTGCCCCAACAGTCCGCTAAGGCTACACGGGGTGCGTCTTTGTCTTTGTGTCGACGTTTCTGTCTGGCAGGACGAAGAGGAGGAGATCAAGCTGGAGATCAACATGCTGAAGAAGTACTCACACCACCGCAACATCGCCACCTACTACGGCGCCTTCATCAAGAAGAGCCCTCCGGGGCACGACGATCAGCTCTGGGTGAGGGGTCGCTCACCTACTCACCACTCACCTACTCATCGCTCACCTACTCACCGCTCAGCTACTCACCTACTCATCACTCACCTCCTCACCACTCACCTACTCACCTACTCACCACTCACCTACTCACCACTCACCTACTCACCTACTCACCACTCACCTACTCACCTACTCACCTCACCACTCACCTCACCGCTCACCTACTCACCTACTCACCACCGTAGCATCGCCACCTACTACGGCGCCTTCATCAAGAAGAGCCCTCCGGGGCACGATGATCAGCTCTGGGTGAGGGGTCGCTCACCTACTCACCACTCAGCTACTCACCACTCAGCTACTCACCGCTCAGCTACTCACCGCTCACCTACTCACCAATCACCTACTCACCGCTTCCCTACTCACCAATCACCTACTCACCGCTCAGCTACTCACCACTCACCTACTCACCACTCAGCTACTCACCACTCAGCTACTCGCCTACTCACCGCTCACCTACTCACCACTCACCTACTCACCACTCACCACTCACCTACTCACCACTCACCTACTCACCAATCACCTACTCACCGCTTCCCTACTCACCAATCACCTACTCACCGCTCAGCTACTCACCACTCAGCTACTCACCACTCATCTACTCACCACTCAGCTACTCACCACTCAGCTACTCGCCTACTCACCGCTCACCTACTCACCACTCACCTACTCACCACTCAGCTACTCACCACTCAGCTACTCGCCTACTCACCGCTCACCTACTCACCACTCACCACTCACCTACTCACCACTCACCTACTCACCACTCACCTACTCACCGCTCACCTACTCACCACTCACCTACTCACCACTCAGCTACTCACCGCTCACCACTCACCACTCACCTACTCACCACTCACCTACTCACCACTCACCTACTCACCACTCACCCACTCACCGCTCACCAACTCATCGCTCACCTACTCACCGTTCAACTACTCACCACTCACCTACTCACCTCTCAACTACTCACCACTCACCTACTCACCACTCAGCTACTCACCACTCACCCACTCACCACTCACCTACTCACCGCTAACCTACTCACCACTCGCCACTCACCTACTCACCAATCACCTACTCACCACTCACCTCGCACCTACTTACCACTCGCCTACTCACCGCTCAGCTACTCACCACTCACCTACTCACCTACTCACTACTCACCGCTCACCACTCACCGCTCACCTACTCACCACTCACCTACTCACCACTCACCTACTCACCACTCAGCTACTCATCACTCACCTACTCACCACTCACCTACTCACCACTCACCCACTCACCGCTCACCAACTCATCGCTCACCTACTCACCGTTCAACTACTCACCACTCACCTACTCACCTCTCAACTACTCACCACTCACCTACTCACCACTCAGCTACTCACCACTCACCTACTCACCAATCAGCTACTCACCACTCACCCACTCACCACTCACCTACTCACCGCTAACCTACTCTCCACTCGCCACTCACCTACTCACCAATCACCTACTCACCACTCACCTCGCACCTACTTACCACTCGCCTACTCACCGCTCAGCTACTCACCACTCACCTACTCACCTACTCACTACTCACCGCTCACCACTCACCGCTCACCTACTCACCACTCACGTACTCACCACTCACCTACTCACCACTCAGCTACTCATCACTCACCTACTCACCACTCACCTACTCACCACTCACCCACTCACCGCTCACCAACTCACCACTCACCTACTCACCTCTCAACTACTCACCACTCACCTACTCACCACTCAGCTACTCACCACTCACCACTCACCTACTCACCGCTAACCTACTCACCACTCGCCACTCACCTACTCACCAATCACCTACTCACCACTCAACTCGCACCTACTTACCACTCGCCTACTCGCCGCTCAGCTACTCACCACTCACCTACTCACCTACTCACTACTCACCACTCACCGCTCACCTACTCACCACTCACCTACTCACCACTCACCTACTCACCACTCAGCTACTCATCACTGACCTACTCACCACTCACCTACTCACCACTCACCCACTCACCGCTCACCAACTCATCGCTCACCTACTCACCGTTCAACTACTCACCACTCACCTACTCACCTCTCAACTACTCACCACTCACCTACTCACCACTCAGCTACTCACCACTCACCCACTCACCACTCACCTACTCACCGCTAACCTACTCACCACTCGCCACTCACCTACTCACCAATCACCTACTCACCACTCAACTCGCACCTACTTACCACTCGCCTACTCACCGCTCACCTACTCACCACTCACCTACTCACCACTCACCTACTCATCACTCACCTACTCACCACTCACCTACTCACCACTCACCTACTAACCACTCACCCACTCACCTACTCACCACCGCAACATCGCCACCGACTACGGCGCCTTCATCAAGTAGAGCCCGCCGGGGCACGATGATCAGCTCTGGGTGAGGGGTCGCTCACCTACTCACCACTCAGCTACTCACCACTCAGCTACTCACCGCTCAGCTACTCACCTACTCATCACTCACCTCCTCACCACTCACCTACTCACCGCTCACCTACTCACCACTCACCTACTCACCTACTCACCACTCACCTCACCGCTCACCTACTCACCTACTCACCACCGCAACATCGCCACCGACTACGAGGCCTTCATCAAGTAGAGCCCGTCGGTTGTGATCTCTGCCGCCCTCTTCTGGGCAACTGGATTCCGGCTTCCTGTCGGCGGACTGCAGGCAGAGGTCCACGTGACGAGCCGCACCGCCGATTGGCTCGCTCGGCAACGCACGGTGCGAAAGAAGTTCAACACACGTACGTAACGAATGTTAAACGCGAACTCATCCTCCGCCCTCCTTGCCATCCCCCCCCCCGCCCTCTTGCCGTCCGTCGCGTCAGCTGGTGATGGAGTTCTGCGGCGCCGGTTCGGTCACCGACCTGGTGAAGAACACGAAGGGCAACAGCCTCAAGGAGGACTGGATCGCCTACATCTGCCGGGAGATCCTCCGGGTAAGGAGCACGTTGTCCACCTTTGACCCACGCCCCGTCTCCTGTCGCTGCCTTTCAAACCAACGGTTGGAGGGGGAGGGGATGGTGTGTCCACTGAAACTACTAAGATGACTTTTTAACCAGGTAAAGCCTCACTGATCCAGGCAGCTTTGTTTCAGCAGCGACCTCGCCGTCACAACCGATAGCCCAACGAAGCGGCTTGTCGTCGTGTGGGCATTCATAGCAGCCACAAATGCTCTGAACGCGTGGCGTTGATTCTGAATGTGGAGGGAAAACCGGAAGATGCGTCGGGGGTCAGGGATCGATCCCATGAGGGAGATCAAATCTCCCCACCGCTCCTCCCGTCTCCGAACCCGGCGGCCCGTGTTGGATACCCGCTTGCGGCCACAGCACCAGTAACGATGATCTGAGCTGTTCCCGGGACTCCCCTAGGTCGACTCGTGCTGTCAAACCCTCTATGGTTTCAAATGCGTGGCAGCCCCCTCGCACCGATGATGTCTTGTCGGCGAATGTGGCCTCCCACCCTCTGAATATTAGTGAAGAACACTGCGATGTAAGACCCCGCATAGCGCAGTGTTCGTGCACACCCTGGGCTTGCGTGGAATGTCTCCCGGCGCCGATAATTAACGACGTGCCTGCCCGTGCCTTGTCTCCCACCCCCAACCCCGCACGAACCTGCAGGGTCTGGCTCACCTCCACGTCCACAAGGTCATCCACAGGGACATCAAGGGACAAAACGTCCTTCTCACCGAGAACGCCGAGGTGAAGCTCGGTGAGTCTCCTCCATACCAAAACAAAAAAAAATGGTAACGGCGCAGCCCTGCAATGGCTTTCTCGCGCCACTGCCGGCGGAAGGGTCCTCCGCTAGAAGGAGCTGCGTAGAGACCCTCTAGAGGGTACTTGGCCTACTCCTCCATGCCGGCGGCCACCGCACTGCGACCCCGCCGTGCGACTGACTGTCGGTGCGCCCGTTGGTGCTGCGGGCGGGTGGGGCGGATGGTTCGAAGGGACTTGGACATTCGTGGGACCGTTCCGCCACATCGGCAAGGCCGCCACCCCGTGTCACACTCCATACACGCAGCCCCATGTGGGTCAATCCTCAGACGACGGGCGACGGACCTCCCCGCACACCGTGCGGGTCGTGTGCGTTGACCGTTCTACTTGCTGCGGGTTCGTGACGGCACAGTGGGAGGGCTGGGTAAGGGGGATGGGGGGCATGGGGGGGGCGGGGGGCGTGGGGTGGCACGGGGCCATGGGGGAATAGCGATGCAGCACAACGGTACGACGTGTAACAGTCGTGTTTGCCGCGGGAGCGAGAGAGAGAGATCGCGATCCCCCCCCGTAGCGCTCGTCGCGACTCACCCTCTCGTTCACCGTGGCTGCCCCTCCCACCCCTACCCCCCCCGCCTGCAGTCGACTTTGGAGTGAGCGCCCAGCTGGACCGCACGGTCGGGCGCCGGAACACGTTCATCGGCACGCCCTACTGGATGGCGCCCGAGGTCATCGCCTGCGACGAGAACCCCGACGCCACCTACGACTACCGCGTACGTCGACGCGCTCGCGGCCTCCGCGGCCGGTTGGCGGAGGCCGTCGGTGGGGCCCGGTCCTTGTAGGCCCGAGGCGCTTGGGCTTCGTGGGCCTCCGGCGATAATCTCTTGCCGTGGTGACGACCGCCGCCGCCGTCGCTCGCTCGGTTCGCGCGTAGCGCAAACATGGCACATCTTCCCTTGCTCTCCGTTGAGAATGAGATTGTGCGAAAAACACCATTGGAAGGTGCGATTTGCTATTTTCGTCTCTCCACGTCTCTCCTGAAACTAAACTAAGCTATTTTTATTCCACCAGGTAAGGCCCACTGAGCTCTGTAGCTCTTTTTCAGAAGCGGCCTGACCACAATTGATGGCTCGGCAACAAAGTGGCTTATCGGGTGGAAATTCATAGCAACCAAATACTCGAAACGCGCGACGTCGATTCTGAATGTGGAGGGAACAACCAGAGGACCCGGGGAAAAATCCACGCGACCACGGGGAGAGAGTCAACCACGTAAACTACAAATATACAGCAGGCGTCAGGGTCGGGGTCGAACCAATGACCTCCTGCATAGCGGGCGAGGGACTTAACATCTCCCAGCCACTGTGGCACCCCTCCCCCCCCCCCTCCTCTTTCATCCTGCCCTCCGTCGAATCTGCCTGCCGTTAAACTCGCTTCACGTAGCCGTCGCTCTGGGCACGCTTCGACGTCATTCGCATACTTCGCGAATCGCTCGACAGAAATTAAATTTGCGGTGGGGGGGTGGGCACGGGGGGGTGGGCACGAGTTTTCGTGGTGCCGTGGCCAGGAGTGCCCGTGGGGTGGTCAACTTTAAAGCAACAACAACCGCCCCCTCGGCTTTTTGCCGGTAACGATGAACAGGGAGGCAGGCGGCTTTTCATCTCTCTCCCGCGGTGGCGATTTGGTTATTTATTTATTTCGTTGCTGCTCCGATTCGAAGCACATGGCCACGGCCGAGGCGCTGCAGGTTTTTTTTTCCGTTTGTGGAAGGATAAAGACGTTAATAAATGCACGGCACCCGCCAAACCCCCCCCCCACCCCCCGTCAATCGACGACTCGTCGCCGGCGGTTGTTTGACGATACTTCACCAACGCCGCCGCCGTTCGGTGCGGGTTGTCGAAGGGAGTGCCGAGTGATGAGAAGCGTGGGGGGGGTGGTGGAGATGGGGGTGCCGGACCGCTTGAAGTTAGTCGCACGTAGAACACGTGACGTCGTCCGTCTTTCCCGTTGCTTTTCAAATTGGACGATCGATATCGCAAAATAACGACAACTCTCGCTCGGCTGTCGAGTTGGGTGCCACGGTCGCGAGACGTTAACCACCTCGTCCGGTACACAGGAGGCGGTGGTCTCGATCTCGACGCCTGACTCCTGTGTGTCTCTCTCCCCGTTGTCGCGCGGATTTTTCTCCGCGTCCCCCGGTGTTTCCCTCCACGCGTAGAATCACTGTCACGCGTTCAGAGCATTTGGCTGCTATAAATTCTCACGCGTGACTATATAAGCCACTTCGATGAGCCATCGTGTGCGTGGCCAGTTCGCTTCTGACAAAGATCTGTATTGCTCAGCGGGCCTCTTGTGTAAAAAAAACAATATATTTATTTTTTTAGTTTGTTGAACGCTTAAGCGGAGAGGTGAACGATGCGGCCGCGGCGGGGGGCTGCGATGACGCTCGGCGGCGTGTGGAGCCGGGGGCGGCGGTTGTAACCTCGCTCCGTGTTTATTCCCGACAGAGCGATCTGTGGTCCCTGGGCATCACTGCGATGGAAATGGCAGAAGGCGCCCCCCGTGAGTTACCCCCCGTCCTGTTGCTGGTGGTGGCCACGCTACACACGCGTGTTCTCTCGCTCGGAGAACACGCCGCACACGCGTGTTCTCTAGTCTAGAGAACACGCCGCACATGCGTGTTCTCTCGTCTAGAGAACACGTCACCCGCGTGTTCTCTCAACCAGAGAACACTCCACACGCATGTTCTTTCATCCAGAGAACACTCCACACGCGTGTTCTTTCATCCAGAGAACACTCCACACGCGTGTTCTTTCATCCAGAGAACACTCCACACGCGTGTTCTTTCATCCAGAGAACTCCACACGCGTGTTCTTTCATCCAGAGAACACTCCACACGCGTGTTCTTTCATCCAGAGAACACTCCACCCGCGTGTTCTCTCATCCAGAGAACACTCCACACGCGTGTTCTTTCATCCAGAGAACACGCTCACATGCGTGTTCTCTCGCCCGGAGAACACGCCGCACACACGTGTTCTCTCGTGCAGACAACACGCCGCACGCGTGTTCCCTCGTCCAGAGAACACTCCACACGCGTGTTCTCTAGTCTAGAGAACACGCCGCACGCCACACGCGTGTTTTCTCGTTTAGAGAACACTCCACATGCGTGTTCTCTCGTCTAGCATTTGTGCGGGCAGCGAGTCGGTTGGTGGATCACCGCACACGGATGTTGTTGCGAAGGTCCTTCCCCCCTCCCCTCTTCCCCCCTCCCCCTGATTGTGGGTGGGGGTCGAGGAGGAGCCGTCCCCCCCCACTCCTCCCCCGACTCGCCTGGAGAAGGGGGCACGGCAAAAATGTCGAACTCCACCCATTCCGGCTGTATGGGATCGAGCGTTGCCCCATCGCGCGCGCACGCCCGCATCGCGTAGTGGGTTATCTCGAGTGCTGCGGTTTCCTCCCACGTGTACATACACTCAGTCGTTGGCTGATAACAAATCGATATATAGAGAGGAACGCAGAGCTCGGGGGTAATATGCCACACGGCTGAGTCGCTCTCCGTCCCCAAAAAAAAATTACTCACGTAGCAAATCATCTCCCCCCCCTGTTGCGAAAAGTTTGCGGGGACGCTCCTGAAAAAAGGGTGTCATGAGGCTCGGTTGAGGCTTCCCCGGGTGAACGAGCACAAGAGTAGCGAGTAGTCGGTTCCCAATTTGTTTTCCCGGTTTTTGTTGCGTCTGACAAACTCTCCCACAGCGCTGTGCGACATGCACCCCATGAGGGCCCTCTTCCTCATCCCGAGAAATCAGCCTCCTCGACTCAAGTCCAAGAAATGGTACGCGGTGCGACGCGTGTGTCGCTTGATGCGTGTGTCGCTTGATGCGTGTGTCGATTAAATGCGTGTCACTTCGAAGCGTGTGTCGATTACAAGTGTATATGGCCAGCGGTTAACGTGTTGTGCTACAAACGCGGCGACGCGAGTTCGATTCCCGTTCACGGCCACAAAACACCAGTCGTCAAGATTATTTGAACCGGTCCTGGGCCTCGCCTAGGTCGACTCGGCCTCAAATTAGTACCCGGTGCGGTGTGCAAACATCGCCACCGGTGCTTGGCCACCCACACCAGCCTCTCCCCCACCCCTCCACCCTGACGAACGAGCGCGATCTCCTCGTCCTCGACGCGCAGGTCAAAGCGTTTCCTGAGCTTCGTCGAGAACTGCCTGATCAAGAACTACACCCAGCGGCCCTCGACCGAGCAGCTGCTCAAGCACCCGTTCATCCGCGAGCAGCCCAACGAGCGCAATGTGCGCATCCAGCTCAAGGACCACATCGACCGCACGCGCAAGAAGCGCGGAGAGAAGGGTGCGTGCCGCCCCCCCCCCTCCTCAACGTACACGCATGCAGGCCGCTCCTCTAACCGGCCGTCCGTCTGTCGTCTGTGTGCACGGCCGTACGCCGGCGTTTGTGCCGCCTAGTCCGTTCAGCTGTTAGCGCGCTACTGCGCTACGAACCCGGCGACCCAAGTTCGATTCCCGCTAACGGCCACCAACGCCAGCGACGATTATTTGAACCGGTCCTGGGCCTCGCCTAGGTCGACACGGTCTCAAATGAGTACCTGGTGCGGTGTGTAAAAACACATCGCCACTGAGGAGACAAAGGCGGACGTGCGTGGTTGCTGGCCACCCATCCCCTCGTGTACCCTGTCTGTCTGTCTGCCTGGTTCTCGGTTGGTCTGTGTGTGTTTGTTTTTCTGTCAGTGTTTTTTCATCTGTGTGTCAGATGTATGTCTGCTGGTTGGTTAGTCTGTCCGTCTGTATGTTGGTCTTTGTGTCTATTGGGCTGTGTGTTTATCGGTCTGTGTTTGTGCGTGCCTGTACGTATGGCAGTGTTGGTCACCACTCCGGAAAGGAGAATGGGAGGAATGATTGTATCTGCGTCCCTGTGGCAGATGAGACAGAGTACGAATACAGTGGAAGTGAGGAAGAGGAGGAGACGGACGCACACCAAGAAGGAGAACCAAGGTTTGCTACTTGGCTCGTGACGGCACACACAGCCTACCCTCGGCTTACGACGGCTCGCACGGCGTACTCTAGACTCACGCCTGCACACACATGGCCTTAGAATAACGTGACGGGATCTTTAACGTCCGCAGTGAAATAGACGGATTGTAATTTGTGTGGCTCGTAAACGCGGCAGCATTAACCAGGGCACCCGCTGGGTTCTAACCGCAAACCTCTGCAACGGGCGGCGAGTGTGCGCTACCTCCCGCTCGGCCACGTGACACGGCCCTCGACCGTTGACCTTTCGACCCGCCGCACCCTCCGCGCGGCGCCTCCGACCCTCGGTGTCCTTCCGCGCAGCTCCATCGTGAACGTGGCCGGGGAGTCGACGCTGCGAAAGGATTTCCTGCGGCTGCAGCAGGAGAGCGGGCGCGAGCGCGCCGACGCTGTACGGCGCCAGCAGCAGCTGCTGGCCGAGCAGCAGCTGCAGCAGCGGCAGCGCGAGGAGGTGCAGCGCCAGCTGCAGGCCGACCGCCAGCGCCGACTGGAGCTGCAGCGGATGCAGAGGAGGCACCTCGAGGAGGTGAGACGAGGGGGAGACTGGGGGACATGTCGAGACTGAGATGGCTACGTGGGGACTGGGGTATAGAGACACAGGGAAGGACATGGGGGGGGAGGGAGACGGGGGGAGGGAGACGGGGGGAGGGAGACGGGGAGAGGGAGACGGGGAGAGGGAGACGGGGAGAGGGAGACGGGAAGACGGGGAGAGGGAGACGGGCAGAGGGACACGGGGGGAGGGACACGGGGAGAGGGACACGGGGGGAGGGAGACGGGGGGAGAGACACGGGGAGGGACACGGGGGGAGGGACACGGGGGGGGGAGGGACACGGGGGGGGAGGGACACGGGGGGGGGGGGGGACACGGGGGGGGGAGGGACACGGGGGGGGGAGGGACACGGGGGGGGGGAGGGACACGGGGGGAGGGAGGACGGGGGGGGGGGGGGACACGATGGGGAGGGACACGGGGGGAGGGACACGGGGGGGGGGACACGATGGGGAGGGACACGGGGGGATGAAGATATGGAACATAGCCAGAAGGAGATAGACATGGAGCTGTAAAATTACTTGAGACGAGGATGGAGACACATGGGGGGGGGGTGGACACGGGGACGGAGAGACTGAGATGGACACAGGGAGATCAGAAAAGGTGGCTGTGGCTTTTGTGGCTCTTCTACGCGCCTCTCTACCCCTCTCAGGCCCCCCTCCTCTGCCCCTCGATGCGCCCCCACGCCTGCCCGCTGCTCGCTCGCTCACGGCACTTGCCAGATTCGCTCGGCGCGTAACGCCGTCCGACTTCTGCGTCGGGGGTCAAGGGTCAAGCGCGACTTCGCATCTGGAGGCTCCGCTCCCTCGCCCCTCTTCCCTCTCCGCCTCCACCGCCCGGTGCCGCCATCGGCGCCTCCACCGGCGCCTCCACCGCTGACGGGGCCGCCCCCCGCAGCGCGGTTTTTTTTATTTTCCCGAGGGGATCCCCTGCGGAGATGTAACCCGGCGGCGCATGGCCATTCCCTCACCGCCAGCGTGTACCGACTGCTATCGGTGGTGAAGTGTGGTCGAATGAGTGCAATGATCGTGACGTCACCGCGCTTTGCCAATCCACGGTTGGATGAAGTGTCTTGCCCACGTCACGTCATGGGGACTGGTTGACCGTACCTCGCCAAGCTAGTCTGTGTTGGCGAAGGAAAAAGGGTGGGGTGGACGTTCAGGACCTGTTCAGAACTCGCCCCGCCACCGATGTCAGCTGTGTCCAGGAATCTAAGTCGGGTTGCCCATTGCGTCTCCGCTCAACCCCAAGAGGCAAATCAGAATATGTGTCGGCTTGGGCTGCGAGGTGGCCAAATGATGGCAGTGCACCAATGGATTCTTGACTCCACCTGTGCGGAAGCTTTGAGTGTGTGTGTGTACCCTGCCGTACGTGCGTCGGCTTTCTCCGAGCACACGGATTGAACAAGAACAAAATCAAAACCGTGCGCACTGAGGAAAGTAAAAAAAGAACCTTCCAACACACTCATCAATCATCCAGCCTCCTTCCCTCACCCCCTCCTCCACCTCCGCCCTCCACTCTGCCCACCGAACCCATATCTGTGCTGGAGCAGCCAGTTGCTAGCTCTGTACTTGATAAAAGATTTAACGCAAAGCAGTTGGGGAGGCGATTGATGATCCAGCACTCTCTGATTCACTCCATTCGCTTCGCTCGCTCCTCACTCGCCCGGCGGTCAGTCGCCTCCTTGCATTACCCTCCTGTTGCTACTACCTCGGTAACCGTTGCCCTGAACATCGCTCATTGATTCCTCCACCGTTACGTCTCATCCACGCTGTTCAAGCACCACACTGCAGGTCACAACAACACACTCACTTACTCAGCCGTCCACTCGCCCACTCACTCGCCCACCCACTCGTCCACTCACTCGCCCACTCACTCGCCCACTCACTCGCCCACTCACTCGCCCACTCACTCGCCCACTCACTCGCCCACTCACTCGCCCACTCACTCGCCCACTCGCTCGCCCACTCACTCGCCCACTCACTCGCCCACTCACTCGCCCACTCACTCGCCTGCGTCCGCCCGTAACACGGGGTCGCAATAACTCCCCCTACCTGTGATCCGATATGAACACGACTTTCGGATGAAGTTGTCTTGCTGCTTGCGACTCGCACTGGAGAACAACCGGCCCAGTCGATCCGAGGCTGGCGGCAATACTTGACCCAGACAAATACAACTGAACTAACCCTGTCCTGTCAGGCAAAGCACACTGGGATATACACTTATTATTCAGAAGCGACCTGGCCACAATTGATAGCTCAACAAAGTATCTTTATCACGTGGACATTTTATAGCAGCCATATATTCTTTAACGCCGTGACGTTGATTCCAAATGCGGAGTAACAAACCGGAGGACCCGGAGAAAAATCCACGCAACCACAGAGAGAGAGAGACGCAAACTCCAAACATACAGCGGGCGTCAGGGTCGGGATCGAACCCAACGACCTCCCGCATGCAAGGCGAGGTAGTTAACATCTCCTCGCCACCGGTGAGCAGTCACGGAGGCTTGCCAGGAAGACGGAATTTAACCGGCGACCTCCGGATGGCGCGCCCAGCGCGTGTCGCTGAGCGTCTGACCGCCGCTCGTGACAGCTTTCCAGCTTTTATTGTGAATTGGAGTTGGAGGCGGACCGCAAGGGAAGCACTGATTACCAGGCTGTGACGTGGCTGCCACGTGTAAATGTTTCATGAAGCCGTCGGTTATATGTTTAGGTGAGTTGTCGGCTCTGAACGGGGTGGGGGGGGGGGGTGCCCGACGGCTCCGTCCGTTCGTGTTAAACTCGGAACTGTGAACGGGGAAGAGAAACGGTGCACACGCGGCTGAACTCCACGTCGCTTTCCAACATCATGCCGTTGCCATCGGAGTTTTTGTTTTTTATATTAGACTAGCGATGTTGACGTTACGTTTCAAGCCGCGTGACCGCGGCCAGTTTTCCCCACGTTGCTTTCCCAGTCTCGTTTGCAACGTTTCTCGTTGGCTCCGTCACGTTCATGCAGTTTTGTTCACCCCCGTGTCGTACAAATGGTAACGGCCTCTAATTTTGGTGCAACATTGCATGAATCGTGAGTGTAAGAATCCGTTTTAATACAGCGACATCGGTGTATCGATCGACACGCGGCCGGCAAACGTGCTGTGACGAAACGCGGCTGTGAAATTTGACGATTTCACGCCTTGATATTTCCCCAGCGATCCGACATGTAGATAACCGCAAAGTGTGGCTAACAGCGGTGTCGTAAAGGAAGTTGACTGGACAGAATCAACAAGGGGCGGGGGGGAGGAGGGTTATGAGTCAATAGAAAACAGAGGCCAAACAGCTCGAGGAAGGGTGAGAGAGATGACGGAGCGGGTGGGAAGGCGCCCCCTTACAAAGATGGACAGGAGTGTTCAATCGGTGCCACGACCAGCGGGGAGCCAAGCTGTGTCACAGGAGGAGGAACATCCCAAGAGTCTTGTCGGTCTGCTGGCCACCCAGCCCTGCTTCTGTGCCACAGTGCCGGGCTTCAGAAGTGCTGCTAGGCTAACAGCACTTGCCCCAACAGGTTGTTAAGGCTATACGGCGGATCTTTGCGTTACATCGTTTAGACATTTTTTTCATTTTGGCCTTACGATTAGCCGCACCTCCGATTTGGGCACGGTTGGATACGTATGGTGCGAAAGAAGTTCAGCATACGTGCATTCAGTAAAACAAGTTACAGCCGTTTGGAATTGGCTGCGCAGTCGATGAAAGTTTCCTAGAGAGTCTTGATTTGAAGCTTTCGTGACTGCAGGAATCCATCCGCTTTGGTTGTTTCGGTAAAGTTGGGTAACTTCGTGACTTTTTACCGAAAGAACCAAAGAGTGCGAATTAATTTATTTTTTCTTCACGACGGTGACCGTGGTGACGATGTTCGCCAATCCGCCCGTCCGTCGTTCCTCTTTCCGCAGCGGTACAATTCCGAGGACCAGGGATCGGCAAACCTTCGGCCGATTCGTCACGTCATTGATTAAGGGGACCCCACCGTCTTGTATTCGTCACGTTGCTCTTGAAATATTGAAGTTTATTTTTTACCGATCGCGGGGAAAAAAAAACGGCTCCTGCCCCCCCCTCCTCCCCCCGAAGCGCAGAGTAGCGGCAAGGAGGAGAGGACGCGCCGGGGAGGGCGGCTCCCTCCCGCCGTTGATGTCGGGCGGTGGGAATTGGCTGGTGTGGCAGGCGCCACGTGGAGCGTTGTTTGGCGGCGGCTTGGTGGGGGGTGGCGGCCTTCGCCCATAAACGGGCGGATCGTAACCGATGGCGATGACGGTGATGGTTTTACATTTTTACGGTCGTCTTTTTTTTACCGTCCCGCTTCCTGTCCGTCTCCCTGCACCGCCTCTGCCACTTCGTCTCCCCACGTCCATCGCCAACTTTGCCGCTGCCGCCGCCACATCCATCACCTCCGCTACCTCCACCGCCGCCTCCCCTCGTCCATCACAAACTCCACCACCATCTCTTCCACCACCACCTCCTTCCCACCTCTTTTATAAACCTTGCGACCTCCACGTCCATCGCAAACCCCACGACCGCCACCACATCCACCACATCCACCACCTCCTCCGGAGTGCAGCAGCAACGGCGCGCTCGCGAGGCCTCCAAGCAGCAGGAGCGCGAGCACAAGCGGCACCGCGAGCTCGAGCTGGAGCGCCGGCGCGAGCAGCAGCAGGAGCTGGAGCGCCGCCGTGCCGACGAGCTGGAGCGGCGGCGCGAGCAGCAGCAGCAGCAACAGCAGCAGCAACAGCAGCAGCAGCAGCAGCAGCAGGAGGCCGAGCGGCGGCGCGCCGACGAGATGGAGCGCCGTCGCGAGCAGCAGCAGGAGCTGGAGCGGAGGCGCCGTGACGAGGAGGTGCGGCGGAGGGAGGCCGAGCTGGAGCGCTGGCGCCGCGACGAGGAGGAGCGCCGGCGTGCGGAGCGCGAGCAGGTGGGGGGGGGCGCTGCGCCGAGGGGGGCGGGCGGTGCGCACGCGGGGAACGTCGTCGCGTTTGTCGGCGTTCCGCTTTTCCGCGCGGTTTCGGCGTTTCCTAGCCGCGCGCGCGTGCGGTCCCCGACCCCTTTACGCGTCTCTCGCTTTGATTTCCCTTTTCTTTCGTTACAATGCTCTGGATCCTGCTCCCCGCCCCCCGCCGCCGCCACAAGACGCCCCCCCCCGTTTTATCCGCGGGACGCGAGATGTCCCGCGCCGCGTCGAGGGCACCTCGTGCGAGCCTGCCCCCTCCTCCCGTCGCTCTCGCTCCTCCCCTACCCCCCCACTTCTGCAGGAGCTGATCAGGCGCCAGTTAGACCAGGAGCAGCAGGAGATAGAGGAGCTGCAGCAGCAGCTGCTGCAGGAACAGGCCCTGCTGCTGGTAACGCACCGTGTGGCCAAAAGGCGCTTCGGCTTGGCTTCCATTCGTTTGACCCCCGATCATTTGCATCGACGACTCATTTCTTCAGAACTGCTTCTTCGCGTTTAGTTTGTTGTTCTTCCGCCCCGGCCCGCCCGCACCTCCGATCGGCGCGGTTGGCTGCCGTGCTTGGCTGCCGTGCGGTGCGAAAGAACGCACGCACATGTAGGCCTCGGCAAGGTAAGGTAAAAGTGTAAAAACAACGAGCCTGCCTTTACCCTACCTTTTACCTTACCACAATACAATCACTCTACCGTACCTTTTAACCTTTAGCAGGTAAGGTAAAAAGCAACGAGCCTGCCTTTTACCCTACCCTTTGCCCTTACCCCTTGGCATGTTTTTACCCGGTAAAAAGGGTACAATTACCTTACCTTGCCGAGGCCTACGCACGTGCGCGCATTTGCCCGTCAAGTCGATTCATTCCATTCGCTTCTCTTCTTCCTTCCTCGTGTCCTTTCACCATGACGTACAGACACCGAGAGGAAGAAGGCACGCTTGCTTAGCGGCAGCCACGCAGGCGTGCACGCCGGTGATCTCCCTGCCCCGCACCACGCCGTTCCCCCCATCCCACACCGTGCGAGGAATGGTCACGACTTCCCTGGGGCTTGCATTTCGATAAGAGAATTGATTCCTTCCACCGTCACGCTTCCGTTGTTGTTGTGTGTGTGTTTTTTTTGCTTTCCCCGTCTCGTTTGCGCAGTTTTTGTTCGCCCCAATGAACCCAAATACACCATTGGCGTATCATTCGCGATATTAAATACACCTTCTTGGTTCTTTCGGTAAAGTCACGTAGAAGGGAAATAAAATGATAAAATATAATAAAATACAATTCTCACGACGTTTCGGCCACAACGCAAGCAGCCGTCCTCAGGTGAAGAACATGGCTGTCGGAAAGACAGCGTCCGTCGTGAGAATTGTATTTTATAATGTTCTATTTTTATTATTTTACTATTTCCCTTCTAAGTGACTTTACCGAAAGAACCAAGAAGATGAATCCTTGCAGTCACGAAAGCTTTAAATCGAAATCAAATACACCATTGGCGTATCATTCGCATACGGCGTGCATACGTCTGTAAAGAATCGATTCTCTGACGCGCGATGTTAATGCGTGTATCGTGAGAGTATGAACGTGGCCTGTCTGGCGATTATCGCGGGCAGCTGGATCTGTTGGAGTTCTCCCATGACGAGGTGAAACCTGTACCCTCGGTTGAACGTCCCGAGCGAGTGTGTGTGAGGCTTAGTGGCGAGCGGTGGTGTAGTGATTAGCGCTACGAACCTGGCGACGCGGGTTCGATTCCCGCTCACGGTCAACACCGGTGGCGATTATCTGAACCGGTCCGGAGCCTCCCCTAGGTCGACTCGGCCTCAAATGAGTACGTGGTGCGGTGTGTAAACATCGCCACTAGGGAGACAAAGGCGGCCGGGCGTGGTGCTGGCCACCCACCCCCTCGTGCGCCGTGCCGGCCTTCATCGGTGCTCGCTAACAGCACTTGCCCCAATAGTCTATTCAGGCTACGTGGGGGATCTTTGTCTGTCCTTTTGTCGTGGTTAGCAGACTGCTTTGAACCCAGCTTCTCTGCGCATCTCACAAGGCACAATCTTGAGATTACATTTTTTGTTGCACAGAAGCCGCCATTCGGCAACATATCTGCGCGAAAGCAATCTCTGTCCCAGCTTCAACTTCATCGGCAAAGGGTCCGGGCTTGTTGAACTGCAGGAGCGCTGGGGGAACCGGATATCGTGGGCACGATCGACAATGCCGGCCTTGCAAAGTGCAACGCGGCCTTTGCTTCCTGAGACAATTGCTGCTGAACGACGCAAGTGCGGAAGTCCCGGCCGACGGACGGGTTCAAACATTGTTACGTACGCTAAGACGCGAACCAAAGTGCGTCGACGCGTTTTTTTCATCGACGCATTTTGCGCGTCCGCTGGCCTGTTTCGAGAGTGTCACCGCTCTGTTCGTCCCACCACTTGTTTATTTTGTACGTAACGATATAAAGATTTACGGTCACGCGAGCCGTTAAAAACGACGCGGGTGTTTTGACATGTGACGTCGCTGGGAGAAACTGCCACTGCCAGAGCCCTTAGTGGCTGCCTCGTTTTGCGCGTTTTGCGCAGTTTGCACGCACCGTCATTGCTGACTCGCTGACCCCGCCCCCCGGCGCCTCTTGCCGCGGCGTCGTAAGGCCACAGCGACCTACGGCCTCGCCGCGGCGTCGTAAGGCCACAGCGACCTACGGCCGCGACGCACCCCGACTTATCGTCGATATCCGTCGGCCGCTCCTCCAGTTTCGAGGCGAACGCCCGCCGCGGACTGACTTTGTCCGTCTGGACGCGCTCGCGAGACACGCGGGCGGAGCGGCGACCCTCGATTTTACGATCGGCGTCGTGTGTAGATGCCCCGTGAGAATCGTCCGGCTTAGTTTCTCTTCCGGACTTCGGATAGGTCGGTGCACGCTCCTGGACAACTTCCCGCCTCGCTGGCTGTCCCCTGGCGCTGTCGGCCCGTCTTGGCTAGAGCCTGCCGAATCCCTGTCCAGTCCTCTGTGATCTTGTCTCAAGGCTTGGTGGGATTATATACACAACTCCCTCCGGCTCGGAGAGTGCGTCTCGGCGCAACTCGGCACGCAGCGCCACGGTTTGTGCGGCCGGCTCGTGCGTTGTGTGCCAGCTTCGCAGCATGGACATCAGGCCAAACCATACCCACCCAGACCCATCTACTCACCGACCCACTCACCCACTCACCCACCCATACCCACCCATACCCATCTACTCACCCACCCATTCACCCATCCACTCACCCACCCATACCCATCAACTCACCCACCCATACCCACCCACTCACCCAAACCCACCCAAACTCCCACGCAAAGTTGAATACCCAGTGGGCGCTCGTAATCCGGCCGTAAGGAATTTGACGGCGCGTCTCTTTTGGTGTCAACGCTGCCGAGCCGCCGTTTGCTTTCACGACCGCCGCTCCGTGCGCCCCACATTGTTCGCGCGAACGTCGCAGGAACGCGCGATGCCGTGTACGTCGCGTGTCGGTCCGCACCCCGCGACCGGTAGAATGCGGGGACGTTCCCCTCCGGGGTGACCCCTCCCCCCCCGGTCTCGCGATCTCCGGAGGCGTTCTTACCTCCGGGAGCGATCCCGTCTCGCCGGAACGGATTAACCGCGGATTCTCTGCGCGCCCCCCCGCCCCCCTCCCTGTCACTCGGAATCTTTCGACGGTGATTATACCGGGGCTGAATGCGTTTCGTTACAAGCAAAAAGCCAAAGCAAAACAAACCAAACGCGTTGGGCTGACCGGGAGTGCGTGCTGCTCGTCGTGCCGGCTGGCCCGGTGTTGTTTTTTATTTATTTGCGAACACGTCCCGTCGTCTGCGCCGCAGGAATGCCGCCGCAAAGCGGAGGCGGAGAGGCTGCAGAAGCAGATCCAGCAGGAGAAGGACTTCCTGATGTCGCTGCAGCAGCAGCAACAACAGCAGCAGCAGCAAAGCGACGGCAGGGCGTTGCCAGGTGACAAGGCGCGAGTGGTGTACCAGTTCCTGGAAAACAAGCCTCCCGCCGACAAGCCAGCCTGGGCCAAGCAGGTACGGTCAGATGCGGTCGTCGTCGTCGTCGTCGTCGCCAGCGTTGCCACTCTCGCTGTCATCGTCAGCTTCGTCACGATCTCGACCGGTTGTTAGTGCCGCCGACATCTCATGGACGGTGCTGTCGTCACAACCACCGTCATCGCCGTCACGATTGCCTTGACCATCTGGTCGGCATCAGTATTATCGCCATCACTCTCAACAATAACAACAACATCACCACCAGTCAATGAACGTCACCACAATCAGCTCCTTCAACAAAGGGATTTCCGCATTATCTCCGTCGTGAGCATTCCGCTTGTTCCGGACGCCCCCTCCCCTTCCCCCCCTCCCCCCCCCTGCGGTTGTTGTGACGCGGAAACTCTCCCGACCTCGGCTTGTGGCGACTCCGGATGGCGCGCGGTCGTCGGCGGTGAGACGGATGCACCCTCGCTCACCCCCCCCCGCCCGCCCCACTCACCACGTCGTGCCGTTGGTTGTGCCGTGTGGCCGCGCCCCAGGTGGAGGACCGTTCGAAGATGAACAAGAAGAGCTCCCCCACCAACAGCCAGCGCGGCGGGGACGCCGGGCCGCAGCCGGTGCCGGCCGATGCGCTGGCAAACGGCGCGGCCCAGGCCGCCTCCTCCTCCTCCGCCGGTGCCGCTGCCGCTGCCGGCGCCGTCTCCTCCGCCGCGTTCCAGCGCGGCGTCGACCCGCAGGTGGGGGACGAGGGGGTGGAGGTGGGAGGGTTGGAGGGGGGGGCAGCAGCTCGCGACATCGTCGCCGAGGTTTCCCCCGCGGGATTTCGTCGTCACAACCATAATAACACGATAGTGATTTACACCTGGGAAGTGTGCGCATTTAATACGGAGAGGCTACCAATGGCGCCACCGTGTATGGAAAGCAGGAAATAAACAGGAGTTGGCGGGGTAAACGATCAGAACTAGTGGGGGGGGTATGAAGGCCAGTTGAAAGAGGTGAGTTTTCAACATGGGACTTAAATACATTTAACGATTCTAATCGTCTTACTTGCAAAGGCAAGGCGTTCAAAAACTTGGGAGCTGCACTGGCAAAATGTGCCGTGACCTCGGAGTCCTTTAGAAGAAGGGGGATCAAAGATCTTGGGGGGGACCTCGTTTGATCGGTTCTTGTTAAATATTGCGGGGGAGCCAAACTCGTTTGAGTGCCTGGTAGGCCAGGAGACCCGAGCCGTGCCCAAAGCATTCCTTCGTTTATTTTGAAATCCTTTATATTAAGTTCGCTTGCTTGCTTAGGACCGTGCAAATCTTTCTGTCGTTTTTTAATCCACTTCCCGTGATCTAATCGAGCTGACATTTTGCACACAGACTCGTTGTGCGTGACAATGCATTTCCGTGAAAAAACTTTTCCAAAATTTTACACTGTTTAGGGGAAAATTTTAAATATTTAATTGCCAATTGTTTAATGCTGCCAGACAATCATCTGACCCATAGGTGGCAGCCATCTCAAGCCAGAGGACGAGAAGACTCTAGCCGCCACGCATATAAAGGATTTATAGTGAAAAACTTTGTTTTTACGGGTTAATTTTTTTCTCCTCCGATTTCTGTTTTGTGTGTTTTTTTGCGCCGATTTCTCTTCGCTTCGTTGCTGTCCTGGCGCTTCCGTTGTGACGGCGCCGAGCCCTGTCGCGCGTCGGGGCTGTGCCAAGGGGGGTGGCCAACGGCTACGAGCAGGCGGCGGTCGTCCCCCTTGGCAGAGCGAGCTGTGGCACACATTTTACATGGGCGGACCACGTGGCTCCATTGCGGAGCGCTTGAATGGGTCGGGTCGCCCGTGCAAGTCGGGGCCAAGGCCACTTACACTTACTTCTCATTGCAAAGAATTGGCAGTTTTCTTACGTCGAGTATTCATGTGACGGCGCTTTGGGTGCAGATTTTAGAGGAAAAATAAAATCCACTTTCCCCCGACTCAGCCAGGTCGGCGATCGTTGAGAACGCAGCTTTTGACCATTTTTTTGTTTTTCTTTTTTTAAACGGGGACGTCGGAACGGTTAGTTGACGAGTGCCGATGCGATGCGCGCAGGTCCAGGTCGCCCACCGCATCTCCCTCCGGCAGCAGCAGCAGCAGCAGCAGCAGGCGGGCGGTGGCGGTGGCGTTGGGGCAGCACCACCCGCGATGCCGCGATCCCACTCCTTCCCCGAGCAGGAGTCTCCGCCGCTCATCCCCTCGTCCGCCTCCGCGCCGTCACACCCGCCCACCGACGGCCCCACGCGGAGGCTGCTCGCCGAACCGCCGGCCGCCGGCATCGAGGAGGTGCCCCCAAAGGTGCGGAGCGGTGAAAGCGTCACGCTTGCCGCGCCCCCTCCAAGTTGCGTGTGTGTGTGTGTGCGTGGTGTGCCGGAAACGTTCTCTTTCATCTCGCTGAGCTTGATCGTACATTGTAAGGTGGCACTCATTGTATATACAAGACAAAGATCCCCTGTATAGCCTTAACAGACTGTAGGGGCAAGTGCTGTTAGCGAGCACCTATGAAGGCCGGAACGGTACACGAGGGGGTGGGTGGCCAGCACCACGCCCGACCGCCTTTGTCTCCCTATTGGCAATGTTTACACACCGCACCAGGTACTCATTTGAGGCTGAGTCGACCTAGGGGAGGCCCGGGACCGGTTCAGATAATTGTCACTGATGTTGGCAGTGCGCGGGAATCGAACCCGTGTCGCCGGGTTCATAGCGCAGCGCGCTAACCGCTACACTATCGCTCCCCACTTATATATACACACACACACACACCTACAAAGTACTTGCCGCAAACGAACCGCCGATACCTTGCCGATCTCATCAAGGAGAATAAAGCATCGCGCGAACGCCGGTCGCACTCGCAGCGACAGCGGCTTTTGGCTGACCGTCGAACAAAGACGGCCACCGTGTCGAGGGGCGCTTTCAGATGCGCTTCTGCGGCTGTCCGGAACGCCTCTTCCTTCCGATATTCGGAAGCCGCTGGGAGCTGCGAACTTTTACATCGTCGTCTAGATTGAAACGCTCATTTCTTTAGAACTGCTTTTTGTGTTTTTGTTCGTTGTCTTTCCTCCAATGGCTACGTACGGTGCCAAGGAAGTTCAGCATTCGTGCCACGGCTCTCCGCCACTTGCCCCTGATGCGTCTAGCGTTCGCGTCCCTCACCTCTATCGCCCTCCTCTCGAACTCCGCTGAAATCAGACCGCGGTGAATTGCGATCGTCGGTGGGTGCTGAGCCGCCCTCTCCCTCCTTCCCCCCGTCGCGACAGGTCCCTCCGCGCACGACGTCACGATCGCCGGAGCTCATGCGGAGGAACTCGCCCGGCATCTTGCCGGCATTCACCCCTCGACCGAGCGGCCAGTCCCGGTGAGCTCGGTGAAGCGCGCCGCACTCGCCGAGGCGGCGGGAGGGTGGCGTTGGGGAGCTCGCGAATTATATTATGTAATTATATTATAATAGAATTGTAATTATCAGTCGGCAGTAGCCGACTGCTGGGTGAAAGGCCTCTCCAATCTGTCGCGGCGTGGTGGCGGTGGCGAGATGTTTACTACCTCGCCTGGTGTACAGGTGGTCGTGGGTTTCACTGACGCCTGCTGTGCATTTGGAGTTTACGTGCCTCTCTCCCCGTGGTCCCGTCGATTCTTCTCCGGGTCCTCCGGTTTTTTTTCCTTCTTCACATTTAGAATCAACGTCACGCGCTCAGAGTATTTGGCTGCTATAAATGTCCACGTGATAAGCCGCTTTGTTGACCTATCATTTGTGGCCAGGTCGCTTCTGAAAAAGAGCTACATAGCTCAGTGGGCCTTACCTGGTATAATTAAATGTGTGCGTGCGGTCCGCGTGACCAGACTGGCGGACGCGAAGGCCGCGGAGGGATCGGCAGACGGTGCGGATTTGCGGAGCCGGCACCAGAAGCAGTACGGCAGCCACTCGAGCTCGGGATCCGGTTCCGGATCGGCCTCCAGCTCTTCCGGCTCGCAGCCCAGCTCCGGGGAGCGGCAGAAGCCCCGCGGTGAGCGACCTCTCCTCCTCCTCCTCGTCGTCGGCAGCGGCCGTGATCTATCTTCTGCTGGATGATGAGTTGATTCGATCGCTCCGGCTCTTTGCCGGTCCACCTCCCCGACCGTGTTTTTTATCCTTCGGCTGCCGCGTCACCGTTAGTCTCGACCGCGGGTCTCCTGGCGACGTGCCCAGTCCACGCTCCGCACGGAACGCTGTGAACAGTCGATGTACCCTCTCACTTGCTTGTGCTGTAAGAACGCAACTAAAACAAACATCTTCTCTGTAGCCTGCTTTCAGTCCTTCCTTACAACAACCCCCGTCTCTTCTCCCCGAGCCAATCCTGCTCCTGGTACTCCCTGCCCCAGCCCCCCAGTCTATGACCTGGCCGACCCCAACACCCATCACTACTCCAACCCCTATCACTACCCCTATCAATACTCCTATCACTACCCCAACACCCATCACTACCCCTATCGCTGCCCCAACCCCTATCGCTACCCCAACCCCTATCGCTACCCCAACCCCTATCACTACCCCTATCACTACCCCAACCCCTAACGCTACCCCAACCCCTATCACTACCCCTATCACTACCCCAACCACTATCACTACCCCAACTCCTGTCACTACCCCAACCCCTATCACTACCCCAACCCCTATCGCTACCCCAACCCCTATCACTACCCCTATCACTACCCCTATCACTACCCCAACCACTATCACTACCCCTATCACTACCCCTATCACTACCCCGACCACTATCACTACCCCAACTCCTGTCACTACCCCAACCCCTATCACTACCCCTATCACAACCCCTATCACTACCCCAACCCCTATCACTACCCCAACCCCTATCGCTACCCCAACCCCTATCACTACCCCTATCACTACCCCTATCACTACCCCAACCACTATCACTACCCCAACTCCTGTCACTACCCCAACCACTATCACTACCCCAACTCCTATCACTAACCCAACCACTATCACTACCCCAACCACTATCACTACCCCTACCCCAATGCTAACTCCTCAACCACTCCCGACTGTTCTTCTGTCACCGTAACCACGCTGCCACTTTTAATAACAAGCCCCGCTAAGCTTTGAACTGCTCTTGTCTCGCAGTACAATGTCACAATCGCTGCAAACCCTCTTGGAATCAGCCGCTGCTGTATTCACGTTGGCCGCGTGTTGTTCTGTGACAGCCGCTGCTCAGACGAACGGAGCTCCGTCCTCGGACAGCCTGGGCGTCGCACAGGACGACGGGATGGACGTCGCGCGGCCCGCTCGCCCTCCGGTCAGTGCCGGACACACGCCCCGTCCCCCCCCCCGCCGCCGCCGTGCCGCGCCGCGCCGAGGGCAGGGAGAGGGTAGGGGGCGGGGGTCAGCGGAACCGCCGCTGTGCCGCTACCTCCGCAAGGCCGCGGTGGGAGCGGTCCGCCGAAACGTTGTTGTTGCAGATGCTACGATTTTTATTTATCGCCACGTGTGATTTTCTTTTTTACTGCCGCGTTGAGCGCAACAGTTGTTCGGATTGCGCGTGCTCATCGATCGTCAGCACAAGCCGGTGGGTAACTACCGACGGAGTGTGCCGAGCGCTTGCGTCGGTCACGAGCGATTTCATTGAGATATCTGTGAATGGGAGCACGGCGATGGGTCCAGTGAAAAATGTTTTGACGGATGACAGGCGGCTCCGCGCGGGAGCCACAAAAGTTTGTGAACCTGTTGGTGCAAAGATACAGTGGGTGAGTGAGTGAGTCGGTCACTACCTCACCTGGTGTGCAGGAGGTCGTGGGGTTGATCCCGACCCTGACGCCTGCTGCTGTATATTTGGAGTTTGTGTGTCTCTCTCTCATCATCATCATCACGGTGGCGAGGAGATGTTAACTTCCTCGCCTGGTATACAGGAGGTCGTGGGGTCGATCTCGACCCTGACACCTGCTGCTGTATATTTGGAGTTTGCGTGTCTCTCTCTCCCCGTGGTCGCGTGGACTTTTCTCCGGGTCCTCCGGTTTCTCCCTCCACATTTAGAAATACGCGTTTATAGTCGTATTTCGCTTCCAGAAATATCCGCGTGATAAACCACTTCGTTGAGCTATACTTTGTGGCGAGGTCACTTATGAAAAAGAGCTATATAGCCGAGTAGGCCTTACCTGTTAAAACTTGTAGTTTTCGGTACATTGATGGTTATGGGTGGGTGGGTGGGTGAGTGGGAGGGAAATGGATGTGTTGTGTGTCGACAGGTGGGTGTCTGTGCAGGTCGGTAAGTAGGTGAGAGGGTTGGTGGGTAAGTAGGTAAAGTAGGTACGTAGGTGAGAGGTGAGTGAGTGGGTGAGTAATTTCAATGACAGTGTGTGCAGTCGGTAGGTAGGTGGGTGTTTGCAGTTCGGTGGGTTACTAGGTTATTGTGTGTGTTGAACTTCTTTCGTGCTGTATGTAGCCAACCGTCCTCATCATCGGAGGTGGCCAGCTTAGTTAAGAGTAGGGGAATCGAGGTGGGTTGATGGATCGGTGGGTGGGGTGAGTAGGTCGATGCGTGGACAAACTAATACCACACAGCACGTGCAGATCGCCAATAACACTGGTCAACAAAAAAAAATTCTGGCCTGGACTTTTGCAGCTGTTTTAGACTAATTTCAGGGTTCCAAATCTGATCTCAGATTTGCTCTATCACATCTCATTTTTATGCTATCGGCATACCCCATTTTAATTAATTTTACCAGAAATTAACTCTGTCACTTATGATTGCAAGTTGTTGCGAGTCAGTGACTGCTTTAGTGTTAAAATATGGTGCTGTATTTTTAGGATAGTTTGTTTATAATATCATTTTATGTAGATATCCACATTTATTTAATATTTTTCTTCTGCAGTTTTTATTGAAAATGCAATATTTGATATCTCAAAAACCTGATGTGATAGACAACAACTGATGCCAGATTTGGAATCAGCACCCCAAAATTACCTTATTATACCGTTGGAATACCTCGTGCCAGAAAAAGTGTGTTGACCAGTGTTATCAATCGATGCGTCGCTATGCCCCCCAACCCCCCGGTCCCATCGACGTTGTTGCCGTGGGGAACGTCGCTCTCGCTGCCGCTGATAATTTTTTGGTTTTTCGTTCTTTCCCTCCAAACGCTTTGCGCGCGGTAGAGCTACACTAAAGCCATTTACGAGGTCAGTCGTGGCGGGGCGCGGGTGGGGGGGGGGACTTCGTCTTCGTACTTTTAAAAGAGCGCGCTCCCCCGAAAAATTGCCGTCTGGAGACGCCGGCACGGGTTTTGAACAAACTCGGCCGCGTGGCGGTCGTTGTGCTGCCCTTTCTGTAAGCAAGGCAGTTCAACCCGGCCGTGTGCTGTTGGAGCTGATTATTAATACCTTTAACGCTACTCACGATATGCCTGGGGGGAGGGGGGGACCCCCCTACCGCCAGCTTGCTCCTGTGCGGCAATGGGTGAACACGGCACCGGCGTGCAAGCGAGCATCGTCCATAATACAGGTTTTTTTTTTCGGTTCGATAGCGTAAATATATTAGTGTGTCGTTAAGCCGGCCACCGCCCGACACGACCAATTAGTAATGTTTGTCACGTAAACAGAACGTGGCCAAATCGTCACTAGTACAGCACTAGTGTGTAGTGTAGTGTGTAGTGTAGTGTGTAGTGTAGTGTACTGTATAGTGTAGTGTATAGTGTAGTGTATAGTAGTGTAGTGTATAGTGTAGTGTATAGTGTAGTGTATAGTAGTGTGTAGTGTACTAGTACAACACACCGGTGTGTTGGAGAGCCAAGCCACAACATTTATAATCTGAGTACGACGTTTCGCCAGTTATTACAACCAGCTTCATCAGGCAACGGACAGTTCTGTTTACGTGACAAACCTTACTAATAGGGTGGGGGCGGGTTTAACGACACATTTTATATCTATTTACGCGATCTAACCCAACAAAAACTGTATTGTGATGATATTGGTCGCGAAAGCCGACTCCGTATTAAACTAAGTGGGCATTAGTCTGCCGGTCGGTGGTTGGGGGGAGCGACGTTTCGGGCAGTGCCCCCTTCTGCGCAGCGGAGAGAGGCGGTGTAACAATGGGGATCTTGACGATCTCTCCGCTAACGTGAGCTCCGGCAACTCTTCGCGCGCGCCGTTCGCCACCAAGTGGCGGTGACTACCGGGAGACCAACTCCGCGCGCGCGCGCGTGCGTGCGTGCGGCAATGGAACCTCTTGCATAATAATTCACGGTGAAGGTTTTAATGGGTGTAGATTGAAATTTCGATTTAAAGCTTTCGTAACTGCAGGGATTCATCGTCTTGGTTCTTTCGGTAAAGTCACGTAGAAAGGAAATAATAAAATAATAATAAAACATAAAATAATTCTCACGACGTTTCGGCCACAACGCAAGCAGCCGTCCTCAGGTGAAGAACAGGTCTGTCGGGGAGACAGCGTCTGAATGGGCACCACCAGGCTTGGCAGCGTATATTTAAGCTGGGTTGGAGGGGGGAAGGGGCGCCTTGACAAAGGAATGGTGTAGATTGCGTAAATATACATGTGTCGTCGTTAACCGCACCGCCGCTCGACACGGACAATCGGCGAGGTTTGTCGCGTAAACACAACGCGTCAATTGGTGACTCCGTCAGCTTAGCGGCCGTGTGTTGCGGAGTGAACCCACAGCAACGTTTCCGATTCGAGTACCGCGTGAGACGTTTCGTCCACGATTACAACAACAGCCAGCTTCATCAGGCGACTTGCGCGGTGATTACAACCACCAACAGCTTCCAGTTTCGCTTGCGGTTTTTAATTTCAAGTTCTTTATTTTACCCCTCGCCCACCCCCCCCCGGGACACAGCAGCAGACGATGTCGGGGCCCCCGCCCCGCAGCGCGGTGAAGGTGACGGACTACTCGTCGTCCAGCGAGGACTCGGGGGACTCGGACGAGGAGGGCGAGGCGGACGCGGAGGGGCGGCACGACGGCACCATCCCCGTGCGGGGCATGCACCGCGCCACGTACGTCGTGCACCCTGGCGCGGCTGGCACAGCTGGCGTTCTGCCACCACGGTGGCCAGGAGATGTTAACCACCTCGCCTGGTATACAGGAGGTCGTGGGTTCGATCCCGACAATGACGCCTGTTTTTGTATTTGGGAGTTTGCGTTTTCTCCCCGTGGTGGTGGTGGCGTGGATTTTTCTCAGGGTCCTCCAGTTTTTCCCGACACACATTTAGAATGAACGTGCATTTGGCTGCTATACATTTCCACATCAGCTATCATTTGTGGCCAGGTCGCTCCTGGAAAAAAGAGCTACACAGCTCGGTGGGCCTTACCTGGTAAAATAAAAACTTAAAACTGTTTAGTTTAATTTTTCTCTCCAATGTGCGAAGACAAGTCCGTGGCGTGCCTTTTCACGTGGCGCGATATTCCGGTTCCCGAGCCACCTCGTCACCGGGGCCTCGTTAACAACACACCGACTCGTTATCAACACACAGACTCGTTAACAACGCACCGACTCCTTAACACACCGACTCGTTGCAATGCCGACACTTTCCGGTTAACGTTTCTGTACCGTTTGCCTCCCGTCAGCCACCCGTCGGCCGAGACCCTGATCGTCCATGACGAGGAGGACGAGGAGGAGGAGGGGAGGGACCCGGAGGGAACGTTCATCCTGCACGAGGTGGGGCGTTGCTCGCAGCCACCCTCTTCCGGGGCGAGCGGGCGGGCGAGCGGGCGGGCAAACGGGCGGGCGAGCGGGCGAGCGGGCGGGCGAGCGAGTGGGCGGGCGAGCGGGCGGGGAAGTGGGCGAACAAGCGGGCGGGCAGATCCCGCGAGCCCCCGGAACGATCGTTCCACTGAACTCTCCCGCGGGGATTAGACTCAACCGTCGGGGCTCAATTCCAGCCGGGCTCTCCCCACGCCCCCCCCCGCCCCCCCGCCCCCCCCGCCCCCCGCTGTCTGAGCGATCGACTGGCGGCTGTCGCTTCGATGGAGCTGCTGGTGGGAGGAGACTTGCTGTCTGAGATTGCAGGCGGTGCCGTCGATGAACCCTAGAACATCCTGAAGGCGCTTCGTTGTAGCTGTCTGAGCCGTGGGCATTGTGGGTCGTCGTGTTTTCTCACAAAGTCAAGCGGCGAGCTCATCTCCAAACACCAAAGCTCGCGAAACTTGAAGCTGCGTTGCTCGGTAACGGGGTTCAAAGCGCGTTTCACTCTGAACCCGGTGAGCCCGAGTTCAATACCCGGCTACAACCAACGTTGGCCGACCGGGCCTGGTCCCGCAGCCCCTTCGCCAACCAAAGCCCGCACCAGTGACCGGCGCGGTGAAGTATGGTCAAACGGCCTCCGTGAGCGACACGGGGTGGGGGAAATGCTCCTCCACCCTGCGGTAGGTTTCGACAGAATGCCGCGAATCGTGCTCGCTCGACGTACAGATGAACGGAATCGATGAGAATCGCTCCCCAACTTGAACCCGCGAGTCCGGGTGTTGGGGCCCCCGGTGCCAGGACGGCCCGCCATAGCCCAGCCTTGTGGAGCGTCCGGGACAATCGCAGGGGGTGGGGGGGGAGGGTGACCGTTGTTCTAGCCGATTGTGGTTTTCAGCGCGGCCGTGTCAAGTGCACGCTTCAAAGAAACGGACCCTGCTGTTAAGGACACGTGCGGCGATGTCGTGTGCGCGTACGCTTTCAAGCATATGCAGGGCTACTGCATTTGAAACTTCAAAGTTGACGTTAGATTCGCGTTAAAATGTAATGACAAATTTGCCTTCGCAGCCGCTTTGTTTGAACCCGAGGTTGACACGAGCACACGCGCGAACGTTCTGACCCGCGGCCCCGACTGGAAATCTGTGAAAAAAGAGCTTTAGAGCTCGTGGGATTCCTTTCTCGTCGCTGAGTTGTCGCCGTTCCCGGCCCGTACGTCGCCGTGGCTCGGCTGCGCCGCGTCACATATCCCAGAATCCCCGTGGTCTGACGTTGGTTTCCTCCGTCGCCCCCCCCCCCCACGCACGCTCGCGCTCCAGAATGGCGGCGACAAGTCGTGCGGGCAGCTGAACGGGCTGTCCGCGCGCAGCGGCGTGCTGCCCGACCTGCTGCCCCAGGGCACGGGGGGTGGCGGCGCGCTGGGGGCCGCTCCAGGCTGCCCCTTCTCGGCGTCGTCATCGTCCTCCTACCAGGGCGACGGCGATGAGGTGAGAGAGGCCCTCTCGGCGGGGGAGGGAAGGGTGGGCTCGAGTGAGTGAGCGAGGACGAGAGAGGGAGGGTGAGCGAGAGTGAGTGAGTGAGTGAGGACATGACAGGAGGGTGAGCGAGAGTGAGTGAGTGAGTGAGGACGAGAGAGGGAGGGTGAGCGAGAGTGAGCGAGTGAGCGAGGACGTGAGAGGGAGGGTGAGCGAGAGTGAGTGAGTGAGTGAGGACATGAGAGGAGGGTGAGCGAGAGTGAGTGAGTGAGGACGTGAGAGGAGGGTGAGCGAGAGTGAGCGAGTGAGGACGTGAGAGGAGGGTGAGCAAGAGTGAGTGAGCGAGTGAGGACATGAGAGGAGGGTGAGCGAGAGTGAGTGAGCGAGGACGAGAGAGGGAGGGTGAGCGAGAGTGAGTGAGTGAGCGAGGACGTGAGAGGGAGGGTGAGCGAGAGTGGGCGAGCGAGGGAGTTATGAGAGCGAGTGGCCGAGTGAGTGATTGAGTGTGGAGAGCGAGTGAAGAAGTGTGAATGAAATGAGTTGGGAGGAGAGTGAGCGAGGACGTGAGAGGGAGGGTGAGCGAGAGTGGGCGAGCGAGGGAGTTATGAGAGCGAGTGGCCGAGTGAGTGATTGAGTGTGGAGAGCGAGTGAAGAAGTGTGAGTGAAATGAGTTCGGAAGAGAGTGAGCGAGGAGAGCGAGCAAGTGGGTGAGCAAGTGGGTGAGCGTGGGTGAACGAGCGAGCCTACGAAACTGCCATTCTCTGTCGCCATCTCTTGGCCGTGTGGTGACATTGCTGCATTTTGCCCCGTGTGATTTTAAATAGATAATCGCCAAGAAATGTCTGTCCGTCACCGTGCGTGACGTCACTCCACACTGAGGCCCACTCCCCCGCTGTGACGTCACTCCACATGAGGCCCACCCCCCCCGCGTGACGTCACTACACATGAGGCCCACCACCCCCCCCTCATTAATATTCATGAGTGGGTGGATTTTTACACGAAGCGCACAAAAAGGTTGTGCACGTCCACATGTCATACTCCTCCACAATAACCATGAGGTGGTGACGTCACTCCACATGCCGCACCCCTCCCCAATAACCATTCGCGGGTGACGTCACTCCACATGGTGCAACCCCCCCCCTCATTAATATTCATGAGCCTGAACAATTTTTTCTATTGAATATTTCAGATTCACTGCAGTACACACCCGTCCTTGGACGGGCAAAGAAGCTCGTTTTAAATAGAAAGGGGTGAGGAGCGGTGGCGGAGTGATTCGCGGCACCGCACGATGAACCCAAGCCATAGCGGAACCGGCTCTGAGGGCCGCCCTTAACGGAACCCCCCACGACGCACATTGCGCGGGAGAGGCCTTCGTCAGGCAGCAGGATTGACGGACGCTGAAAACAACCCGTTGGGCGTTACTTCTCCAGTCGGTTCGCACGGCTTGATGCCGCGAACCACGGGCGTAGGGATCGCGTTTGACCGTCGGCTGGCTGGAACGGGCGTCCGCGCGCATCGTGACCCTTGACCGCCCTTGCTCTGCTGCCCTCCTCCTCCGTGCCGCGCGAGCAGGCCGTGAGCCCCCGCGCGGCCCAGAAGGCCATCTCCACGTCGTCGTTCGCGGCCTTCGCCGAGAACGGGATGCTGCCCTCCGGATCCGTTTGTGAGTTTGGCCGCCACCGAGTTTTACCCCCCCCCCCCCCCCCCCCCCGCTTTGCTCGTTCTGCCCCCGTCGCTGGTTTGTCTGTCGCCGTTTTAATTCGAAGGGGGTGGGGGGGGGGTTTGGACGCAGGTTGACGCGGAGTAGCCCTTGACATTTTTTTGGTTTTTTTACCAGTTCTTTTTTCTTTCGGTAAAGTCACGTAGAAGGGAAACAATAAAATAATATTTTTTATATTTGTATTATTTTATTGTTTCCCTTCTACGTGACGTTACCGAAAGAACCAAGAATGAATATGAATCCCTGCAGTCACGAAAGCTTGAAATCAAAATAATTTTATCAATAAGGCCGGAGCGGGCCCACGTTGACCGAGCGCGCGTGCCTCTCCGCCCTTGCCCCCGCAGTGCTGTCGACGCCCCAGGCCAGCCGGCTGGACTCGCGGAAGGGCTCCGTGGTGAACGTGAACCCGACCAACACGCGGCCGCACAGCGACGCGCCCGAGATCCGCAAGTACAAGAAGCGCTTCAACTCCGAGATCCTCTGCGCCGCGCTCTGGGGTGAGACGCGGCTTGGCCGTGTGTCGCGGGAGAGAGACGTGGCCTCGGAATTTTCAACGAATTTTTCCCCCCTTTTTTCTTATTTTTTTCCTTTTTTATTAAATGTTTTATTTTCTTTCCTTTCTTTCTTGCCCCCCCACCGCCCCCACCTTCCCCACCCCTCCCACCCCCCACCACCACCCCCACCGCGGTGCCCGCGCGTAGGCGTGAACCTGCTGGTGGGCACAGAGAACGGGCTGCTGCTGCTGGACCGCAGCGGGCAGGGCAAGGTCTACCCGCTCATCAGCCGGCGCCGATTCCAGCAGATGGACGTCTTGGAGGGGCTCAACATCCTGGTCACCATCTCGGGTGGGTCGGCGGCAGCGTCGTCGTCGTGTCGTCGTCGCAGACACACGGAGTCGGAGAGAGACAGAGAGCGGTGGGGAGAGAGGGAGACTGAGATGATGTAGAGAGTCAATGCGGGCGTGTGCTACCTATCGTGACGGTGATGGTGGTTAGGTGGCGATGATTGGTGTTGTTGACGATGTTGATGTTGGTTATGGTGATGATGTCGGCGATGTTGATGGTGATGGTGACGATGTGGGCAGGCAAGAAGCACAATCTTCGAGTGTACCACCTGTTGCGGAGATGATGGTGGTGTTGATGGTGATGATGGTGATGATGGTGATGATGATGGTGGTGATGGCGATGATGGTGGTGGTGATGGTGATGATGGTGATGATGGTGATGATGATGGTGGTGATGGCGATGATGATGATGGTGATGATGATAATGGTGACGATGATGGTGGTGATGGTGGTGATGATGATGATGGTGGTGACGATGATGGTGGTGACGATGATGGTGGTGACGGTGACGATGATGGTGGTGACGGTGATGGTGGTGATGGTGACGATGATGGTGATGTGGGCAGGCAAGAAGCACAAGCTGCGGGTCTACTATCTGTCGTGGCTACGTAACAAGATCCTGCACAACGACCCCGAGGTGGAGAAGAAGCAGGGGTGGACTACGGTGGGCGACCTGGAGGGCTGCGTGCACTACAAAGTTGGTGAGAGCACCGCCCCCCCCCGCCCCCCTCGCCTCCCCCGCCCCCCCCCCTCGCTTCCCCCGGCACTCCCTCGCACGTCTTCAAATTCGCTCTGGGGCTCCGAGGAGCTCGGTGTTAAATCTCCACCCGCCTCTGTCCGCCCAGCGATCGGCAGGTCATCCTGTGTGGTGGGTCAACTTGTGGGCACTCATGCCACAACGAACGTCTGGCCAAAGTGGAAGAGTAGGCCAAGAACACCCTTTACGCGAGCTCCCTCCTAATGGAACCCCCAATCCGCCAGCAGTGACGTGGGAAAGCAATCGCAGTGGGCCGCGCCTCTACCCCCACAACTTGCTCTTCGTGGCGTGACAACGCGCGGGAAAGATATGGGGGCGGGACGCCACGCGTCACGTGACTGCCCCACGTGTCACGTGACTACCCCACGTGGCTCGTGACTGCGCCGTGAATCTTCCCCGTGCGTCGTGTGACTTCTCTATGACCCTGCCCCGTGACCCTGCCCTGCGTGTCTCGTAAAGCTCGCCCTTGACTCTCCCCCGTGACTTTGCTCCGTGACTCTGCCCCCCACGCGTCTCGTTTCCCCGTGCGTCGTGTGACTTCTCTATGACTTTGCCCCGTGACCCTACCCCCGTGACTCTGCCCCGTGACCCTGCCCCAGTGACCCTGCCCCGTGACCCTGCCCCGTGACTCTGCCCCGTGACTCTGCCCCGTGCGTCTCGTTTCCCCGCGCCTGGCAGTGAAGTACGAGAGGATCCGCTTCCTGGTGACGGCGCTGCGCAACTCGGTGGAGGTGTACGCCTGGGCCCCCAAACCCTACCACAAGTTCATGGCCTTCAAGGTGTTTGCTCGGTTGCGCACGCACCTGCACGGCGACACGGTTCTCAGGTCACCCCCCGCCGTGTGCTGGTAGTTACAGCCAGAGCAAGCATCGTCAGGCAGTTGCCAGAATCGTGAAAATGCCCACCGGTCTTGGGTCTCAAAACAGATGGCGTGACGTCGTCAGTGCGCTACCCATTGTCAGTTTGGGTGGAGTCGCGACTGTGGCTTGCGTTCCTCACTGGCTCTGGTCGCTTAATTGCCGGGTGTTGCCGGTTGGCTCGTGTTGCCGATTGGCTCCTGTGGTGGGTGAGACGCTGATGCAATTACCGCTTGGGTTTACACCAACTGCGTACGCATTTGAAACACGTCGGTGACCTACGCCAGAGTCTATTCGAATATGTCCGTTACTGGAAAAATCCTACGTGAATGTACCCGCGAGCTCGAAAACCTATAAACACCGAAAAAAAAGTACTTTTAAAACACAGTGGAGATTTCCTCGCTCGCTCCGATCACCGCTGCATAACACTCGCTCACTGCAGCACTCGCTCGCTCGCTCACTTGCTCACTCACAACTGACTCACACTCGCACTCATTCGCTCGCTCACTTGCATCACCGCTCGCTCACTCACTCACTTCAGCACCGACTTTCTCATCTCGCTCACTCGCTCAGTTCATCACTCGCTCGTTGACTCGCATCGCAATTAACTCGCACTCTCATATCACTTGCTCGCATCAATGCTTAATTACTTACATCACTCACTCACGCCCACTCACTCGCTTGCCCACTCGCTCCCCCGCTCAGACCATCGCTCACTCTCTCTCTCTCGCGCTTGCTCGCTCACTCACGGACTGAGGTGGGTTGCCCCCCGCCCCCCCCCCCCCCCCCCCCCGTGTGCCCACCAGTCGTTCGGCGAGCTTCCACACCGCCCCCAGCTGGTGGACTTGACAGTGGAGGAGTCCCAGAGACTGAAGGTCGTGTACGGTTCCAACGCCGGCTTCCACGCCATCGACGTCGACTCAGGCAACCCCTACAACATATACCAGCCCACTCACGTGAGTGGGACACTGATACCCTCGTGGATAGTTAATTTGATTGATTGATGGATAAAAGGAAGGATTAATTGATGGGTATACTAACGCATGGAACGTTTGTTTGATGGCCGGCTGGATGGATGAAAGGATGGACGGACCGATTCATTGAACGACGGTTGAGTAGATTGTGCGTGTGAGCATCGATAGATCAATTGATCAAATTGACGGCCGATTCGTTGACGACTCGTCGATGGACAATGCACGTTGACCGCACCTCCGATTAGCGCGGTTTGGCTAGGTAATAGTGCGAAAGATGACGATGACGATGATGACGATGACGATGATGACGATGATGAAGATGGTGACGACAATGATGACGATGACGTCGATGATGATGACGACGATGATGATGACGACGACGACAATGATGACGACGACGATGGCGAGTATGACAAGGACAACGAGGTACAACGTGCGCGTGTCTGCCGCGACACGTGCGTGCAGATACAGGGCAGCGTCTCGCCCTACTCCATCATCGTGCTGCCCAACACGGACGGCATGGAGCTGCTGCTGTGCTACGAGGACGAGGGCGTCTACGTGAACACCTACGGGCGCATCACCAAGGACGTGGTGCTGCAGTGGGGAGAGATGCCCACCTCCGTCGGTACGGCGGAGACCTGGGGGGGGGGGAGGCACGCGCGAGACGTTTTGCCTCGACAGACCGTCGGGGCAATGTGCCATGAGCAAAGTTGGGCCTGTGAAGGCGGAGCGTGAAGGAGCGTAGACCGTCACGCCAACTACGGTTATCTCTCGCGACAGCAGCGGCGGCTTTTTGGCTCGTCGTCGAACAAAGGCGGCGGTCGCCGCATCGCTCGGCGCTTTCTGCGGCCGTCTGGAACGCTCTTCCCTCCGATGTCGGGTTGCCACCGGAGATGTTTAATATTAAATCCTCATCGAGATTGAAAACTCATTTCTTTGGAACTGCTTTTTGTGTTCAGTTTGTTGTCCTCCCCCCGCGCCTCCGATTAGCACGGTTGGCTACGTACGGTGCGAAAGAAGTTCTACATACACATACGTTGGGGCAAGCGCTGTTATGCGAGTAGCACCTACGAAGGCCGGCGTGGCACACCTATGAAGGGGTGGGCGGCCGGCACCCACGTACTGCGACCTTTGTCTCCCGAGTGCCGATGTTCACGCTTATCCGCAACCGGTGCTCATTTAATGCCGAGTCGACCGAGCGGGAGGACCGGTTCGGTGTGTTCGATATCGACGGTGGCCGTGAGCGGGAATCGAACTCCGGGTCGCCGGGTTCGTAGCGCTGTTGCCGTTAGCCACTGCGCTGCTACTGCCGCTAGATTTCTGTACACACGCGCAAACGTACGGAAACGCGCACGTCGGCTGTGTCCGTCTGTAACGCGGTGGCACGGTGACCCTCGTCAAGACGTTTCGGCGTATAAATTTAAACGGTTTCTCTGAAGTTGTCCTGCTCTTTCCGAAATTGTTTGCAATTATGTTACTTATCCAAAATGTCTGCCCCTTCCCCCCCATCTCCCTGTCTGTTTCCTGTCTCTCCGACGCTGTGTTGGTTCTTCCATCTCTCGATACGCCCATCTGTTCATCCAATCCACACCCATCGATCCATCTCTTTATTTATCCAATCCATCCACTCTGTGTATCAATAATCCATCCACGTCTCTCTGTCTATCTTCCACGTGCATCCCTCTGTCCCATACAATCCATCCATCTGTATATAACATCCGTAATACATCCATCTCATCGGCCCCACCCGCCCATCCCTCCCTCCCGCCTCTCCTCCGCTCTGGCACGCGCGCTCTTCCTCCTCCGCCTGCCGTGCAGCGTACATCCGCTCCAACCAGATCATGGGCTGGGGCGAGAAGGCGATCGAGATCCGCTCGGTGGAGACGGGACACCTGGACGGCGTCTTCATGCACAAGCGAGCCCAGCGCCTCAAGTTCCTGTGCGAGAGGAACGACAAGGTAGCACCCTCTCCCCCACAATCCTGCCCCCCAATCCCGCCCCCCCCCCAATCCCTCGCCACGATCCCTCGCCGCCCCCCGTGTGTGCACGTGTGTGGGGAGCGGTGGCGTGGCGGTCAGCGCGCCGCTGCGCTACGAACCCGGCGACCCGAGTTCGAACCCCCGCTCACGGCCACAACCTGTGACGATTACGTGAACTGGTTCTGGGCCCTTCCCTAGGTCGACTCGGCCTCAAATGAGTACCTGGTGCGATGTGTAGTAAACATTGCCACCGGGGAGACAAAGGCGGTCGGGCGCGGCGCTGCCCACCCACCCCCTCGTGTACCGAGCCGGCCTTCGTAGTTACTCACTAACGGCACTTGCCCTAAAAGTCTGTTGAGGCTACACGGGGGATCTTCGTCTTTGTGTGTGTCTTGGTCTTTTGTGTGCAGGGCGTGGTGCTGGCCACCGCCCTCCCTCGTAGTAGGCGTCACTTAACAGCACTTGCCCCGGCGGTCTGTTAAAGCCTATACGGGGGGGGGGGGATCTTTGTCTTTGTGTGTGCGTGCGAGAAGCGGGTGGTGTAGCGGGTTAGTGCGACGAACCCGACGACCCGAGTTCACAGCCAACATCGGTGACGAATGTCTCCTACGGTCTGTTTAAAGGTGACACGTGGCAGGGGTTGTATATACAGGTAGTCCCCGACTTACAATGTAGATACGTTACGACGACCCCATCATCGTAAGTCAAAAATATCGTAAGTCGAAGATGGCCTATAGCCTACCCAGGAGTCTTAAAGAATGGTGATAATTTAGCAAAACAAAGCAATTTACTGTACCGTACTGTATGAACTATATATTGTATGTATTTATTAATTACTATACTGTATTTATTAATTACTATACTGTATTGCACAGTAAAATGTAAAGTAAAAAAAACGAGGTAAATTCTTAGCCTACCTATATGAACTGCAATTTAATTAGAAAGTTTTTTCAGGAAACAATCCTATCTGCTATAAAAAAAACTTTTGACATGCATTGAACGTATCGTATCGTGGTAACCCTAAAATGAAATCCCAACGTACAGTATCGTACCTCGTACGCTGCTGCGTTTGCCTGCCGCGCGAAATTTAAAATAATTTTAAATTTTGTCGTATCGCCATCGTAAGATCGAAATAGCGCAAGTCGGACCATCGTAACTCGGGGACAATCTGTACCTATAAACCTGGCGCTGTGTCTGCCTGTCGGTTGCCTATCTGCCAGTCGTCGTGACTCACCGTTAAAGTTACCCCCCTTGTGGCTTGTTACAGTCGCTGAAGGGGCAACGCCTCCCCAGGGTTTTCCGGCAACTGAGATGGAAATAGATGCCAACGTATTGGGGCGATGGCCGCTTTGTGGTGGTGGTGGGGGGGGGTGTGGAGATTGTCGGGGTAGGTGGTAGGGCACGTTGATGAACCCCACCCAAGTTAATCACCGAGACAAACGCCCCTTTACATAATCGCGTGTCGCAACGCGGTCGGTAAATTGTCCACGGTCCTTTTGTTTCCGCGCGCCTGTTTTTTGCGACAGCGCCGATGTAAAGCGACGTAGCAGCGACGTAACAACGCACCAACGTAGCAGCAACGTAGTAGCGACGTAACAACGCACCAACGTAGCAGCAACATAGTAGCGACGTAACAACGCACCAACGTAGCAGCGACGTAACAACGCACCAACGTAGCAGCAACGTAGCAGCGACGTAACAACGCACCAACGTAGCAGCAACGTAGCAGCGACGTAACAACGCACCAACGTAGCAGCAACGTAGCAGCGACGTAACAACGCACCAACGTAGCAGCAACGTAGCAGCGACGTAACAACGCACCAACGTAGCAGCAACGTAGCAGCGACGTAACAACGCACCAACGTAGCAGCGACGTAACAACGTAGCACCGATGTAGCAGCGACGTAACAACGCACCAACGTAGCACCGACGTAGCAGCGCCGTGCAGAAACGTAGCAGCGACGTAACAACGCACCAACGTAGCAGCAACGTAGTAGCGACGTAACAACGCACCAACGTAGCACTGATGTAGCAGCGACGTAACAACGCACCAACGTTACAGCAACGTAGTAGCGACGTAACAACGCACCAACGTAGCACCGATGTAGCAGCGACGTAGCAGCGCCGTGCAGCGACTTAAATCAACGTCGCGATGTAGCGACGGTCTGAGCTGACGCCACGCCAGGATTTGTGCAACCGGCCGGCTCGGTTTCTCCGTTCACCGGATTCTCCCGGATTAAAAGACGTTGGGAAGATTAATGTGCATCCCCAACCTTTGAGGTCACTTGGAAAAAAGTACCGTACGCAAACGGTGTGTTTACAATGGGGAGGATACGGTGTTCGTTACAGAGAGACGCATTCACAACCCGCCTGATTGAGCGCGCTCCGTTACACTCCGCGTCGCTGGTTATTGTTCTCGTTGCTGGCGGCCGGGTTTGGTTCACGTTGTGGAGAAACGACGCTCAGAATATCACGATGTCGTCACGGCAACGCTCACAGCAAGACGCCTTTCTGCGGTTAAAGTTTGTACGTTCTGCCGTTTCATGCCACGTGGGGTTTTATTCCAGGTTCTTCAGTTTCCTTCTGTAGAAAACACAGTGCAACTGGTATCACCCCAAACATCCCAATGCTGAAAGATCACCTGCAAATTACTTAATTGCACATGCAGCAGCATCACCCCCATACAGCAGAAGTTCAACATAGAATATATGGCCTCGCACAGAGACCCATAGACTCGCACAGAGACCCATAGACACTCACACAGAGACCTATAGACTCGTCACAGAGACCCATAGACTCGCACAGAGACCCATAGACACTCACACAGAGACCCATAGACTCACACAGCAGAGACCCATAGACTCACACAGCACAGACCCAGAGACTCGCACAGCAGAGACCCATAGACTCGCAAAGCAGAGACCCATAGACTCACACAGCACAGACCCATAGACTCACACAGCAGAGACCCATAGACTCACACGCAGAGACCCATAGACTCACACGGAGAGACCCATAGGCCCACACAGAGACCCATAGACCCACACAGAGACCCATAGACTCACACAGAGACCCATAGACTCACACAACAGAGACCCATAGACCCACACAGAGACCCATAGACCCACACAGAGACCCATAGACCCACACAGAGACCCATAGACTCACACGGAGAGACCCATAGACCCACACAGAGACCCATAGACCCACACAGAGACCCATAGACCCACACAGAGACCCATAGACCCACACAGAGACCCATAGACTCACACAGAGACCCATAGACTCACACGGAGAGGCCCATAGACCCACACAGAGACCAATATTGTTTGTTGTCCTTCCCACGCACCTCCGATTAGCACGGTTGGCTACGCGCGATGCAAAAGAAGTTGAACATCCATACATACGTGCGTCACGCTAACAACACGGTCTTGTCCTCCGTGTGCCTGTCCTCCCTCTTGTGCGCGCCAGGTGTTCTTTGCGTCGGTGCGTTCAGGAGGTACCAGCCAGGTGTACTTCATGACACTCAACCGGACGTCCATCATGAACTGGTGAAATCGTCTGCCGGTGACGGTGGCGGCGACATCGTTGGCGGTGCTGGTGGCGGTGCTGGTGGCGGTGCTGGAGGTGGGGGTGGGGGGGGGGGGGCAGCTGCGGTGGAAGCTGCCCAGCAGGGAGTGGCTGCCCCTACGGCAAGAACTTCCCCTCTACGAACGGAAATGCAAAATGCAAAAAAAAAAAGCAATTGCAGATTCAACATCCCCGACGCCGCGATGAAATAGGAATCGCCCTACGGATGGAGTGTGCGTGCGTGCGTGTTTTATACAAAACAAAAAAGCTAACGCGAATTTCTAATAATGCAAATGAGACAGACTTCTTTTTTTCTTTATCCTTTTTTGTCGTTGAATCAAAAGGTAGAGAGAGGAGGGGAGACAGTGTTACGTGCGCTGGGGTGTGCGGGTGGAGGAGGGGTTAAACGCGAAACTGTTATCAAGCCGCAAACTGCGACCGTTCGCGACGAGGGCCAGCGAGAGAGAGGCCGGCAAGACGCGGGCGGCGTGGAACTCCCCCGCTACGCAAACCGCACGCAATCCCCACACAATCCCCACGCAATCCCCACGCAATCCCCACGCAATCCCCACGCAATCCGCACGCAATCCCCGCCGCGTGACGGGGGCAGGGGCTCGCGTCTGGGCGAGAGAGAGCGCGCGTTTCACTTCGGTTTCGGTTGAGCGGCAGTAGCGACGGGCCGTCCCGTGGCCCTGTAGTCGAGCGTCCGGGAGGCCCTCGCCCCCGCCCCCCCCCCCCCCGCCCCCCGTTGACACCCGCGCGGAGGAGCCGAACGTCGCCGTGTGTTTTGTTTTTTTGTTTTGCCTCGTGTCGTACCGCCACGCGTTCTTCAGCAGCGACGTCCGGCGTTTGAACGAAACTTACGACTTTTTTACTTTAGACATATTAAAATAAAACAGTTTTTATTATTTTACCAGGTGAGGCCCACTGAGCCGTTAGCTTTGTTTTTTCAGAAGCGACCTGGCCGCAAATGATGGCTCAACCAAGTGGCTTATCGCGTGGAAATGCAGAGCAGCCAAATACGACGCACGTCGATTCTCAATGCGGAGGGGAAAAAAACCAGAGGACCCGGAGAAAAGATCCACGCGACCACGGGGAGAACAAATATAGACGCGTCGGGGTCAGGATAGAAGCCCCGCGGTCTGCTGTGTATACCAGGCGCGCGAGGTCGTTAACATCTTGTCACCGTGGCATCCCCCGTGAAGATTCTCCGAGCGCGTGGAGCGAAACGTCGGACGTCGTGCGTTGCCGAATGACGAAACGCAACCCGACACCGCATCATCGGAGAGCTGCAGGGAGACGGAAGTTGGACAGATACTTGGGCACGTGTTGAGAAGGGAAACGGGGCACGTGTTGTTTACTGCTGCGGGCGTGGTGGGGGGGGTCTGTTACCTCGTGCCTGCCCGTTGCGAACCGTCACACGGGCAGCCTCGTAAGGGGCAGCCCCCCGGCGTGGGTCGGCGGCGGTGTCCCGCGTAGCCGAAGTTGGCCGGGAGCTGCGCGGGTCGCAGAAGGAGGGGTGGTGGGGGAGTGAGCGTGGAGACGCGGGAAGTGGGAAATGTAAACGGGGAACACGATCGGAGAGCTCGCTATCACGGTTCGGCTTTAAATATGATCACGTTTTTCTTATGTTACCCTTTAATTACCAAAAATGTAACCCCACCACACCGCACACGGAACGGCCACTTAACGTTCACTTGTTTTTCTTACTAGTGCAGGATTTTCTTGGTGTTTGGCAAGTGGTGCCCGGGGGGGGGTATAAGGGGATTGACTCTGAAAACCTGTGGCCAACAGCCGACGCACAGGGAAGCCACGGGGTACCCACGTGCACACAGCTGTCGCCGCGATCACACTCCTCTGTGGTAACGGGGGGGGGGGGGGGGCGTGGCATCCTGGTACGACCACAATAACAACAACGACAAAAACTCCACGTTCGTGGACGACACGGCCCTGAAAGCAACAATCAACGTTTAGCGTCTTCGCTTGGTTGCGTCTCTCCGACGTAAAGAAAGGGCCGCTTGCCCGAAACGTCGCCTATCGATTTCTTTCGGGGCCCTCGGTGGTTATTGATGAACGGTTTGAGTTCGTTGTTTTGCGCTTCTGCAACCGCTACCGACGCAGCATCGCGGCAAGCGGTTTAGTCTGATTCGACTGCGGCCCGGCTCGTGTGGAGCAACGTACGTCGTGGCCTCGGCGGCGGGAAGGGGGGGGGGCCCTGCTCCTACGTGCGGCATCTGGCTGGGACTCGCTCAGCGGTCAGTGGGGCCGAGTGTGGACTCAGAGGCGCGAGTGGTCAGGGTGCAGCGTCTTCCACCTCTGGACTTGAGGCCTGGCCGTTGTTTATCCACATTTAAAGATTTAACTCGAGGTTGTAAAATAACGAGAACATCCCACCGCAACGGAAGGACTAGCGCAGGCCCGAAAAGGAATAAGATTTAACCAAAAGCTCTCTCGGCATTATCCAGACCACCAACTCGGTAGAACTGAACGTGCAGCCATCGCGTCGAGCGTTTGTAACCCCGACGTGAAGACCGTTCAATCTGTCACAAGAGGGACACCGTGTCAGCTGAAGCAAAAATCAAAAGCGCATCGGGGTGGTACTTCCCGTGAGAAATTCCACATTCCTATGGAGGGAGCCACGTACGTCAGACCTACGTGACAAAAGCGGGATGTTGGCTGTTTTAGCCATCTTTCATTTTGTAACGGGGTCCCGCGATAGTTTACTTTTCATCGTTCCACCTGGTCACTCGCGAAGAGATAAATGTTCGGGGCACGGCGGCAGCCAGTCGGATTGGGCCACGCGTCACGTGAATGTAGTCTTGCGTGTCTTGGGCCCTTCCGTTAAAGCGGCCGAAACAACAGGCGGGCGCGTACAGAAGGCCACAGCAGCGGAGAACGTTTCGTCGTCATCGTTGGTCGTGCCACAGCCCCCCTCTCTCACCCCCCCCCCCCCCGATTGTAAAGCTCTTCTCTCTGTGCCTAATGTAAATAGCTTAGCTGGGGGGAGGTGAAGGGGGGGGGGTGAGGAATTCATTGCGGCTCAGACGCAGCTCAGGTCCGCCGTTTCAAATTGGTACGTTCGTTCGTGCAACGCACGCATGTTGTGTGCGTTGTCGTACACAATCGCGTAGTGAAATGACGGAGGAAGAAAATAAATTGACTGAAATTTTAAATATCGCGTTAAAAGAAAAAGACGTGGAATAAGTCCACTCCGTCACTACATCGAAAGCAACGGCAAGAATGCAAGGCGTTATATTATTTTGTATTGCATACACACTATTTTGAAAACTCGCCTAAGCGGGCGGCGGGGGGGCGGGGGGAGTTTTTTAAACGTCCATTAAAGTTTAAGGTTAGCGAAACATTCGTCATTTCTTTCTTGATCACGACAAGAACAACAACAACAACAACGCGTTTTGTTTAAAGCGTGCAGACTAGGCGGAGACGCGTCGGGGTCTTCTAAACAATCTGAAAAGTCGCGTCGTTTGTTTAATCGCTAATAACCGCGCCGCCCACAGTGGCGGTGTGACGTTGAGCATCGCTGGACTTGCGGTCCAGAAGTCGCCGGTTCGACCCTTACCTCCCTTGCGCAGCGCTTTGAACGGCGATGTTAAAACTGGGGGTCCACCACGTCGCGTGCCGGACGGGGTAAAACGTGGCTAACTCCCACCTCTTACTAAAAAACAAAACTGTCTGCCCAGCGTGGGAAGTGGCGGGGTCAAATGCTCTGCGTGGCAGTTGAAACAGTGGTGCAAGTTTACTTAGATCCTCACCACTACCAACCACCAACCACACATCTCTTCCACCCAGCGGCAGTAGAAATGGGTACGGCGCGGATAGCTAGTCGATCGGCAGGTCGCGTGCGGCGGGGTCAAGTGTGGGCCTCCGTCAGCGGTGGTGCGAGCAGACGATCAACAGCGCTGCACCTTTGTCTGTTTATGATGATGCCCAGGGGGAGCCACCGCAAGGCGCTTTTTATCGCCACCGATGTCCGTACCGAATGTCTCGTTGGGGTTTTTTGCTGCCGTAGACTTTGTTTTACTGCGGGTTTTTTTTTAATGACTTCCTGACTGACACAGGACCGCGCACGTACGCAGAATCGCGATTATCCACTGCCCCCCCCCACCCCACTCGCAAGGGACACGTTTTCTCAGAGCCTAACGCAGCACAAGTTTGTTCTTATTATTGGTGTCAGATCTTTAAATATCCAAACACAGGAGTTACTATGAAAAAACACATCCGTTAGGTGCTGCGTTGCTGCGGCGTTGTCCTCCACACTCGCTTTCATCTTGTCGTTGCCGTCGTCACCTGGTGCTTGCTGGCAACATCATCTGGCCAAGTTGGGCGCAAATTAGCGGGTTTTAAATTTAGACATTTAGTGCTGGTGTGGTTTTTTTTCTTACCCCCCCTCTTCCCCCCCTCCTTGACGTTTGTTTAAGTCGACGCGCACGATTCGTCATCACGTCTTGAGACTCTTTTTTTTTCCAGTATATATTTTTCTCTAAATTGTCGTTTTTTTGAGAAAGGCCTGAACAATTCGACGACCGCACAATTCAACGACTGGTCCACCACAGAATCGTTCAGTTCATCTTGAAAGTGGTTCACATTGTTGTACGTGTTCGATTATTTTTTCTGGAGTTATTTAACGATTTTTTTGTTTCGTCACTGGCACGGTTTCTTTTAATACGTTTATATTAAATCCTAATTCTTTTGAAAAAAAATCATCTGCACGTGCCTCGAAAAGTTGACTTAAGGATTAAATGTTTCTGTAATTCTGAAAATACGACATTTTTCTTTAAGATTCAACAAAAATAAAGCTAATCAGGATGAGATGCTGGCTCTGTAGCCGTCATGTAGCGGGGAGATGTAATGTATACGGACGCTTTGTTTTCGCCATGAGGGTGCTCTCCAATGTCCAAACAGCATTATAATGTCGTTAACGCAAAAAAAACGCTCACGATGTTATATTTCGTCGTCGAAGCGTTCGGTGCTTCTGGTAAACGTCGACCGTGAGCGGACGGACATCCGTCATCAAGCGTGACCTTGACTGCCACTGGTACTCAACGCCCAGAGCACACCGACTATGAATCGGCAACTATTCAGACTGAAGACGCTGCCAAGCGATTCCTTGCATGTTGAACTTCTTTCGCACCGTACGTAGCCAACCACTGGGGGAGACCAAACATGGGATACAATTATTGGCTAAATGAGTTTTAAAAGATTTCCTAGGTTGATCGACTAACTTGGTTGGCTGACTTGATAATATTGACGGGGGGGCGGTTGTGAGGGCGGAAGAAATGGCATTACCGCTCGCACAACATTTAAAAACCGCGGTGGGCCAAAATACTCGATCCACTTGAGTCAACGAGACTTGAAGTGGGGGGGGGGGGGGTGGGAGGTGTGCCTGTACACAAAACCTCCCAAGACGGCAAGACCCGGCACGAGTATTTCGCGCACGTCGTCGTAAACTAAACACGGACTAACAATGAACGCTTTCGAGTGCGCCAGAAGTTTCACGCCCGGCGGTGCGTTAGCCCCGAGGTCGCGACGTCGCCCCCGGCCTGCTCTCGTCGTGTCCAGGGGCGAGCTCGGATGGAGCCGAGGCTGTGGCCATGGTCTTCCACCCCCCCCCCCACCTCCTTGCCGGCACCTCCGATTAGCGCGGTTCGCAACCTACGGCGCTGCGAACCAAGTTGAAGATGCGTGCGTAACGTCGCCCCACCGCCCGCTGCTGCTGCGGTTTTCGCGCCGCGCTTTTTAAACGCCAGGCCCTCCTCCTACCTTACTACCTACCCACTACGCCTTGTGCAAGGATGAGCATCTCCCCCCCCCCCCCACAATGAAAAGCAAAGCAAGACGATGCGTCTGTGTAATTTAAGTAAAGCAATACCGCATTGGCGACGTTGATGGGAAACACTTTTACACCCTTAGGCGTAAGCAATATTTCAACACTTTTTGGATACCGTACTGCTCATGCTTTCCTGGATTTTGTTCCGTGATTTTTTTTTTCTCCCCACCAACCACCACGTTCACTGTCCGTTGAGTGCCCTCTGCAATTGAGAGTCCGTCTTCATGAACGGGCTCGCGTTTGCGCTCTGGTGCGATGACGCACGACGCTGCGCCCGTTACATCCGTGGCTCAAGTTAGCGTTCGCTGATTTCTAGCGTAGCGTCTTGGATAAATCTTACTGGACGTAGTCGTCACTTTTAATTCTTCTTCAACGGGTGCAGTGATGTTGCCACATACGTCTTGTGTGTTTAATACTCTCACATCGATCCCATTTAGAACTTTTCTCACTTTTTTTTGCGCTAACTTATTTGTATTAATGTTATCACGTGATTCTTTTTAAGGTTTAAATTGTTTACAAAGTGTTTGCTTTGTGGTTTTTTTTTTGTTCCTTGTATTACCGGTATAATATTTATGTTTTTTTTTTACTCTTACACTGAAGCACATACGTTACATAGGCATTAGACATTTTTGTTGCTAAATAGTGTGCGAGCCGATGAGTGATTTCTTTTCCTTTGTTTTTAATACACGGCAAATGTTAAGGTAACCTTGAAAAAAATGTGTTTTGACGAACTGTTTTTAAACATGGGCCGCAATGAAATCAGCATTCAGGTGGAGCATCGACATTACTGTTAATAAACAAAAAAATAAACTTACGTCTAATGATTAAATTATTAAATACACTTTTGCATGTCACCCTCTCTCCCCTGCTTGGCAGTTCAGAAACATTGGGGGCATGTTTCAGAAATCCACCACCGTCAACCTCACTCCAGCCAGCAGTAGAAATGTGTAGAGCACAAAGCGTTGATCAAGCGTGGGCTCCGTCTCCTCGACGACGGTCCGCCAGTGGTGGAGCGGGCAGGCAATTGCAGGGCTGCGGCTTTATCCCAAAAAATGTTTTCATGTATTAATGTCTTCACACCTTGCATCCGTCAAACGTCGGCAGTCCGCGCGCCTGGCAGCCACTGCCCTTTTTTGTTGTTGTTGCCGCATGGAAACAGAGGGCCTGACGATACACTTTCTGTTGCCACCGTAGCGGTCTCCGAAAGCAGGCGGACGCAGTTGCAGTCTCGCATGTCCCACTCGCTGGGAGAGGGGGGAGCGACTGAGGTGCTGGGGGCAGATACGCACATAGGTCAGATACGCGATCATCTATAGCAGCGGTTCTTAACCCTGGGGTGCACGCATCCCTTGGGCGTGCGAGATACCCTTTCTGAGAACCAAAGTGGTGGTGGTGGTGCAGGCCGCAGTAAAAGGTTAAGAACCACTGATCTAGAAAATCTCCGTTAGTACACCACCGCGCACAGATAAGTCACCGGACGAACAAAAAATTAAGCGCGAGACGGTCGCATTTTTTTTTATATTTTGCGTGAACATCTGCAGAAAAAAAATGACCCTTTTACGCGGTGCGCAGTGACCAAGCTGAACATGGGGGGCGGGTTAGTCGTTTGGGGCTGATATGTCGCGACGGTCGGCTACGCCGTCGGTGCACTGCGATTTGAAGGCGTAAATCGCCCAGACGGATTGGGGCCCTAACGCCGATTATCGGCCGCTTAGCGGCGTTGGGCCCCAAATCCGCCAAAATGGGGTCGTTATTTTTTTTTTTGCGCCAATTTAATTTTTCCACGCCTGATTTTGGGAAACCAGCAAAACCTGTCTCAGATGGCTGCATGTGCTCACGCCGTGTATTTATACTGTGCCGAATTATGTCACGTCGCTTGCTTGCGGGAGGAGCGTATAACATTTATCCAGTTGGGGCAATACTGCTGTGTTTGGCTGTATACAAAAATTAAAAGGATAAAGCGATTCTTACTCAAGTGAGCAATTATAGTGGTGCCCCATATCCTGTTTACATCGCCCGAGCCCATGGTGGAAATTCCACGTTGCTGTGGTGGGGCCGTGTCTCTCCACAGGACAAACAATATTGACGTCCCCGCAAAGTGGCACAGTACTCACTTTATCGACCCTGGAGTAGCAGCCTCCCTCCCCCACCACCAATAAAGTTTGTGAGCTCGCAGCCTTGAAATAAGGATCCGCTCACTCTACCGCTTGAGCCCCCCCCCCCCCCCCGTGAAACACGCGGTTGTTGGACCATACTTCACCACGCTGGTCAATGCAGGTTGGTAAAAGTTGCAAGAGGGCGGCAGGGCCGGTCCAGATGTCGCAACTCTCCACTGTTGTTAGCCCCGGCAGGGAATCAAACTCGGGCCACCAGATAGCGCGGCGGTGGGCGAACAGCTCATCCGCCTTCACTCCACTTTTATTGCTTGTGCTGGAGTTTTTTTTTTTAGTAAACTTAAGCCGCTATCGTTTGGTGTGTGTGTTTTTTTATGTTGTCAGCTTGAACATTGCAAGAGGAGCTTTCCACAAACTTGCCAGCTACTTCCAAGCGTTGGCAGCTGGATGTGAAAAGTGGACGTTGATTATTGCGCCGTTGAGCCATGCGCGTGGCGGTGGCGGCGGCTTTTCTCTCGCTTGCAAATCTCGAATATAAATCTAGAGTCGGGAAGAGACGCAAGCTTTTATCTGGGGTGCTGACGCTCGCGTGACGGATACCGCTGCGAGAACACATTAAGATTTTGCTTTCCACGTGAATTGACGTAGTCTCCAGATCATAAAGACGCATCCTCTCCCAACTTTTGCTTAAAAAAAAAACCGTACCACCATCAACAACAACAAAAATAGTGCGTCGTCTTATAATCGGGAGAATTATGGTGACTGTGGATTTTTTTTCTCCCTCGGTTTTCTTTGTGAGCCAATAAATCTTGATATTTTTTTTTGTTACAGCTTCCAAGTTCTGGTCAGCTTTGTAGAATTTCAGAAAAGTTACCCTTGGATGTTCAACTAACGGTTTAATCGGTTTGATAAAATCAAAAACACATGGTCGTGCAGTGCGTGCTAACCAAAACATGTAAACGTGGTTAAGGCCTAACAATTTATCTGGTGTGCTGTCAAACAAGTCATGGCCAACTTTTTAATTATTATTATTCGTACTGCCTCTAACTTGGGACTTAAAAATAATAAGTTTAAATGCAAATGAACGGGAGTGGTGATTTGGATGTTTAGGCTTTAAGTGTTTTTATGCTGCAGAATAAAGGTGTATCATCTGTTACAGCGATAAAAAAATCAACTAGACACTCGCTCCATATCTTGTATATAAACTTCAAAGAAAAAAGATCTGTAAAGCAAAAAAAAAATCCACATTTCTACGTAGGTGAGTGTTTTCAGTTTTTCTGACTTATTTTGCTTTTGCAGGAATTAAAAAAGTCATTCTTTGGATCATTCTCTCTTCACAGCCATTTGTAACTATAGACCCATCCCCTTGCTGTAATAGTTTATTCTGAGTAACTTTAAAGAAGAAGAAAATAAATTACTCGCCATATTTTGTGCTCTTTGCGAAAGCTGAAATGCTACAAATGGAAATAAAGTTTTTTTGTGAATATAAATTGTGAAATGTCTCTTCTTTGTTTGTACAAGCTACACGCGGGGACAATTTGCCCTCATTTGCGATTGGTTCCAAGTAAAACCAATGTTTGGCCATATCATGGGACCTTTTTTTGCCAGTAGCAAAGTATGAAAAATAATAAGAATAGGAAATAATAAAATAATAAAAATAAAACATTATTAAATACAATTCTCACTATTATTATTTCCCTTCTACATGACTTTACCGAAAGAACCAAGAAGATGAATCCCTGCAGTCACGAAAGATTTAAATCGAAATAAGAATAGGGTTTACACCTTTCTAGCAAAGAAAGGATAAAACATATTCTTTGGGTCTTTCGGTAAAGTCACGTAGATTGGTTCAAAGAAAAAAACAAAACTACGACGTTTCGATCGCAACACAAGCAGACTGTTTAAAAGGTTTAATCACTGTCCCCCTTTTTTTTTCCTTCCCGATGACGACCGCTTGTGTTGCGATCGAAACGTCATTTTTTGTTGTTATTTTCTTTTAACCTATCTACGTGATTTTACCGAAAAGACCCAAAGAATATAAATTCCTGCAGTCACGAAAGCTTTAAGTCAAAGGGTAAAACATCATTTTGCTTTTTCAGCAAGGGTAAAAGCTATTCTTATTTTTCATACTTTGAAACTGGCAAAAAAAGGTAACCCATGATACGGCTGTTCACACCCGAGCTATCAATGCTCTGTACATTGTCCTGGTCCTGTTCGCCTTTTGGTGTTCTCTGGTCTGCCACTGGTGAGGCTAGGCCCTAGAGAAGGCTGTCTATGGTGTAGGCCAATCAGTTTCGAAGGCGATGCATGTTTTAGAACACGTGTGTTTGCATGTTCACCACAAGTACCGTATGTGGTCAATGCAGTTACTTGAATACTTGCAAAAGGTTTCTATTTGGGGTTTGAACATCTCAACATTTTGAAACCTCCTTTTGGCGTCATCTGGTCCAACACCATGTGAGACTAGGCTCTAAGGAAAGCTGTCTCGGGTGTGGACCAATCAAGTTCAAGGACAGTGCATACATTATCAGGTGTTTTTTGTTTGCATTCCGACCGCAGGTATTGTGGTCAATGCAAACATGACTCCTTGTAAAAAAGGTGTCAGTTTTGTTGCCAGATAAAATGGTAAAAAAACAATTATCATATTTTGCTACTGGCAAAGGAGGTTCCAATGGTGTAAATGCTTACCCCGAGCTCTCATACTCTGATGGTGCATTGTCTTTGAGTCGTGCGCCTTTTGGCGTCATCTGGTCCAACACCATGTGAGACTAGGCTCTAAGAAAAGCTGTCTCGGGTGTGGACCAATCAAGTTCAAGGACAGTGCATACATTATCAGAGTTGTGTTTTTTGTTTGCATTCCGACCGCAGGTATTGTGGTCAATGCAAACATGACTCCTTGTAAAAAAAGGTGTCAGTTTTGTTGCCAGATAAAAGGATAAAAAAACAATTATCTCAAGACTTCTTGTTTTATTTCTATCATTTTTTCAACCAATGTTTGCCCATTGTCGTGAATATAGCGCCCTCTGGTGGCTGCAAAGTTTACGCGAATAGTTTTAAAAAAGTGTCCAGGGTGACCCAAAATTCAGGACAGGGTAGGGCGTATATTTTTGTAACGAATCTCATAGGGTTATTTAATCTATTTTCACAAATGTGCAAACGGACAACCATTAACGTTAACGCAAGCGTGAATTCTCTGTGGAAATGAGTTTCGGATTTAAAAGAAAGATTACAAGTAGAATCTTTGAACATTCGTCAACTATGGCTTCGTGTCTCAATGCAGCCAAATTCATTTCCATTTTTAAATGTCATCTGAAAAGGAAGACGAATCGTTGACGTTGACAACGATCACAGATGCAATATTAACGTAAATAAAACAATAATTACGTTTGGATTTAAAGCTTTCGTGACTGCAGGGGTTCATATTCTTGGTTCTGTCGGTAAAGTCACGTAGAAGGGAAATAATAAACATAAAACAATACAATTCTCACAAAGTTTCGATAGCAACACAAGCAATCATCATCAGGTGTGAAAACCACAGCAAGACAATCATCAGAGGTGTGGTTTTCACACCTGATGATGATTGCTTGTGTTGCAATTGAAACGTGAGAATTGTATTATTTTACTTTTATTATTTCCCTTCTACGTGACTTTACCGAAAGAACCCAGAATAATTAGAATGTTTTTATGTTCGTGTTAAAATATAACATAATAACCCTTTGTGTGTCCCGACTTTTGGGCCCTCCTGTATTATCGACGCAGACCGCGCACTAACATGATGCAGCCATCACACAACCGTGAAAATCAATTTCGCTCAATGAGAATCGAAGCAACCACCGTCTTACACTCTCGTCTCAGAAACTCTCACGGCGCGTTCCGTTCAAACACAAATGACACCGGGGCTCGAATGTCAACCCGGGTCTGCCTAGCTCAGCGACCCTCACCCCGGCACACCACGTCCAGTATACCGCTGGCTACGACTGCGCCGACTTCAGTGTCCGTGCCACTCGCTGCAGTCTGGCCCAGCCGAACGGAACACATTCGCTGAGAGGAAGAGTGAAACCACGAGGGAAACGACGCGGTTAACCAAAACCTCTCTCCGACTTGTTTCCTCAATACTTGAGATTGAGGAAGCAAATTGTTACATTGTTGAGGGTTTTGAGGCCGGGGGGGGGGGGGGGCTTTGTAAATTATTTCGCGGTGCCGGTTTTTAAATCCTTTATATTAAGTTCGCTTGCTTGCTTGCGTGCTTGCTTGCTTGCTTACGACCGTGCAAACCTTTCGGTCGTTTTTTAACCCACTTCCCGTGATCCAATCGAGCTGACATTTTCCACACAGACTCGTTGTGCGAGACAATGAATGTTCACGAAAAAAATAATTCCAAAATTTTACACTGTTTAGGGAAAACAAATTAAATATTTAATTACCAATTGTTTATATCTGCAGACAATCATCTGACCCATAGGTGGCAGCCATCTCAAGCCAGAGGACGAGAGGACTCTAGCTGCCACGCATATAAAGGATTTAGAGTGAAAAACTTTGTTTTTACGGGTTATACTTATTTCTTCTTGTTGTTGTTCACTCATGGTGATGTTTTGCGTATGAATCCGCACACCCCGTGTGCTGAGTTTGAGACGGAAAAAAATAACCCGTAATAACAAAGTGTTTCACTATAAATCCTTTATATGCGTGGCGGCTAGAGTCCTCTCGTCCTCTGGCTTGAGATGGCTGCCACCTATGGGTCAGATGATTGCCTGCCACCATTAAGCAATTGGTAATTAAATATCATTTATTTTTTCCTAAAAAGTGTAAAATTTTGGGAATTTTTTTTCACGAACAATAATTGTCTGGCACAACGAGTCTGTGTGGAAAATGTCAGCTCGATTGGATCACGGGAAGTGGGTTAAAAAACGACCGAAAGATTTGCACGGTCCTAAGCAAGCAAGCAAGCACGCGAACTTAATATAAAGGATTTAAAAAACAAAAACATGAACAAGAAAGCATCTTAATGTGACTATGTGCAAACAGAAAATCCAAGAAAAGACGGCAAAATATCGCATAAAAAGCACTGTACACCAACCATACTTCTTCACCACGCTGGTCGGCGTGGGTTGGCGAGGAACAGTGCTTGGGGTGTCACTCACCACTGATGTTGGCCATGGCTGGGAATTGAAGTCGGATCTCCGACATTTGTCGTGCATTGTATGCATGTTAAACTTCTTTCACGCCATGCATAGCCAGCCGTGCTAAGCGGAGGTGCGCTAACCACTGTGCTGCACTCTTGAGAGCATATTAGCCGTTGAATGTCAAATCAATTCTTGACTGTGACAATTAATCAATGAACCCTTTCGACGTACGTGTACGTCATCTGTTCATCTTCCTATTCCATTCCGATGACGCAATTAAAACGAAACCGGAAGAAAACCCAAGACAAAGTGACTTTATCGGTACCGAGGCTCCTACAAGGCCATGCCGGAGAGCGTGTGGCACAGTTTGGCGTCAGCGATCGTAGAGCGCGGGTGTGTCGCTCCAGTTCTCTGCGGCGAGTACAGCGTCTTTAAAAAACAACGGCGGCGCTACTAAGCCTCAAAATTAGAATTTACGCTGAACCACGTGCGCGTTCCGAGATTCGGCGGTGAACGGGACCCCACCGTGCAACTTGCAGACGTCTCAGAATGGGAAAGGGTTCAGTGGACTACTTTGTACGGCCAGCTGGTTAAGCGGTGAAGTGAAGTTCGCAACCTGGTCGGGGGTTGACTCAAGCCATTGATAATCTGGGGTCTTTTCGATTTAAAGCTTTCGTGACTGCAGGGATTCATCTTCTTGGTTCTATCGGTAAAGTCACGTAGAAGGGAAGTAATAAAATAATAAAAATAAAACAATAAAATAATTCTCACGACGTTTCGGCCACAACGCAAGCAGCCGTCCCCAATTCCTGCAGTCACGAAAGTTCTAAAATTAAGATTGAACCACTTCTACGGGGAAGTTTTGAGCTTATCCTTTTTTTTCTCTCTCTCTCTTCTCTCTGCCTGTGTCTTCTCTTTGGAATGTTCACACTTAAATTCTAACTTAGCAATCTTTGAAATACGTAATCAACCAGGCTATGCGTTAATTGTGTGTTGACCGACCCTCTGTGTTGTATTACATTACATTTCGATATTTTACTAGGTTATTGAATTTTAGTTTGTCCTTCTCCTGATTTTCAGCCTTGCCGTGTCATCGCACTTGCAGAACCTTGTTTTTTGACCACTCATTGATATGCAAATGTTTTCTCTAACCCCCTCCCTCTCTCTGCCTCCTCCCCCCTCTGTCTATTTAAGGCCACCCCACAGAGATGATCACCCCTCTCTGTTACCTGTGTTGCTCCCTCTATGTATCTTGGTGATATCTGTCTGCTAATATGTCTGTCTATAGTTTTCTGGTTAGATTTTATGTCGCTATTTCATTATACCTGATGATGATTGCTTGTGTTGCAATCGAAACGTCGTATGCTATTATTTAATTTAATTTATTATTTTATCTTTAGACGTGACTTAACCGAAAGAACCAAATAACAAATCGATACCTTTTGCAAGGCATCAAGTCTGCATTAATCGGACACATTTGTGGCAAAACATGCAAACAAGAAGGTGCCATCGATACAACTGCTCAACCCGAGCTATTCATACTTTGAATTGCACTGTTCGCCTGTTGGCGTTGTTCTCTCTCGACTATCACTGATGGTGAGACGAGGCCTCTCTCTCTGGTGTCGGCCAATCTGTTTCAAAGACGGATGCCCACATTTTTTTTATCAGAGCCACATGTTTGTGGCCAGGCCGCTTCTGAAAAAAGAGCCACAGTATAGCTCAGTGGGCCTTACGTGGTAGAATAAAATAAAAAATAGTTCAGAAGTCATAGTTTTAAATGTCATTAATCTCGGACAAATCCGTTGGTGGCACCGCACCTCGCCACTGCTTTCCACCCGTGGGCCCAGATCTCACAACTCCTTGCACAGGAAGAGACGCAGTGACAACCCACAAGATGTGACCTCTGGCCGTCTGTCACCATCTCGTGGCGAGAACTGCAACGGCAGTCACGTCCACCCCACCCCCCTCTCTCTCAATCCCCCACCTCTTCACGTGCCATCGAGCGCAACCAACCCCCACCCCCCATCTGTAACACTCATCGCCACGTGCTCTCCGCAACTTCTGCATTGCTCATCCTGTCTTTGCCTCGCAATTTCTAACATCTCTTTCAAACACCTGTGCTCAAATGGCAACAACTTAAATTTCGATTTAAAGCTTTCGTGACTGCAGGAATTCATCTTCTTGGTTCTTTCGGTAAAGTCACGTAGAAGGGAAATGATAAGATAATAAAAATAAAACATAATAAAATAATTCTCACGACGTTTTGGCCACAACGCAAGCAGCCGTCCTCAGGTGAAGAACAGGTCTGTTTTGACGCTGTCTTTCCGACAGACCTGTTCTTCACCTGAGGACGGCTGCTTGCGTTGTGGCCGAAACGTCGTGAGAATTATTTTATTATGTTTTATTGTTATTATTTTATTATTTCCCTTCTACGTGACTTTACCGAAAGAACCAAGAAGATGGAAACAACTTCTGGCGGTTTTTTCTTCCAACATATCAGCAGTGTTTTCAGCTATCGCTGTTTGCACATTCACCCATAATTGGTTTTTATTCTTACAAACGCTGAGCAGGCGTGACCGAAGGCACTCGTTTTAACGCGCCATATACAACCCTACATTAGCCAGCAATTAGATGCTCAGCCCAGACTCTGTAGCTCGTTAAACGGCGTTAATTCTCCCAGGGTTCACAGCAATTAGCACCGTCTAATCGTGGCAGCGATGCCAAAGCCTTCTGCGATGCATTGACATCCTGGCCACATTTTATGGCAGTAAATAATTTAGTAGTAGGTTTTTACCCTTTTAAACTGGTACAAAACTGACACCTTTATTCAAAGCATCATGTTTGCAATAACCACAACACAAGTAGTCAAACAAGCAAACAAAAATAAGCAACTCTGATAATGATAATAATATGCACTGTCCTTCAGAGTTGCTTCTTTTTGTCTGCTTTTTTGACTACTTGTGTTGTGGTTATTGCAAACATGATGCCTTGAATAAAGGTGTCAGTTTTGTACCAGTTTAAAAGGGTAAAAACCTACTACTATATTTTGCCACTGGTAAAAGAGATCTCATACAGTAAATAATTGTTTGACCAAACTGCACGCTTGGCAGTGTACGTAGCGATGTACCTAGTTTACTGTATACTATAATAGAGGGTTTTTTAGGGGGGTTAGATCGCGTAAATATATATAAATGTGTCGTTAAACCCGCCACAGCCAACTAGTAAGGTTTGTCGCGTAAACAGAACGTGGCCAATTCGTCACCAGTACAGCCACACCGGTTGTGTGTTGGAGAGCCAAGCCACAACATTTACAAGCTGAGTACAACGTTTCGCCAGTAATTACAACGAGCTTCATCAGGCGACAGCCAGATTTGTGGAGTATTCCACCTGTTTTCCGTGACAAATCTTACTAATTGGCTGTGTCGGCGGGTTTAACGACACACATTTAAATTTCGATTTAAAGCTTTCGTGACTGCAGGGATTCATCTTCTTGGTTCTTTCGGTAAAGTCACGTAGAATAGACGCTCCAAGCCTGGGGTGTGTCATTCAGACAGTGTCTTCCCGACAGCCCTGTTCTTCACCTGAGGACGGCTGCTTGCGTTGTGGCCGAAACGTCGTGAGAATTATTTTATTATGTTTTATTTTAATTTTATTATTTCCATTCTACGTGACTTTACGGAAAGAACCAAGAAGACACACATTTATATAATTTACGCGATCTAACCCAAAAAAAATCTCTTATGGATGATATTGGCCGCGAAAGCCTACCACTACTTGTTCAACTTACTGTGTATACTGTTGGGTAGACAGAGGCGGGGGTATTTTTAGGACACTTGCAGCTTCGTTTCAAACCTCTCGAATCGATTGCTGTAAGCCTCGCACCGCTGCCTGCGACGGAATGATGCACACAGTCGGTGAATAATGCTCGAACTCGCCAGCAATGCACACTGTGGCTTCGTGTTTGACAACAGTTTACATTTCAAACACTTGGGAGCAGCAGAGCAATTGGTGACATCAGAGTTCAGGGTTCAGCGTGTCGTGGAAACACGACCTGTGCTACATTCTCTTTCGTGGCGTTTGAAGGGTGTCTGGCAAAGCATCTTATACTGGTAGGAACCTCCTGGTTACACCAGCCCACAGGGGATTATTGTGTCCGTCCGTCGTGCATCCAAAAATGGGAGGGGCTGGTGCTGGGTGAGGAGGGGAGGGTGGGGAGGGGCTGGGTGGGGAGGGTGGGGAGGGGCTGGGTGGGGAAGGTGGGGAGGGGCTGAGTGGGGAGGCAGGGGCTGGGTGGGGAGGGGAGCGTGGGGAAGGGTTGGGTGGGGAGGGGCTGGGTGGGGAGTGGGAGGGGTTGGGCTGGGTGGGGAGGGGCTGGTCACCCCGTGGTGACCTTATAAAACTCAACGTTTAACCTACTCACGCCGGCTTGTGCCCGCCCTCACAGTCCGGAATATTTGCGGAATACACCACGCCGCTGTTGACCCTGGCCATTGACCGAGCAACCCAACGTTCCTATACCAGCTCCCTCCGCAGGAATGTGTTAACCGCGTCTTAATTGGCTTGACATACAGCGATCGTAGCTCATGTTTAATTGGGCGATGATTGGGCGGCGATGAACATCTTTCATCTCCCATTGGCAACAGAGAGGGATCACTCTTCAACGTTTCAGGAGAAACTAGCAATCCCAGCAGCGACTGTGACTGTAAAAACAAGTATAACCCGTAAAAACAAAGTTTTTCACTATAAATCCTTTATATGCGTGGCGGCTAGAGTCCTCTCGTCCTCTGGCTTGAGATGGCTGCCACCTATGGGTCAGATGATTGCATTGCACCATTAAGCAATTGGTAATTAAATATAATATTTTTGTCCTAAAAAGTGTAAAATTTTGGAAAAAAAATATTTCACGAACATTAATTGTCACGCACAAAGAATCTGTGTGGAAAATGTCAGCTCTATTGGATCACGGGAAGTGGGTTAAAAAACGACCGAAAGATTTGCACGGTCGTAAGCAAGCAAGCAAGCAAACTTAATATAAAGGATTTAATGATGACAATTGCGGGCTGATTGCTTGGAAAAGCGATGCATGCGACGTTGGCATGTTGTTCGCAATCCGTTGGCCCAACCATGCAATGTTTACTGGCAAGCCGATACACAACACGATGGAAGACTTTTATTCATATCAAAGGTTTATTGGGTTAGATCGCGTAAGTATCAATATTGTGTCGTAACCTTCCACCACCCGACACAGCCAATGAGTAACTCATTCAGCCCACCGATGTGTTGGAGAGTAAATCCACAACATTTACAGTTTGACTAGTATGACGTTTCGCTGGTGATTACATCAGCCAGCATCATCGGGCGTTTTCTGGGGGGGGGTCAGACATTTGTGACGATGTGTGACGAGGTGGGGGTAGGGTTGAGAAATGTGACGTCACATCAAAATGCGCAACTTTAAATAAATATAGACAACACGTTCTACTTAATGAAATTGACTTTTTAATAAATGTTTTCTCCTACAACATCAGAGTGCAGCGCCACATTAAATACGCACTACAATGACAATAGTTTAAAGCGATTTGAAGCATGTTGAATTTTCAAAATGAAAATATTGTTTTTTTTTGGGGGGGGGCAGAGCTTTGTGACGTCATATTTGAGGGAGGGGGGGGTCTGACTTTTTGTGACGCCGTGTGACGAAGGGGGGGGGGGGGTAAAAAATCGTCCAAAATCGCGTGACGTCATTTATGGGCGGCCCCTAAGAGCCATTTTAGAGGCATGTTGGGGCGTAGACGGTGAATGGACAGTGTCTACACGCAAGGTGTTTTAAAAAAGATGGACCCAAATTTCAAAGCAGGCCCAAAGATTACTGCTTTGAAATTTGGGTCCATCTTTTTGACACAGCCTTATCATCTTGATTTAAAGCTTTCGTGACTGCAGGGAAATCCACAACTCTTTGGTTTCTTTCGGTAAAGTCACGTGGGTAGACAAATACAACAAAAAGTGTATACATCACGACGTTTCGATCGCAACGCAAGCAATCACCTGAAGACGATTGCTTGTGTTGCGATCGAAACGTCGTGATCTATTAATTTCTATCCACGTGACTTGACCGTTAGAACCAAAGAGTATGAATTCCTGCAGCCACGAAAGCTTTAAATCGTAATTGTCTCATCACTGTTTCATTGCTTTTATGGCTTTATTTTAGTGATTTTTGAAAAGTTTTTTTGGTTTGGCCATGTTTGTTTGTTGTAGTACAGAGTTAGACTGATGGCCTTAATCTAAGTTGTCTTGTGGTTGTTGTTGTTTGACTTGCATCCCACTGGGATTTTTGCACACAGTGTTGGTGTACGGTGCTTTTTCTGCAATATTTTGCTGTCTTTTCTTGGATTTTCTGTTTGCACTTGGTCACATATTCACTTTAAGATGTTTTCTTGTTTGTTGCGGTTGCACCCGATTCAAGAACGAATGGCTCACAGGGCTATACCTAATAAATGAACTTGAAACTTGTGTGAGTCTATGGGTCTGTGTGAGTCTATGGGTCTGTGTGAGTCTATGGGTCTCTGCGTGAGTCTGTGGGTCTCTGTGTGAGTGTCTATGGGTCTCCGTGTGAGTCTATGGGTCTCCGTGTGAGTCTATGGGTCTGTGTGAGTCTATGGGTCTCTGTGCGAGTCTATGGGTCTCTGTGTGAGTCTATGGCTCTTTGTGTGAGTCTATGGGTCTCTGTGTGAGTCTATGGGTCTCTGTGTCAGTCTGTGGGTCTTTGTGTGAGTCTATGGGTCTCTGTGTGAGTCTATGGGTCTCTGTGTGAGTGTCTATGGGTCTCTCTGTGAGAGTCTATGGGTCTCTGTGTGAGTGTCTCTGTGTGAGTCTATGGGTCTCTGTGTGATTCTCGGTGTGAGTCTGTGGGTCTCTGTGTGAGTCTGTGGGTCTCTGTGTGAGTCTATGGGTCCCTGTGTGAGTCTGTGGGTCTCTGTGTGAGTCTGTTGGTCTCTGTGTGAGTGTCTATGGGTCTCTGTGTGAGTCTGTGGGTCTCTGTGTGAGTCTATGGGTCTCTGCGTGAGTCTATGGGTCTCTGTGTGAGTCTATGGGTCTTTGTGTGAGTCTATGGGTCTCTGTGTGAGAGTCTATGGGTATCTGTGTGAGTCTATGGGTCTCTGTGCGAGTCTGTGGGTCTCTGTATTAGTCTATGGGTCCCTGTGTGAGTGTCTGTGGGTCTCTGTGTGAGTCTATGGGTCTCTGTGTGAGTGTCTATGGGTCTCTCTGTGAGTGTCTATGGGTCTCTGTGTGAGAGTCTATGGGTCTCTGCGTGAGTCTATGGGCCTCTGTGTGAGTCTATGGGTCTCTGTGTGAGTCTATGGGTCTCTTTGTAAGTGTCTATGGGTCTCTGTGTGATTCTCGGTGTGAATCTGTGGGTCTCTGTTCGAGTCTATAGGTCTCTGTGTGAGTCTGTGGGTCTCTTTGTAAGTGTCTATGGGTCTCTGTGTGATTCTCGGTGTGAGTCTATGGGTCTCTGTGTGAGTCTATGGGTCTCTGTGTGGTTCTCTGTGTGAGTATACGGGTCTCTGTGTGAGTCTATGGGTCTCTGTGTGAGTCTATGGGTCTCTGTGTGAGTCTATGGGTCTCTGTGTGAGTATACGGGTCTCTGTGTGAGTCTATGGGTCTCTGTGTGAGTCTATGGGTCTCTGTGTGAGTGTCTATGGGTCTCTCTGTGTGAGTCTATGGGTCTCTGCGTGAGTCTATGGGTCTCTGTGTGATTCTCGGTGTGAGTCTATTGGTCTCTGTGTGAGTCTATGGGTCTCTGTGTGAGTCTATGGGTCTCTGTGTGAGTCTATGGGTCTATGTGTGATTCTCTGTGTGAGTCTATGGGTCTCTGTGTGATTCTTGGTGTGAGTCTATGTCTCTGTGTGAGTCTATGGGTCTCTGTGTGAGTCTATGGGTCTCTGTGTGAGTGTATGGGTCTATGTGTGATTCTCTGTGTGAGTCTATGGGTCTCTGTGTGATTCTTGGTGTGAGTCTATGGGTCTCTGTGTGAGTCTATGGGTCTCTGTATGAGTGTCTATGGATCTCTGTGTGATTCTCTGTGTGAGTCTATGGGTCTCTATGGACGTATGTTGAACTTATTTCGCACCGTGCGTAGGCAAACCCGTGGCAATCAGAAGGCTCATTAGCATAATATATGCGCCGAGCCTCATTAACATAACGCGTCCGCGCCCAGTTATAGTGTCAGGTGACGCGCCTCGCGACCAATCAGCGCGTCCCGCGTAATCGCGCCCCGCCACGCTCCTCCCACAAGAGCATCGGGCGGTGCCATTGGCGGTGGGCGGCAGCCAATGGGATGCCGCGTTTGTGCTCCGTGGGCGTGGCCTGGGGGTATATAAAGAAGGGCGGTGACGGCCCCGCCATTTCGCTTTCCCCGCACGCGGCTTATTCTTCTTCTGCTGCTGCTGTTGCAGTCGTCGTTGTTGTAGGGGACGCGGCGCCATCAATTAAAAAAAACAACAGCCAAAACCTCCCCCCCCTTAGCACACACCAAGCCCGTCAATCATGTCTTGGGACGGCTACATCGGGAGGCTGATGCTGAGCGGCGTGGAGAAGGACGCCGTCATTGTTGGACTGGAATCCAAGTCGGTGTGGGCGCATCACCCGGGCAGCCACCTGCGAAACATCACGGTGAGGCCATGCCTCCCTCCCTCCTCTCTCTTCTCTTCTCTCTCCTACACCACGGGGACGATGCCGGGAGGGAGACGGGGTGGTTAAGCGGGAAGATGGCACGAGAGATGATCGGAGTGGATGATGGGCGATTGGGTTTTTTTGTGGGTGGAGAGAGATACGCGGGGGGGGGGGGGGTGGTGAGGCGACGCCCAGGGGAGGTTAAGACGCGGTGAGAGAGATGTGGGTGGTGGTGGTGGTAATGTGGGGGGTGGTGGTGGTGTGGGTGGTGGTGATGACGGTGGTGGTGGTGCTGATGGTGGTTTGGGTGGTGGTGGTGGTGCTGATGGTGGTTTGGGTGGTGGTGGTGGTGCTGATGGTGGTTTGGGTGGTGGTGGTGGTGCTGATGGTGGTTTGGGTGGTGGTGATGACGGTGGTGGTGGCGTGGGTGGTGGTGTGGGTGGTGGTGTGGGTGGTGGTGATGACGGTGGTGGTGGTGATGATGGTGGTGGTGTGGGTGTTGGTGATAGCGATTTGGGTGGTGATGGTGGTGTGGGTGTTGGTGGTAGCGGTTTGGGTGGTGGTGGTGGTGGTGATGATGGTGGTGGTGTGGGTGTTGGTGGTAGCGATTTGGGTGGTGGTGTGGGTGGTGGTGGTGATGATAGTGGTGGTGTAGGTGTGGTTGTAGTGGTGGGGGGGGGTCGGACAGAGACGCGGAGGGCTTCGGCTACGCCCTAAGGCGCCTCCACCACGGCACGGCTTGCGGTGTCGCCGCGGTCGGGGCTGAGATGTCTTCTATGCGGGGTGGGGGTGGTGGTGGTGGTGGTGTGGGTGGTGGTGATGGTGGTGTGGGTGATGATGGTGGTGTGGGTGATGATGGTGGTGTGGGTGATGATGGTGGTGTGGGTGATGATGGTGGTGTGGGTGGTGATGGTGGTGTGGGTGGTGGTGGTGTGGGTGGTGCATGGTGGTGGTGTGGGTGGTGCATGGTGGTGGTGTGGGTGGTGCATGGTGGTGGTGTGGGTGGTGCATGGTGGTGGTGGTGATGGTGGTGTGGGTGTGGTGTGCGGCTTGGTGCATGGTGGTGGTCGTGGGTGGTGCATGGTGGTGGTGTGGGTGGTGCATGGTGGTGGTGTGGTGGGCTGTGGTGTGGGTGGTGCATGGTGGTGGTGTGGGTGGTGCATGATGGTGGTGGTGGTGGTGCATGATGGTGGTGGTGTGGGTGATGGTGGGGTGGGTGGTGGTGGTTGGTGGTGGCTTGATGCGTGGGTGGTGGTGTGGGTGGTGGTGGTGAGAAGCGTGGTGGTGGTGAGAAGCGTGGTGGTGGTGGTGGTGTGGGTGGTGGTGGTGTGATGCATGGTGGTGGTAGTGGTGGTGAAGTATGGCGGGAGAAGTGGAGATTGCGTTGGGTGGGAGAGGCGCAAGAAGAACGACATTGGGGTACAAATGCAGGAAGATGTAGACACGAGGGTGGGAGAGCGAGAAGAGAGGCGATGTGGTGGTGATGATGATGATGGAGGGATGAGGGGCGATGTGGTGATGGTGGTGATGGTTGTGGGAGGAGGAGGAGAGAGAGGCGATGGTGGTGATGATGATGGAGGGATGAGGGGCGATGTGGTGATGGTGGTGATGGTTGTGGGAGGAGGAGGAGAGAGAGGCGATGGTGGTGATGGTGATGATGGTTGTGGGAGGAAGAGGAGGAGGAGAGAGAGAAAGGGGGAAATGGACCCCGCCAACAAATCGAAGAGACGGCGGCGGCCCCGCCATGACGCGCGGCTGCCCCAGGGCGTAGGCTGGGGGGGTTTGCAAGATGAGGTTATCATCATCGTCGTTGTTGTTGTTGTAATAATAACAACAATAGTCGTGGTTGTAATTGTTATGGGTGCTGCGTCTGGTAGAGGAGACGGAGGGCTGGGCCAGAGGGGGGAGGGGGGGAATGATCTGGAAGGTGGCGGTATGAGAGTGTAAGGCGGCAATACGCTGGTGCTGTAGTGTTGTGTCTGTGTGTGTGTCTGTGTGTGTGTCTCTGTGTGTGTGTGTCTGTGTGTGTGTCTCTCTGTGTGTGTGTGTGTGTGTAGCTGTCTCTGTGTGTAGCTGTCTCTGTGTGTGTGTCTGTGTGTGTGTCTGTGTGTGTAGCTGTCTCTGTGTGTAGCTGTCTCTGTGTGTGTCACTGTGTCTCTGTGTGTGTCTCTGTGTGTCTGTGTGTCTCTGTGTGTCTCTGTGTCACTGTGTGTGTCTGTGTGTGTCTGTGTGTGTCTATGTGTGTCTATGTGTGTCTGTCTGTGTGTGCTAAGCCGGCCTTCATAGGTGCCACACGCTAACAGCACTTGCCCCCAAACAGTGTCAAAGGCTACACGGGGGAGCTTTGCCAAGCCCCGGGGGAGCGGTGGGCCAGTGGTTAGCGCTGGCGGCCACTCCCGCAGTTCGATTCCCGCTCACGATCACCACTAACAACCCCCTAGGTTGACTCGGCCTCAAATGAGTACCTGATGCGGTGTGTCGTGTCACAGGGGGGGGGAGACAAAGGCGGGCTCGGGCGTGGTTTTTAGCACGACTCGCTAACAGCACTTGCCCCAGCAGTCTGTTGAGGCTATACGGGGGATCTTTGTCTTTGTTACAGGGTGTGTGCGCTCTAAGCCCCTCCATAGTGAAACATTGTGTGTGTCTCTGTGTGTGTATGTGTGTCTCTGTGTGTGTATGTGTGTCTCTGTGTGTGTGTGAGAATGGGTTTTATTTTCCATCCGATGTACTTGGTATTATAACAATATATAACTTGGTACATTGCGGGAGACGGGCTGAACAGGAGAGGAAACTTTAAACGTTAGTGTGGTTTTGTTTTAAATTCACTTTTAGAACTTCCCTTTGTGGTCTGCCAACGAGCGATATTAAAATTTCAAGTGGTTCCGATTTATATTCTCTTAACCCATCGACAACGAAAAAGCAGTTTGGGAGATTTTTGTTGTTGTTGTTAGCAGAACTTTTAATATCTTTATTTAAGGCCATTTTCTTTTAACCAGGAAATAACTCTAAAGATGGGTGGGTGGGTGGTTGTTGTAGTGGGTGTCACCACCGCCACATCTGTGCAAGAAAAGACGCCGTGTGGGTAGAATTGTTCACAATCGCTTCGCCGTTGCTAATAAAGTTGGACATCTTCTGGCCAAAATTCTTACAAAGTTTTAATCGCCGGGGCCGCCCATCGAATTCGAACCGTGAACGTTTTGCGATGGCGCCAATTTTTCACTGGTAGAGTAACAACTCGTGGTTAACTACTTCTACTACTACCACTCTCGACTAGGCTAGACTGGGTTGCCAGTATGAGCTAATGCCGGACACTTGGAGAAAAACACTCAAAAGCGAGACGACAAAGAAGTCCCTCCCTCCCCCCTCCTTGCTTGCATAAGAGAGGAGTTGCCTTGCCACACACTGCCACGATACAAATGTTGTTTGGTGACCGTCGTTTCAACGCGGCGTGTGAATGCTTCGTAAATGCCCTCTTTTTTTGTGGTGTGGCAGCGAAGGAGTGCACCCACGCGGCGTTTCTCACCTCGTGCGACGAAATCGGTTGAGAAATAACCCCGCGTGGTTTCAGTGGTCAAGGGTGTCTCTGTGTAATCGGTGAGCGAGAGGGCAATTCTGTTTAGTGTCGAGTCCAATTGATGGCTTTGTGATGTGCTCGGTGGGGAAATCTCTTAGTGTGGGGTCCACTCGTGATGTTTTAGGACTTGAGGCCTATTCTGTTGTACGTGGTATATAATAATCAACCCAGTGTGTGCGAGGCTAATAGACTGCGTGGCAGCTGCAGTAATGCGGAAGGTGGTGGTGGTCCTTAACTGCGTGGCAAATAAACGCCACTAAATATCCTGGCCACGCATCTCCACCTCTCTAACCTCGCCATGAAATGCGTTGTAACGCCACGGTGACTAGGAGATGTTAACTACCTCGCCTGGTATACAGGAGGTTGTAGGTTCAATCTCGATCCTGACGCCTGCTGCTGTATATTTGGAGTTTGCGTGTCTCTCTCTCCCCGTGATCGCGTGGATTTTTCTCCGGATCCTCCGTTCCACCCCCCCTACCACATTTAGAATCAACAGTCACGCGTTTATCGAGTAGTCGACTGCTATAAATTTCCACTCGATAAGCCGCATCCTTCGTTGGGCTGTCATTTGTGAAAAAAGAGCTGTGGCTCTTACCTGGTGAAATAAAAAAAATAGTTTACATGCTGTGTGTGTGGGTGGGCATCTATCTACGCTAGACTTGATGTTGAGTCATCATCACTGCTGATGCAGGATGTTGCTGCCAGGTACGCTGCGGGTGTCGTTTGATAAAGGCATCGTCAACTCTTGCGTTGTGTCTAAAGCGTGTTAAGGCTGGTGTGTGGTAAGGTAGCGTGGGTGATGGCCAGTTTTGCTGTAGCGGGTCGGAAGGGGGGAAAACCCCCGTCGTTGTTAACACATCATCAGACGCTTGTCAGTGCAAAATCGCCACCTGAATTTTTCTACTGGTGGAATCCGATGAGCTATAAGCGACTTATTTGTTTTCTTCACATGGCATCCTCGCTGACAAGGAAGCGCACCACTACCTGCATCATTTGTGTGTGTGGGGGCAGCTTTGGCAAAAGAACGAGAAAAAACACGAGTTGAACGGTTTGTCCCATTCTTCTGCCATTTCCGCTATCGACTGTTCGCGAACTGGTGCTGCCATGTCTCAGGGCGTGGCTCTGCTCCTCCCCTCTCCTCCTCCCCCACAACCTCCTCATCCCCCTCCCTCCCCTCCTCATCCCCCTCCCTCCCCTCCTCCATGTTTGACTACCGAGTGGGCCTCACCCAGAGCGAGAGAGCAGCGACGGCGCACAGGCGTGGCGTGGGCCACGCACGAGAAGAGAGGTCAACCCACCCAACCACCACCACCACACGCAGCCTCTGGCCTGCAAAGTCCACGAAGTTGTAGGCACCCGGAGGGCCCTTGAGCTGACGGCTGCGGCTGGCTCGTTCCTATTTAAGAGCCGATTGGGTGACGATAAAAACAAAATTTGGGTCGATTTTTAGGTCGTCGCGACCGCAAATTCGGCGAGAGGCCGTGAATGCCGGTGATTTTTTTTTTTGGTTAACAGAGCTAACGGAAATTTTGCCGCAAGGACGAACCGAGTAGAGTTGTTGCGGCTGGTGGGCTTGTGAAGGCGCAATGGAAGTTCAGTGTCCGTGACGGGTTACTGTTGTACGACGTGAACCAATTCCTGAATCGGGTTTCGTGAAACCCGATTCCAGAGCTGCTTGGCTCACACAGGATGCTTCAAAATGAACTGCAATTCTCAAACTAAAGTTGGTCCAACGCAGCTTAAATATACGCTCCAAGCCTGGGGTGTTTCATTCAGACGCTGTCTTCCCGACAGACCTGTTCTTCACCTGAGGACGGCTGCTTGCGTTGTGGCCGAAACGTCGTGAGAATTATTTTATGTTTTATTTTAATTTTATTATTTCCCTTCTACGTGACTTTACCGAAAGAACCAAGAAGACTAAACCTGGTCGTTTAGTTAAGAGAATTGTAATCAACGAGTAACGTTTTTTTGTCTCCTGCCCCCTTAAAGTTGCCTCCCCGTCGTAGACTCCGGCGCCTTCTGGCCACGCCAGTCTCGTCCGTTCGTGCCGTGGGCTCTTGCCTAGGCCGCATTCGGTGACGGCCAATGGAGCACGAAACGTGCTCGTTTCGAATGTTGGCGATTCCAGTACCTCCAACCCCACCCGGACATTGATTCCCTTTGCGAGCTCAAAGGACCCCTGCCACGATTCCAAATAAACGGGGGGGGGGGGGGGGTCTCTCTCGCGTCGTGAAACGGCACTACACACAAATCCATTTCCGCCCGTGTGTTTATTTTTTCCTGAACCTCTCTGATTGTCAGCCCCACGGTTACAAATCTTTGGACCCTCCACTCTTCTTCCCGCCCTCCCCCCGTGCCTTGCTGTGCTTTGCAGCTGTCGGGCAAGTGGCTTTTTTTTGATAGCTTTAAGTGGTTGCAGCAGCGAATGGGGGTTTTTTGGGCGGGAGATGGTGGCAGATTATGCCTCGCCCAGGAGCTCTCGGCGAAGCGCCGACGAGGTTGGGGGTGGGGTGGTGGTTGGGGTGGTGTCTTGGCCGCACCTTTGCCGAGCAGCCACAGTTTTTTTTTGCCGAGGGATGGTGTTGGTGGTGGGGTGGGGGAGTGCGGCTACTACCATGGTGCAATAATGGTTAGCACTGCACCGGCAAGTGCAGAGGTCGCCAGTTAAACTATTGTCTCCTGCCCCTGCGCCACTTGAAAGTAAGTAGGCCAGTTCTTAATTTTAGTTCTTTTGGAGGTTTTGGGACAAACGAGGAGTCTGATATTTTTTATATGGGGTTCCGTTTGATACTTGACTACCCCGAAAATAGCTGGTCGTGGATAATACACAGGGCGTGTCTTTTGAAAAGACACTCTGAAAAAGAATGAACCAAGCGGTGGTTATGTTAACTCCCTTTCCATGGTATTCAGGAGGTCGTGGATTCGAACCCGACTCTGACGCCCTGTGTATTTGGAGTTTGCATGTTCTTTCTCCCCGTGGATTTTCGTCGCGGTCTTTCCCTCCATGTTTAGAATCGACACGCATTATTAAGACTACATGGCCGACGATAAATTTCCACAAGCCGCTTTGTTTGACGATCCTTTGTGATGTCCAGGTTGCTTGTGGAAGAAAAGAGCTCCATAACTCCGTAGGCCCTTACCTGCTAATAGAAACAAAATATATAGTTTGAATCAAGAGCAGGAAAGGGGACGGTGAGATGTGGGGGAAGAGAAGAGGGCATCAAACGGTGTGCTGCATATCGAGCGGCGGGAAGTCCAGGTCACAAACCAAATTCCCTTGCCACCCGTCCAACCAGCAGCGTAGCAACACGGGGTATTGTACACCGCAGTCGATCGGCGGGGGGGTCATGTGTGGTGGGGTCAAGTCTGGGGTTCCTGTCACCTCCCGCAAAATACCCTCTGGAGCAGGCTCTTGCAGTTTGCTTGAGTCGAGGCTCTTCCGTTCGTAGCGGTGTGTTCGCAAGAAAGTTGCAGTGCCTGCACCTTTTGCTTTTCTTTATACACGCAACATACCGATTGGAGTTTTTAAGCAAGCGATGATTGACAATTGAGTTTTTGGGGCCGTATGAATGATCTGACGATGCGACCAAAGGACTTGATTATTATCCGATACAACCGCAAAAAAACAGTAGAAATTGTAACGATGCACCGATTCGGCTCGCCCGGTTAAGTTGAAGAACGATTCTCTCAACCAAATTTAGCGTTTGAAAACGACGGTTTAGTTTCAAACATAAGTCTGTGACTCATCGGGACAGATTCCCGGAAGTCGGAATAACAATATAGTCGTTGAAGCTTTGAGCCTCATGAATGCAGTGACTGGCCAGTGAATTTGCAAAGAAGTTGAGAATTTATTATGCTTTGAAATTTTGTCGGGAGCAAGACATTTTTGGACATCCAGAGATATCATCTGAAACTGGCAGTAGTGGAATGCAAGTTGTGTTTCAACACCGCCAAGGAGGGCATATCTAATTTCAGGCAATCCATGGTAGGAGTTGATATAAAAATGGAGGTTTGGGGCAGCTAGCTGAAATAATTAATTGAAACCAAGCCGGTCTTTCAATTCATGCCGTTTGCACGTTTTACAAAAACAAAATCTTCATTTAAGGTGTGGCTTGTTACTGGGTAGCTAGTGATGTGAATTTAATAGTCGGTATGGCTTACAAGGGTCTGCTTTGCCGAACAGCGTCCGGATGACGATCTGCAGAAAGGAACAAAGTGCAATTTCTTCTGGAAAGTAAAAAAAATATTGCAATTTATTTAGGCCCCCCTCCACCAATCTCTTGCCCTCGACTACGTTGCAACAATACATTTCACTTGTGAGACTGCCTTTTATGAGTGCTCTCATTCAAAGAAAAGTTTGTGAACCTCCGTGTGCTCGCTTGCAAGGCAGCGTTGCCTCAATTTTTTTGTAGAAGATGGGGCAGCTTGTTTCTTACTCTGCGGTTTGAATTTGGTCATTCTTCGGCGGCTAAAGCGTTAACCGCTTTGTTCCGCTCTCACTTATTAAATGTTGGTGAGTTATTGCATCACACCCTCCTCCCTCCAATATTATCAGCTCGGCCAAATGCTGAATTCGGAGTCATTTTAAATACATGAATTGACATTTGCCATCGCCGGTGCACTACTATCTCCAGTAACATTACCAAACGTATCTTGGTCTCCGTGTTTATTCGGACGAGTTAATTTTGAAATTTCCATCGCCGAAATTTTTGTTCGCAAAGTTAACACTGCCCGCAAAAAATAAATACGCACGTGTTGTGAATTTGTGCGTTCATTTAGTTGAGCGGTTGAAACCTCCCAGGATGCCTGGGTGGTGTGAAACGGGCGATGTTAATGTTGCTGGAGTTTTGTAGAAACGCATTTCAGCGGCATAAGTATGCATGTATGCATGGGTTCTTAATACGGCTTGCGTGCAAATAACAAAAGTGGGATTTGTTGGCTGGTATAGCTGTGGGGGTGGGCCCACGAGTGGAAACTCGAGAGGAGTGAGGGGACATGCTTTGGAGGAAGATCGAGCGACGAAGATCGGTCTTGTGTGTGCGGGAGCCGCGTGTACAAATTTCAGTTTCCTACCGCGAGATCGCAAGGCATAGACTCTACGTGTGTATGTTGAACTTGTCTCGTGCACAATACGTAGCCGACCGTACTAATCGGTGGTGCGCATGGGGGGGGGAGGTGACGGACGACAAACTCAATGCAAAAAGTATTTGTAAAGAATTGACTAGTTGCAGATTGAATGTGTGCAGTGCAATTCGAAATGAGTTTTCAACATTGTTGCAAAAGAATTCAAGCCGCTCGTGTGCCTTGCTTTTGTTTTACCCCAATGTGGCGATGGGACACTTTTTTTTAATGCGGCAGTTCTCATGAGGTCAAAGCCTTTAATTTAATCCTCCCGCAAGGCGTTTCTTCGGCCGTAAAAATGTACTTTACGATCGGTATGAAAACCCCGCGGGGACGGGTGTGTGTGTGTGAGAGAGCGAGCGTCGGTCGCACTGCTCTCATACACCCAGCGAGAACCCCAAGTTGCAATTCCCATCCACGGCCAAGGTCGGTTGGCAAGAGCGGTATCAGAAACGACCGGATCTGCCCTTCGGTCCAATGAATCTCCCCCCCCCCCCTTACAACTTCCACCATGTGCGTGTAGGCCTTTGGCCAGGACTTTTGACGAGTGTTGGCGGCTGTGTTTTCTCCCTTCCCCCCCCCCCTCTCTCTGGCTGCAGCCTGCGGAAGTGGCCCAGCTGTCTGCACCAAACCGAGATGGGTTGCTCACAAACGGCATAACGGTGGCCGGGCGGAAGTGCTCCGTCCTCCGCGACAGTCTTGACGTGGATGATGAGCACACCATGGACTTGCGCACCAAGGCCGACGGGCACAGTAGTACGACCTATAACATCGCCATCGCCAAGTCCTTGAAAAGTAAGTTGCGTCGGTCGCAGTGCAGAGGTCGCAAACGGGTTTTGATTCCGTACCCGGCCGCACCAGGGTAGCAAACGGGTACCCGTACCCGGCCGGGTACGGGTATCGGGTACCTGATTGCGACCTCTGGAATGAAGCCATGTTGCAGGTGCGGGTGGGTTGATTCTAGGAACTTTAATTGTGAGAAGAGACAAGAGGTTGGGAAATGAGTGATAAACAGTTACTCACCAGTGACTCACGGCCTACCCGTACCCGGTCGCAAACGGGTACCGGCTACCCGTACCCGGCAGGGTACGGGTAGCCGGGTATCGGGTAGGGTACGGGTATCGGGTACCCGGTTGCGACCTCTGTCGCAGTGTGGCGATGCTTAAAAGGGGTGGGGGGGGGGTTATCTACAGGGCATCTGTGTGAAAGAGCTTTATAGCTGATCGGATTACTCTAGTATAAATCTTCTGAATTGCTATATTCTCTGGATAATAAGATGCACGCCTCACCCACCCCATTATTTTAAATAAAATGTTGGGGGGGTGGCCCCCTTCTCCTGGTGGTCTTTATCTCCTTGGCCACCACTTACATGCGATAAGATTTGAATACATTTGACTGCCTCGGGGTGCACCGAACACATCTATTGCCAGCATGTGCTACAACCTCTTCGGCTTAGAACGTATTTTCCGCATTGACGGGACGCACCTATTTTCTCCAGCGTTCACTGTGGTACTTTGTCAGTTTAAATCTTTGCACCCCTGTTAACTACTTCCACACCACTTCATGTTTTTCTGGAAAAATTACAACCCACCAAAGTTCTTATAGTCCGGCAAACACAGCACATTTCCTCGTTTGGCATTGCCCGTCCCCATGCTTTTCGACGTGACAAGCCGCTTCGTTGAACTATCATTTGTGGCCAGGTTCCCCACATCCTTTACTTATTGCTTGGGGGACTATCCTGCGGAAGTGTTCAAGACGCCAAGGTTTTCTTTCTGGATCTCGCTGGGGTCTGTGGCCTTTCCCGAGACAGGCCGGCGGGTCGAAAGTGCCTCCTGCCCCCCCCCTCATTTCCCGATGGGTGAATATTGGATTTAATCTGACTTTTAAAAAAAGGAAAAGCACTCGACCGGAATTATTTTCAACCCACGGCGGAGAGTTACTTACGTTCCTCTTTTTCTCGTTGCGGCCAGTTAAATGCTTCCTGTAACGGCCGCACGTTTCCGAAGTGCCGCACAATCCACGGCTGTGTACAACTTCCCTGTTCTCTAACATGTGTTTGTTTGTGTAATCAATTTGCCGAGGAGAGACACCTTTTTGCTTAATTCCACTGCAGGGCTGCTGACGAGGCATCGGGCTGCCCGCAGACGATTGATAAAACTCCCTTGAACAATCGTTCTCAGGGTTCTAAGTGATGTCGCCCATCGTACAGTGGGACCGATGTGGGACCACCACTCACACCCCCTCCACTCCACCCCCACTCCACCCATGCCCCTTCCCCCTCTCCATCCACACCCCCACTCCAGGCAGTAGCCTTTCTCAGCCCCTCGGGCCTGAATAACCCGTGCTGTATTAAACACAGAATAAACACATGGTCCTTGAACGGTCATATTGGCTCCGTAACGTGGTTACTCCCGGTGCAAAGTAGAAGCAGCAACAAAGTTGCGTTGCTTTAGTCTCAAACAATGTGGCATGTGCAAGGTGTGGAAAACCCACCTGTACCACCACGATGGTGTTTGTGTGTGTGTCCCCGTGCTGCCTCGGATGTGCCAGATGGGGGGGAAAAACAATGCTGTCGTTTTGTGTTGTCATTTTTTTTCTCCAATCTATAGGAATCATTTGGATGTTACCGGAGTTGTAAGGAGTATTTTGGACGTGTTGAGTTTTTCGAGTGCGATATCGTTGCACGTTTTCATATTTTCTAATTTGTTCTTTTCCCCCCTCTCCTCCCACGTGTGCCCCTCCCTCCCCCCCTTTAGCTCTGGTAATGGTGGAAGGCAAAGAAGGCACTCACGGGGGGCTTCTCAATAAGACCGCTTTCGACGTGGCGGATTACTTGCGGAAATCGGGGTATTAAGGGCAAGCCGCCGCCCCCCCCCCCCCCCCCCCCCGAGGGAAGGATGAAATGAAAAAGAATGGCAACCTTATCGCCGACTTGTATCGCTCGCTAACCCAAACTGGTCAATTGATGAAAGAAAAACTATATATACACGATATATATACACAAACACGAGGAGAAAATAAATACAATTTGATAAAAAGTGCATTGTCCGTGCCCCCCCCCCCCCTTAGTCCCGCTGTATTTTGCTACGCGTCAACCAGCACCGTCGCCGCTACTCGATTTCGAACGGGTCTGGCCCACGGCGCTCGCGACAACAGTTTCGCGTCTCTCTTTAAAAGCAGCGGCGGTGGTGGCGCCTCCTCTTCCTCTGGGGGTGTGGTGGTGGTGGTTGGGTGGGTGAGTGGGGGGGGGGGGTTTATTGTTTTTACTAAAAAAAAAATGGGTGGAAAAAAAGTTCTAAAAAATGTAAAAAAAACAAATAAGAATAAAAAAAAGTAAACAAAAAAATTGACGCGGCGCATCACTTCAAGGCAACAATGCAAAATCAAATGCAATAAACGATTACAGTTCAAACCCTGGTGGTATTGCTCCAATTTTCTTGCTCAGTACTTCGACTCATCCCCTACCGCCGTGACTTTTAAGAGCTGAGTGGCAAAGTCCCCCCCCATTCGCTGTTGCGTATCGGAACTTGGCGGCTAGCCGTGGCAGAATGGCGGCATCCTGTGGGCTTATTCAGATCTTCCAAAGTTATGTCGTGGTTGCCGAGGTGGAGAGAAACCGGGTTTGTGGAAGCGGCTAATGAATCCTGTGGTTTGTGTTTTTTTTAAACACAATTTGGTATGTGCGTGCCTAACCTACAATCGTGTATTTTTGTTTCCCCCCCCCCCCCCCCCACAAACAAAAAATTTGCAGCACAACACGGTGTAGAGTTGTCTTTGCACGACGATAAGTTCCTCCCACTTGCCTTGGCATATGCATTCTTTTACGTTGGGGTCAAAAGGTTTGCGAGTCATTATAATTGCATTAAACCATTTGCTGTATCAATGTTGTGCTTGTATTTTCTTAAGGGCACGTGATGAAGTTTTAAACCCAGGCAGGGAGATGGTTTAAAATGTCAACTCTCTTAACGCCTTATCTACCTTCCCCCCCCCCCCCCCTCTTACTCCTTTCTCGGGAGGGATTGTAAATTTGGAAGAAAAAAATAAACACGGGACCAATGTTCCGAATGTGGGCTGCATTTTTGTTTAGGAGAGCTCCAAGCTGAGTCATTCTGGCCGACTTGAGGTTTAGCGCCTTTTCTTGAGAAGAAAAAAAACGAATCCGTAAAAACAAAGTTTTTCACTAAATCCTTTATATGCGTGGCGGCTAGAGTCCTCTCATCCTCTGGCTTGAGATGGCTGCCACCTATGGGTCAGATGATTGCCTGCCAGTATTAAGCAATTGGTAATTAAATATAAAAAAAATTCCTATAAAGTGTAAAATTTTGGGAAAAAATTTCACGAAAATAAATTGTCACGCACAACGAGTCTGTGGAAAATGTCAGCTCGATTGGATCAAGGCGAAGTGGGTTAAAAAACGACCGAAAGATTTGCACGGTCGTAAGCGCGCAAGCAAGTGAACTTAATATAAAGGATTAAAAAACGAATCCGGTGGCTTATTTGTCTTAAATATCCACTCGGACCACTTGAGTTTTATTGAAAGTTATTGGGGCAGAAATTGTGAAACGGGTTTCTGAGCGCCCGCACCTACTGATTAAATTGCTGCTGCTGCGTGTAAGGCCGTCTTACATTGCATCTTGCGTTTTGTTAAAAGTCCTTTTTATTTTGGCCCGAGTGGGGTTTGTGGGGGAAATTTTAACCAATCGCAGAGCAACAAAAATCTAAACGGATTGTTCAGCAGAAATCGCAAGTCCACGGCGCCCACGTACGATTTTAATTTTTGCTTTCCATCACTTTGTGTTTTTCATCTGGGATTTTAGGTGCCTATTACATTACAATTGGAGGAGTCAAGAGGTTCTATAGAAAAAGTAATTAACACAAAGTACGTGAAGGTAATCCAGATGCGTTCTTTGGGGGGAGGGGCTGCTTAGGTGATTTTTTTTGCGCGTTTGTCACGACCGTGGTTGCTCCACGTTTCTCAGTGCTGCAATAAAACTACAACAAACAGAAAAAAAGCCAACACTACACCAGACCTGTGTTCGTCTCGGGAGAAACCCAGTGGGCATAACGGAGCGCGCCGGATATTTTTTTGTTCTTTTGCTTAACGTCCTTAATGGTGGTTTTTATTCTTTTCGGTGTGGGCGTGTGAACATTATTGGCTGGTTTTATATATACGCACAGCGTGCATTGTCAAAGGGGTGGTCAAAGCTCATGCTACAATACTTTTTTTTTATTGTGAAAGATAGCAGCTTGGCCTCAAGTGGTGCCCAGGTTATTTTGAGTTGCTCCATGGGGTGCGTGTGAATGTGGTGGTGGGCACCCATCCCTGTGGGCACTGCCCCCCCCCCCCCCCCCAGCGATTTGCCATGTCTTTGCCGTGTTTGTGTACGTTCACCATCACGATGCAAAATGCGGCCGGGCGGGGAGGAGTGGCTGGAGTGGAGAGGAGGGGGGAGATTAACGGATTGAGGATCGAACCGGGACGAATAAAAGCACGAGCAAAATTTTAAGTTGAGACTGTGTGTGTGTGCTCTCTTGTTAGTCTGTGTGCATCCACTGGGTTTGCAACGCACGAGATTGTGGGGGGGCGAGGGGGGGTAGGACACGTGGTGTTTGGCAAGATGCAGGCGTCCGTCGTGCAAAAAAGCGGCTCTGGATTCGTCCAACAGACTTGCCGAACACGGTTTCCCTCTCTTAAGAACTTGCCGATGGATGTCCTCTGATGTTTTTTTGCTTACGGTGGGCAAGAGGTCTTGGGCCTTATTAGGGACGAGTCCGGGATTGATAGGAGTGACTGGCCCTCGATTAAAGTTCGTCAATGTAACATCGGTTATTGGATCGATTATCGGATTGATCAGAACGTGCAATGGGTGTGGGAAAAACTGCGTCGATTCCTGGCGCGGGTCTTTATATGTTCCTGCCAAAATTGATGCGTGGAATTGGGCGACGTCATTTGTCTGCACCAAGACCTGTTAGAAACAAACAATAATTTCATCGGTGTAAACGGCCGTAAAAATCTGAATAAAAGATGATGAAATTATGGTTAAAATATTTTTTGTATAATCTTGATTTCAAGCTTTCGTGGCTGCAGGAATCCATACTCTGGTTCTTGCGGTAAAGTCACGACGTTTCGATCGCAACACAAGCAATCATCAGGTGGGAACAACCACCTGATGATTGCTTGCGTTGCGACCGAAACGTGATCCAACACGTTCGGAGTGGGCAGGTAGGAACTTGGTTGGACAGACATATGCACGACAGACAGACAAATAATCCCTGGTGGACAATGTGGAACCTGTTGTTCCTACCTGTATTATTTTTCTACCTACGTGACTTTACCGAAAGAACCAAAGAGTATATTTTTGTTTGTTTGTGAAACTCTGCCTACAATCGAAGTTATTGCTTTTGAACTGCGTTTATTCCAAGGTTGTATTCAGTTACAACATGGGACACTTTTTTGCCAACACCGAAGTATGAAACAATGCTTACACTGGTCAACACACTTTTTCTGGCATAAGGTATTCCAACGGTTTTAAGGTAATTTTTGGGTGCTGATTCCATATCAGTTTTTGTCTATCACATCAGGTTTTTGAGATATCAAATATTGCATTTTCAATAAAAACTGCAGAAGAAAACTATTAAATAAATGTGGATATCTACATAAAACGATATTATAAAGACACTATCCTAAAAAATACAGCACCATATTTTAACACTAAAGCAGTCACTGACTCGCAACAACTTGCAATCATAAGTGACAGTTAATTTCGGGTAAAATCAATGAAAATGGGGTATGCCGATAGCATAAAATGAGATATGATAGAGCAAATCTGCACCCTGAAATTAGTCTAAAACAGCTGCAAAAGTCCAGGCCAGAAAAAAATGTTTTTTTTGTTGACCAGTGTAATAGGTGTTACTCTTTCTGGAAATAAAACGTGTCGAGATGTTCCTCGCAAAGGGTTTATATTGGGTGTTTGAACATCTCGACACCTGTTTTATTGCCAGACAGGGTTACATCTATTGTTATTTTTCATACTTTGATACTGCCAAAAATATCCTGTTTTGTAGCTGCTCTCACCCCAAGCTATAAATGCCTTTTGGCGATGTTTTCTGGTCTGACACTGGTGGTGAGACGAGAGCCTAAACACAGACACAACTTCTAAGGGTACACTATGAGACATCTCCTTTACCAGTGGCAAAATATAGTGATCGGTTTTTACCCTTTCAACTGGTACAAAAACTGACACCTTTATACAAGGCATCATGTTTGCAATAACCACAACACAAGCAGTCAAAATGCAAACAAAAAGAAACAACTCTGATAACAGCTGTCTCGGGTGTGGACCAATCAACTTCAAGGACAGTGCATATCATTATCAGAGTTGTTTCTTTTTGTTTGCATTTTGACTGCTTGTGTTGTGGTTATTGCAAACATGATGCCTTGTATAAAGGTGTCAGTTTTTGTACCAGTTGAAAGAGTAAAAAACGATCACTATATGATGGGTACAATCTGAGCAATCATTGGCAGGACGTTATTAACCAGGTAAAGTCTTAACTGACTGTGATGTTTCCATCCTACCTGCCTATGTCGGCTGTTATTTCATGCTAATCTCTCACATTAACATCACTAGACCCAGCCACTTCTGTATGACCCTTGGGCTACACCCATTTCAAACCTTTTAAAACAGTCTGCCTCAGCAGCAGGACCATGCTTTCCCACCTGATGACGGACGCTTGTGTTGCGCCCGAAACGTCGTGAGAATTATTTTATTATGTTTTTATTTATTTTATTATTTCCCTTCTACTTGACTTTACCGACATAACCAAGAAGATGAATCCCTGCAGTCACGAAAGAAGCTTTAAATCGAAATTTAACAACCAGCGTCATTAGGCGACTGCCAGAGGTGTGAGTGAAATTCCTAACCACGATGACATTAATTGCCCCCCTCCCAACAAAAAAAATTAACCCGTAAAAACAAAGTTTTTCACTCTAAATCCTTTATATGCGTGGCGGCTAGAGTCCTCTCGTCCTCTGGCTTGAGATGGCTGCCACCTATGGGTCAGATGATTGTCTGCCAGCATTAAGCAATTGGTAAATAAATATTTATTTATTTTTCCCTAAACAGTGTCAAATAAATTTTGGAAAAAAAAAATTCACGAAAATTAATTGTCACGCACAACGAGTCTGTGTGCAAAATGTCAGCTCGATTGGATCACGGGAAGTGGGTTAAAAAACGACCGAAAGATTTGCACGGTCGTAAGCAAGCAAGCAAGCACGCAAGCAAGCAAGCGAACTTAATATAAAGGATTTAAAAAAATTAACCCGTAAAAACAAAGTTTTTCACTCTAAATCCTTTATATGCGTGGCGGCTAGAGTCTTCTCGTCCTCTGGCTTGAGATGGCTGCCACCTATGGGTCCAGATGATTGTCTGCCAGCATTAAGCAATTGGCAATTAAATATTTATTTATTTTTCCCTAAACAGTAAAATTTTGGGAAAAAAATGTTCACGAAAATAAATTGTCACGCACAACGAGTCTGTGTGCAAAATGTCAGCTCGATTGGATCACGGGAAGTGGGTTAAAAAACGACCGAAAGATTTGCACGGTCGTAAGCAAGCAAGCACGCAAGCAAGCAAGCACGCAAGCAAGCAAGCAAGCACGCAAGCAAGCAAGCAAGCGAACTTAATATAAAGGATTTTAAAAAGCCGTGATCCTGGGGACTTTTAACAAAACGACGACTTTAGTTTGGTGTTAACCGCTCTGCAGAAGCACGATCGGTAATTACACCCGTCACGTTTGCCCCCCGCCACTCTCCCCCGCTGCCGTGTTTGTGTATCTCGGACACGCAACAAAAATACGCAACAACGCACTCGGCTCGCGTTACATGCCAAGCGAGATGAATAATGTAAGGGCGAACACGATGTTGGGCGAACACGATGTTAGCCGGCGTCGCGGGCACGCTCTGCGTGCGTGTGTTTAATGCGCAGCTTGAGTGGTCGTCGTAGCTACACGTGGTGGATATTAATCACGGCCACGTGTTCCACTCGTTCCTTTTGTTGTAATAATAATACATAGAAATTAAATACACTGGTCAACAACAAAAAAAGCATTTTTTTCTGGCCCGGACTTTTGCAGCTGTTCTAGACTAAGTTCAGGGTGCCGATTCCAAATCTGATCTCAGATTTGCTCTATCACATCTCATTTTTATGCTATCGGCATACCCCATTTTCATTGATTTTATGCGAAATTAACTCTGTCACTTATGATTGCAAGTTGTTGCGAGTCAGTGACTGCTTTAGTGTTAAAATATGGTGCTGTATTTTCAGGATAGTGTGTTTATAATATCATTTTATGTAGATATCCACATTTATTTAATATTTTTCTTCTGCAGTTTTTATTGAAAATGCAATATTTGATATCTCAAAAACCTGATGTGATAGACAAAAACTGATGCCAGATTTGGAATCAGCACCCCAAAATTACCTTAATGACCGTTGGAATACCTTATGCCAGAAAAAGTGTGGTGACCAATGATATTCCTTGGCTGTCCCCACTTATAAGGTTGATGACGCAACTCGGGATTGAACGGTGCTACGGAAGGGAGGGCGGGTGGCCAGAACCACGCCCGGCCGCCTTTGTCTCCCCAGTGGCGATGTTTAACACAAAGCAGCAGGAGGCTGAGTCGACCTAGGGGAGGTTCAGGACCGGTTCAGATAATATAATCGTCGCTGGTGTTGGCAGTGGGCGGGAATCGAACTCGGGTTGGCGGTGTTCGGAGCACAGCGCACACGACATCGTGCGGGTGGGCCTACAATGCGGGACCGCCTCTTGCACCCCCTCCACCACTCCACCCACACCACTCCACCTCCTCTACCACTCCACCCACATCCACTCCACCCACACCGCCTCTCCACCCACCACCCCCTCCCCACCCACACCGCCATCGTTTACACGCGGTCACAAATACAAGTCCTCGTCTAACGCGGTAGATGCGTTCCTGGAAAGTGCAGCGTTAAGCGAAAAAAAAACGCGTTAAGCAAAAAAAAACGCGTTAAGCGAAAAAAAAAACGCGTTAAGCGAAACACTTTCCCCCCCATTAACAATGCAACGCGGATCGCGTTTGGTGAGGTGCACGCGCGCTCCCACGCACACGCGGTGACATCGGCGCACCGTATCACTCCGCGCGGGTCAAGAAAGTAGTCCGCCGTCGACCGCCCAGAAACCACGGTGGTGATGCCGGTCAGGCAGACCACCCCAAGGCTCCCGTGTCCGTGCGGGTTCCTCGTTGTACTACCCTGCGCGTTGCCAGCCGCCTTCCTTACGGCGCTCAAACGCACGGGATGAGTAAAGCTGATCGTTGTTAGTGATCTAATAATAATAATGATGACGGGCGATGGTGAAGCTGCTCCCATATCTCAAATGGCTGTTTGGCCGAGCGAGTTGTGGGTTTCCAAAAAAAGGGTTCCGTTGTTTGGCAGCCCTTCTCTTGAAAATTCTCTTTGGTTCTTTCGGTAAAGTCACGGTAGTTCGCTGACTGAGCTGTGACGGTCCCACCTGAAGACGGAGACTTGTGTTGCCTCCGAAACGTCGTGATTTAATTGATTTATTTTAATTTATTATGATTTAATTTTATTCTTTTTTACCGACGTGACTTTACCGAAAAAGCCTAAGAGTATGAATCCTTGCAGTCACGAAAGCTTCAAATCAAGACTCTCTAGAAAACTCTCATCGACTGCACAGCCAATTTCCAAATGGCTGTAACTTTGAACGATTATTTAATTTACAACGTCGGCTTTAGCGACCAATCCGGTATTATTAATAGTATTATATTATTAATAATAAAGGTTTTTTTTTGTTGGGGGGGGGGGGGGAGCACGTAAATATGAATGTGTCGTTAACCCACCACCACCCGACACAGCCAACTGGTAAGGTTTGTCACGTGAACATAATGTGACAATTAGCCATTGATTAGCCCTTTTTTAACCGAAATTAAACTTTAGCAGCCTTATAGTTTACTGCAGTATACTGCACGGCAACCCGTTTGTCAGCTTAACTACTGCCTCCTGTCCATGTGTCGAACTTTTTTCAACCACTTGCCATCATCTCCTGCCCACGGCGCTCTCTCCGTCCCCCTAATCCCCTGCGGCAGAACAACAGGCGGGTTCACTTAGCCCCCCCCCCCACGGCCCATCCTGCCCCCCCCCTTAACCTGTATATAATCTCGTGTCTCTTAGAGCTCTTTTCACTTGGTACAGCAATTTTGCTGTGACGGTTCCACCTGAAGACGGAAGCTTGTGTTGCCTCCGAAACGTCGTGATTTTTATTTTATTTTACTTTTATTAATTTTAATTTTTTACCTACGTGACTTTACCGAAAAAACCTAAGAATAAAAAAATTAACCCGTAAAAACAAAGTTTTTCACTATAAATCCTTTATATGCGTGGCGGCTAGAGTGGCTTGAGATGGCTGCCACCTATGGGTCAGATGATTGCCTGCCACCATTAAGCAATTGGTAATTAAATATAAAAAAAATATTTTTTAAAGTTTAAAATTTTGGAAATTTTTTCACGAAAATAAATTGTCACGCACAACGAGTCTGTGTGCAAAATGTCAGCTCGATTGGATCACGGGAAGTGGGTTAAAAAACGACCGAAAGATTTGCACGGTCATAAGCGTGCAAGCAAGCAAGTGAACTTAATATAAATGATTTAAAAATAAGCGGAGGCGTTTAACCCTTGCTGGCGATAAAAGAGGTGGTAGTAGGTTTTTACCCTTTAAACTGATGCCTTGTATAAAGGTGTCAGTTTTGTACCAGTTTAAAGGGTAAAAATCTACTACTATATTTTGCCACTGGTAAAGGTCTCAGTGTAAATGCTTACCCCGAGCTCTCAATACTTTGATAGTGCACTGTTTTTGAGTTGTACGCCTTTTGGCGTCATCTGGTTCAACACGAATGGAGACTAGGCTCTAAGAAAAGCTGTCTCGGGTGTGGACCAATCAACTTCAAGGACAGTGCATATCATTACCATAATCAGAGTTGTTTCTTTTTGTTTGCATTTTGACTGCTTGTGTTGCGGTTATTGCAAACATGATGCCTTGTATAAAGGTGTCGGTTTTGTACCAGTTTAAAGGGTAAAAACCTACTACTATATTTTGCCACTGGTAAAGGAGATGTCTCATAGTGTAAAAGAGGTAATGTTACGATGTCCACACACACACACACCAAACAGACGGTACCTTTTGCAAGGTTTCACGTACTGCACTAAACACGCGCGGGACTTGTGGTGAACACGCACACAGAGAAAGTGACATCTTCGCAAGCTGCTGCTGCTGATGATGATGACAGCCTTTGCCTGTTCACATCCGTTGGGTAAAAGGTGGCGAGGCGACTGTTTCTGAATGACACGTGTTCCTCCTTCTCCTCCTGCTTCACGCCACAGTTGATTTTGCACCGATGTCCCTGTGCTCATTGCCACGCTTTGAATTCGTAGGTTTTTTTCTTGCTCTCGTCATGTTGTGGTGGCCCAGGTGACTCTTGCAAATGAGACTAAATCCTAATCTTCTTGGTTCTTTCGGTAAAGTCACGTAGAAGGAAAATAATAAAATAATAAAAATAAAACATTAAAAAATTATTCTCACGGCGTTTCGGCCACAACGCAAGCAGCCGTCTTCAGGTGGAGAACAGGTCTGACTTTACCGAAAGAACCAAGAAGATGAATCCCTGCAGTCACGAAAGCTTTAAATCGAAATAAATCCTAATCGTTCTCACAACTGGTTACACAGAACAAAACTTGACTTGGGTTTGCTGAAATGGGACGAAACTAAAGGTGCAGTAAAAGTACTTTCATGCGGGAACGCTCAAATCGGAAGGGGAAACGCGAAACATTGCTTTGAGAACACCCTCATTCCTTGAGTAGAACATGCGTTTCGTGTTTTTTTGCTGAATCGTCATCGAGAAATGATTGAGCGGCTGAAATAAAATGAGCGAATGGCTCGTGACTAAAGGAAATCAAATCCAGTCGAAGCAGACATTTGGCCTCCTTGTAGAATGTCAAAGCAGTACCGCAGAGCTGCAGGTCGATCACACGTGTGATGGCTCACTCGGCAAGATAAACTCTATGATAATAGGAATCATGATAATTGTTTTTTTTACCCTTTTATCTGGCAACAAAACTGACACCTTTTTTTACAAGGAGTCAAAATAGTTTGATAAAAATCCTCTCTTCTGTTGCCACGTGTGCCTCTGGATGGGAGGTGCTGGGTGAGGCTTAGTGACATCATCGGCCGTGTTGTGCTGGGCGTAGCCTGTAGCGGGGTTTCCCACCTTCTGGAAACGGGATGTAGGGGCTGCCGCCAATTTGAAAGAGGCCCGATTAATGAACCACAAGAACAAGTATAACCCGTAAAAACAAAGTTTGTCACTCTAAATCCTTTATATGCGTGGCATCGGGGCGGCTAGAGTCCTCTCGTCCTCTGGCTTGAGATGGCTGCCACCTATGGGTCAGATGATTGTCTGCAGTATTAAACAATTGGTAATTAAATATTTAATTTGTTTTCCCTAAACAGTGTAAAAATTTGGACTTTTTTTTCAGGAACATTAATTGTCTCGCACAACGAGTCTGTGTGCAAAATGTCAGCTCGATTGGATCACGGGAAGTGGGTTAAAAAACGACCGAAAGGTTTGCACGGTCGTAAGCAAGCAAGCAAGTACGCAAGTAAGCAAGCGAATATGATAATTGGTTCTTTACCCTTCTATCTGGCAACAAAACTGACACCTTTTTGCAAGATAGAAGGGTAAAGAACCAATTATCATATTTTTACTGGCAAATGAGGTCCCCATAGTGTAAGCAAGCGAACTTAATATAAAGGATTTAAAAAAAGTATTCACTTACAATTTGGAGTCAATCAACGTAACCGACTAATAGTCCCAACTCTAATGGTCGACAGTGCAGGCTAAAGGGGCCTGACACACCGCCCCCCCTACCCTCCTCTCTCGCATAGACAGCCTGGCCCCGAGAAACCAGTCGAACCCCAGCAGGGGATCGAGCAAAGGAAACGCAGCCTGCCTTGCTTGGGGAGCATCCATGACAACACAAGGCAGTGACGAGCAAATTTAACAGAGGCGCAAACATGCAAGCAAAATGACCAAGGTGAGTTGCTGGTTACCTTTATGAACACACGTGATAGACTTTATCATTAAACATAACCATGCTGCCACACATTGTGTGGTGTGTATGTCTGTGGGGGGGGGGGGGGGGGGGGGAAACACGCAATCTGTAATTTTTGCGTTGAAATTTCACGAAGCTCCCGTGTGACTTCATCCAACCGATCGCAGTGCCACACTCTCCGTTGCATGCAACAACGTATGAATACGTTCACCTCGGAGATGCAAATCGACCCGAGGGGACATGCAGTGAGAAGAGAAAAAACATCTCAAAAGAGGGGGGGGGGGGCGGGGAGGCAGGACTTCGCGAGCGATGTATAGAAAGTTTAACACGTAGCAGGCTTTCGCGACCAATATTCATAATCAACGTTTTTGGGTTAGATCGCGTTATTTATAAATGTGTCGTAACCCTCCACCACCCGACACGGCCAATCGGCAAAAAAAAGTGTCACGTTGACAAAAGACAAATAGTGCACTGCTTTAGCCCACCGGTGTGTTGAAGTGTGAAACCACAACATAAAAAAAAAATTAAGTACGACGTTTCGCTGGTAATTGCATCCAGCATCATCGGGCAAATCGCCAGAATGGTGAGGCTCTGCTCTTGCTCCCGGTCTTAAATAGAGCAGCGGCAGCAGAAATGCACATTATTGTCCCCGGGACGACCGACAGATTTCCCGGCTCAAACACACAAACAACAGAAAGGACAATCCTAGGGGAAGAACCAGGGCAGTTGGCAAAGCGGAGTTGCAGACCCCGGACGCAACTCTGCCGACTCCCCGGTATTGCAGCCGTCCACGGTAAATGAAGCAACGTGGGTGAGAACGCTTATTAAGCAAAGCTATTTCAGGAACGGGATTTTTGTTAAAAAATATAAATTGCACCGGTTATCGTCAGCTTTGGACGCTACTTGCATTTCACGAAATTGAAAAAAATGCACGAAAAAAAGTTCAAGTGTCAATTTGTGAAGTGGGTTTATTTGGAGGGTTGAGAAGGTGACATGCATGGCCTTGATGTGCCGTCCAGGGTAATTCTCTCTCTCTGCTGGCCACCGCATCGCGGCGCTTTCAGATGCGCTTCTGCGGCCGTCTGGAACGCGCTTCCTTCCCGAAATTAGGACGCCACTTGAACTGTGCGCTATTAAATCATCGTCGTCTAGATCGGCAAACCCATTTCTTTAGAACCGATTTGTTGCGCGTAGTTTTCTGTCCTTCCACCGCACCTCCAATTAGTGCGGTTGGCCACGTACGGTTGCCAAAAGTTCAACATACACACACACACATGGATTAATGGTACGTAAAAGCAAGCTTGCATCGATGGCTCGAGTACACGGCAAGGACCAGTGACAATCCCCATGAGAATAACCATCGTCAACACTCGGAAAGAAATGAACGTCCGATTTCGCAAACCAGCACCGCAAACGTGCACGGTGTTTGTTAGCGGCCGAGCCACTTGAAACATCTTACGTCGTTGGGTCCGCTTTTTTAAATCGTGTATTTTTATTTATTTCGATTCTATATGTACACGGTAAACTCTGCATTAACTCCACAAATTGCGATGAAGTGTGGCGGGGGGCGTGGGGGGGGGACGGCAACGCAACGCATTTTTTCTTGCACGAAACACAAATCGCATCTCCGATTAGCACAGTTGGCTACGTACGGTGCGAACCAATGAAGCAAATAAAATGCAAGTGAAGATGAAGGACGGGGGGTGTGGGATGTGTGCGGATGAGAGTTTGGGAGCGAGTGCGAGATGCTGATGTTGAGTTACGCGAGACAGAGAGCTCGACACAAAGTCACCGCTGCCTCCAACCCATCTCGACCGATCGTGAAGACCGAACTGACCCTGGAATTACAGGGATCCGGGGCCTCTCCCTTGCAGGGTGTTTAACAAATTCGTGGGTGGGTGGGTGGGTCGGTGGTGCGGTCAGGGTTAACGTTGGCGTGAACATAAATCTGCATTGACAGTGGTAACGGGCAAATACAAAAATGCTCCTTATTAATAGCACTATAAAGAACTTCGTGTTACAGCTCTCTGTACATTTCAGGGGTTGTACCGCGTGTTGTTTGGACGCAACGTCTCGACGTTTCGCCGCACGTGCTGGGAGGATGAAACCCAACAGCGAGTGACCTACGTCAAGAGCTGAACCAACACAGCAGCGCCAGCTACATAGCCCAATGAGCTGTGTGTATCTCTTTCTGCAGAAGCGACCTGGCCACAAATGATAGCTCAACAAAGTGGCTCATCGTGTTGCAATGTACAGCAGGCAAAATACTCGAAATGCACGTGGATTTTAAACGTGGAGAGAGCAAAACCGGAGGACACGGGTGAAAACTCCACGCGGCCCATGGGGAAAGAAAACATGCAAACCCCAAATATAAAACAGGCATCGGGGGTCGGGATCGAACCCACGACCTCGTGCACACCGGGCGAGGGAGATAACATCTCGCCACGGCGAGCGAGAGAGTACGAGGCTCAATTCAGTCCCAGAAGAAGGTCCCGGGCACGTGGAGCGAAACGTCAGACCTCGTGGCGAACAACGTCGGGGCGAGCGGCACAACCAGAACACGCGGCCGAGAGCTACGCACAGCAGCAGCAGCAGCAGCACAACCGCGGACACCTACGCAGGAGTAACTTATCGTATGCTAAATACATATTGGCACCTAACTTACAATTACAAGATCAGAAAATAAGAATAATTGTCGGGGAAATGTATTGAGAAAACAAACGTCACACTTTCTTCCCGGCACAGCATGCACTTAAAAGTCTAGTTTCAGTAGCCCTTGATTTACCATAACAAAATACGGGGAGCGGAGCGCCATCCACAACTGAAAATAACTTTAAAACAACCGTTCACTTTAAAAGATGAAAGCCAACAGGCGGTGGGTGCAGTGGGTGCGGGGGGTGATTTGGAGGGGCGGTGGTTGCGGGGGGGGGCTGACACCGTTCTGACTAAACGACCACGGGGGGACCGCTGCCGATGTCGAGAGGAGCGGCACGAAAACGGAACGCAGGGCGGAAGAGCGCGGGCGAGCGAGGACGGCGTGGGGCTCTCGCGTAACTAGCGAGGCAACGGCCGCTCACCCCACCGCCTTGTCTCTATCGCGTTGCGGCAGATGACCCACGAAATAAGGGGGGCCCGGGCACACTAGGGCCGCGCGGTTCGCTTATTTCTCACAGCCCCAACGCGTTGCAAGCGGCGTTTCAGCGTGGACATTGTTAGGCTCGTCCCCCGATATCGTACCTACGCAAGCTTTTCAAACTCGCCCGCCCGCTCGCTCGTGTTTTTGTTTGGAAGCTGTCGCACTGCTCGAAGGCACAACTCGTCGTGGGTTGCGAATGAAACTAAAGTTAAACATCTTCTTGGTTCTTTCGGTAAAGTCACGTAGAAGGGAAGTAATAAAATAATAAAAATAAAACATAATAAAATAATATTATGTTTTATTTTTATTCTTTTTTAAAATAAAACATAAAAATAAAACATAATAAAATAATATTATGTTTATTTTCATTATTTTATTACTTTCCTTCTACGTGACTTTACCGAAAGAACCAAGAAGATGAATCCCTGCAGTCACGAAAGCTTTACATGGAAATTTAAAGTTAAACTTTTTTTTAGTTTTACATAAATTTCTTGTTAAAATGAGCATCGCAGCATGCTAATCCACTATCTATTTACAGGACTGAGCCAGTGGTGGAAATTCCCCATTCCTATGATGGGGAAGGGGGCGGGGGGGAGCAAGTCTCTAAATAAAATGGTACTTCGTTGACCCTGGAGAGATGATAGCTGAGTGCTAAACCCCCATCAACCGCCGAGTCACCTGTCCCAGTTCCAACAATAAAACGATAATCAGTTTAAGAAAAAAAATCGATCGATCGATTGATCGATATTCAAGAACATTACCAAAAGAACAGTAACAGTTTGTTTTCGTTTAGTAATCGCCGCTGATAATCGATCGCCTCCTCCTCCCCGCCGGCGGCTATTTTGTTTGGCGACGTCACAACGTTGAGAGATCAAGCGAAAACAACGAAATGTTACAAAGCGGCCGGGGAAGCTCCAAGCAGGCCGCACGGCCCGGTCCCGCCACGCAAGGCGGAGGGGGGGCGAGAGAGACCTGCAACAAAACCTCCGGCCCTAGGTCAAGGGGGCTATCGGCAGTGTTCAGGCCGATTGTCAATCCCCCCCCCACCCCCACCACGAGGCTTTATTTCACCATACTTCACCACGAGGGAGGTATGCCGTGATTGTGGGGGGGGGGGGGCCAAAAAATAAAATAAATCCAACGGGAGGCGTCTAAAAACCAATTGGCCTTCGCCGGACTCCCTACGGATCCGTCGAGTCCATTCGAGTGTCGTCTCCCTCTCCTGCGAACGCCGTTGGCGCGAACGGATTTGTGTATCGAGTTGGCTGCGGGGGAGGGGGGTGCGGGGGAGGGGGGGGGTTGTCTCACGTTAGCCAATGACCTACAACGTGTGCATGAGCTGCGGTTGTTGTCGTCGTCGGCCTGGAACTTTTCCACTGGTGGACTTCCCCTCCCCCCCTCCCGACTACCACAATTTCCTTCCAATCCCTCCTTTTCCAGAGGGCCTCCGACACTGTTTTATTTCAACGTGCAACCTTACGGGGAACTGACAAAACAACAAAAAGGACGGCGCTCGATTCTCATTCTTCGACGGGCGATTCGATCCGCGCGATCGCGCACGCAAACCGACGTTCACCGACGGATCGCTCTCCACCGTTGAAACGCCCGCACCAACGGAGAAACGAACAAACGGAGAAACACCGCGCCCGTCCCCTCGGCGGCCGCGGTTTAAATGATCAGGGTCGGCGCGGGGTCACCTCCCCGCCCGCCGCCATATCCGGGACGATCCTGGCGATCCTCCCCGCTGTCCGTGTGGACCTGTACCGTGACGCCGGCGGCGGCGGCGTCGCGGTAGGCGGACGCCGCCGGACGCTCCGCGTCTCCCTTGCGTCTCCTGCCGTGCCCTCCTCCGTCCTCCGGGGCCTCGGTGCCGTCCGCGGCGCCGCGCGGCCCGCAGAGCCCCCTCCCCGCTTCCTCGTCGGACGAATCGGCGGCCGCCCTCCGCCCGCCGTCCTCGTCGTCGTCGTCGGCAGCGGCGGCGTTCGAGGCTCCGGCCGTGGAGCCGAAAGACGGCGCCGGCGGGCGTCCCGCCGGCGAGCGCAGCAGCGGCGTCGTCTCGGAGGCGTCGTTGTCGTCGTCGTCGTCGTCGCGGCCTGGCGCCGCCGGCGCCGCGCGCGCCCGACTCGGCGTCCGACTCGGAGTCGGAGTCGGAGCCGTGCGAGCGCACCACCTTGCGCTTGCACACGGGGCAGTTCTTGCGCTGCTGCGTCAGCCACGGGTCCACGCACTTGCAGTGGAACGCTGCGTGTGCGGCGACAGCGGCGTGGCCGGCGGGCCCGCCATCAGCATCATTAGCATCATCATCAGCAGCAGCATCATCAGCAGCAGCATCACCATCAGCAGCATCATCACTAGCAGCAGCATCATCACTAGCAGCAGCAGCATCATCATCAGCATCATCATCATCAGCAGCAGCAGCATCATCAGCAGAATCATCATCATCAGCAGCATCATCATCAGCAGCGTCATCATCATCATCAGCAGCAGCATCATCAGCGGCGTCATCATCATCATCAGCAGCATCATCATAAGCAGCGTCATCATCATCAGCAGCATCACCATCAGCATCATCAGCAGCATCATCATCAGCAGCATATTCGCAGTGTACACGTCACGCGCCTGCCACGCGGTAACACCGCGGGGTGCGCTGTGGAGCGTGGAACCCCGATCCTGGTGGTGGCAGCTGTCCCTGTGGGCCGCGAGGTGCATGCGTCACCTGCCTGCAAGTGGCCACTGGGCTGCCAGTAATCTGGGGGGCGGGGGGGGGGTGATGTTGCTTTGTGACTTCCCTGCAAAGTAATTTATGGAGTAATTGAGCAAATTTGGACCACATGTCCACGTTACAGGCAGCAGCGGTGGCGCTGGGCCTAAGCACCGAGCAAAATCTTAGCTCCTCAAGCAGCTCAAAGGGCCTCCCCCCCCCTGCTTTGAGAAGGGTGCCTCAACATTTAGTCTCGAATGCAAATCCTAACGTAACAAAGTCGAGCGACGTGAGACGCCAAATAATCGCACATCTCTATCTCGTCTGCATCCACGTGTCCCTTATCTCATTGCATGTCTGTTTTGTCTACATTGCTTCTGTCATCTCCCCTGGGGTATTTAAAAATTGAAGGCGGTGGGGGGGGGGTTTGTTTGACCATACTTCACCACGCTGGTCGGTGCGGGGGTTGGTCAAGGTGAGGGGGGGGGGGCCCACCCCGACACCTCCCTCCCCCATGGACTACCATCGTAACTGCGTTCAGGCCGATTGTCAATCCACTGTTGGATGAGCGCATCGCCCTCCATCTCTCCACAGGGGGTTTGTGTGACCATACTTCACCACGCTGGTCGGTGCGGGGGTTGGTAGGGGGGGGGGGGCACCTGAGGACCGGTTCAGATGTCACTCGCCACCACCGACGTTAGCCGTGGCCGGGTTCATGGTGCAGGTGACACAATAAACTTACATAAAAAGATCTGGGAAAAAAATGGTCACACGGCTGAAATCTTTGTCTTTTTGTAAGAAATGTCCATGTGGTTCGGGGCGCCACGGTGGCGAGATGTTATCTGCCTCGCCCGGTATGCAGGAGGTCGTGGGTCCGATCCCGACGACCCTGACACCTGCTGTATATTCGGAGTTTGCACGTTCTCCCCGTGGTGGCGTGGATTTTTCTCCGGGTCCTCCGGTTTATCTCTCCACATTTAGAAACATGCGCTTAAAAGACTCTTTGGCTGCTATAAATTTCCACGTGGGCATTAACCCGGTAAAAATATAAATGAGTTAGTTCAGTTGAATTTAGTTCAAGCGATACTCCACCACACCGGCGGTGAGCGTGGGTTGGTGAGCGTGGCGAGTGTAGGTGCGGGAGCATAGGAGTACATTGGCGGATGTTGACGGATTTCACCCCCCCGCCCCCCCGTGCCATCCGCAGTTGTTAGTCGACCTATCCAGGCTCAACGCGACCCGCATAAGCTTTCGAGATCCGACAAAAAAATTCCGTGGGGCGAGTTCCGGCCCGTTTTGGCCGTTGGCAGGGGGCAAAAAAATTAAAGACGGAACCAGCGACGTCCGCCCGCATTGTGAGCTTTCAAAAAATTAAAAAAATTCCAACGCTGACTTAACAAAGTTAATGTTTGTGAAAAAAATACGTGTTTATCAAGATGGTAGCAATGACACGCAGAGCCCAGACATAATATCATTCCACTCAGCAGAGGCACCACGGCTGAAATAATTTTGAGCGTCTTTTCTCAATTCTTTCAGGGTCAGCTTTTAGATCGATCGCTCGCGTTCACGGTAACGGTAACTTTTTGGTTGCACAGCGCATTCAAATCTGTTTGAATGAATATGGCCTAAACACCAGTATCCCCCCGCTACGACGCACGGATCAGAAACGCGACGTTCGTGGAGAAAACTGAACCGAAACGAAGCGGGGGAGAGATCCACGCTCGGCATGACGCACTGAGAAAGATCGAAAGAGGAACGGCGGTGTGGAGTTGAGATAAAAAATATGCAGGTGAAAAATAAAGCGTTGGCTAAAACTGTTCAGAAAAGTAAATGGGACTTGGGCACTCGTGAGCTCTCAGTGACGGTGGGCAACCGGTCAAGAGCAGTGCTCCAGTGGCAACCAAGGGATGGAACGTGCACGAGAGGAGACGGAGCGATGGAATCGGTTCACGTCAGGTGAACTCTTTCACCGTGGGATGTACGGATTGTGGAGTGGGGAGGGGGGGCTGAATGACCGGCTAGGGGAGGCGATGGATTGATCACGGCTCGACAGCAGAGACTTAGAAACGTGCCTTTCGAATATTTTTGCTGCTGCTATAAATTCCCACGCGATAAGCCACTCCCCGTTGAGCTATCATTTGTGGTGGGCAGGTCGCGTCCGACAAAAGAAGCTATTACAGCTCAGTGGGCTTTAGCTGGTCAAAAAATAAGTAATATTTAACAATACTTTTTTTAAAACACGCTTTAATGAAATGTACCTTAACTAGTAGTAGTGGCAGAACTCCACGACTCCAGGAAGTGGCCCCGAGGCTTGCCATAACGTAAGGGGGCCGTGGTGATTTACAGTCAACGTCAGTTGAGTGTGGACTATTAGACCCAAGCCGAAACATAACATATAAAAAATAATGTTTAAAAATACGTTTTTTTTTGATAGAATATAGTATTGTCATTAGCCTCACTTGATACAGTAAATCTAGCTGTGACGGTCCCACCTGATGACGGAGACTTGTGTTGCTTCCGAAACGTCGTGATTTATTATTTTATTTTTATTATTACTTTTATTATTTTTATTATTTTTTACCTACGTGACTTTACCGAAAAAACCTAAGAGTATGAATCCTAGCAGTCACGAAAGCTTCAAATCTAGAATGAATAAGTATACCAAGTTTGCAGTCGATATCACATTGGGAAGTGGGTTAAAATTGAGTTACAACATTTGAGGATACGACAACGACAGACAGAGTGAGTGAAATAAAAGCGTGTAAAATTAGTAGCAGTAGGTAGAAGACTTCGTTATATTTCGGCGGAGAGGCATGAATCGCGCTGGCAGTCGACACACGAAGTGCTCTGACCCTGACGCAACGTTTCACCTCGTCGCTCGCACTCACTTTTTAATCTGGGGCCCTTGATATTTTTCGCTCATGAACAGAAAAAAAAATACATACAGTCCATTGCCTCTCCCGTTGGCACGGGACCCCTTCGGGAGCGATTCATGTCTAGGCTTGTGAGCCGAGTGTGCTCAGACGTTTGCCCGCCTGCAGCTCACTTCGGGGCACGGCTAGGGCCACGTGACTTGCTTCGAACTACAGAGGAGCTTCTTCTTGGTTCTTTCGGTAAAGTCACGTAGAAGGGAATTAATAAAATAATGTAAATAGAACATCATTAAATACAATTCTCACGACGTTTCGGCCACAACGCAAGCAGCCGTCCTCAGGTGAAGACCAGGTCTGTCGGAAAGACAGCGTCTGAATGAGGACGGCTGCTTGCGTTGTGGCCGAAACATCGTGAGAATTGTATTTTATTATATTTTATTTATATTACTTTATTATTTCCCTTCTACGTGACTTTACCGAAAGAACCAAGAAGATGAATCCCTGCAGTCACGAAAGCTTTAAATCGAAATTTACAGAGGAGCTTGTCAAGCCATTCATTCACCACGATTACCGATTGCCACGATTACCGATTACACGTTCGTTTAGCCAGGAAAGCTACGCTCAGGGTCCCATGACTGTTTTTATCAGGAGGGTGATCTTTTTTGCGCAGTAGTGTATGCGAAGGTTGCGTTGCATGCAGTATATATGTATAATAACGTATTGGTGGTGGTGCGCGGTATATTATACAATAATAAAAAAACGTGATCATTATTTATTTCCCCCCCCCCCGCCATCATTCGCAACCCCCGATCAAAAAATGTGGTGGAGTGCTGCGAGTCAAGACGAGTTCTCGCGACATCGTTTTGACGAATTGTGAGTTCAAATTGTGATGACAAGACTCTTTTCAGACAGAGCCGGCGTGTTACGCCGTACGTGTGTGTGTGTGCGTCCGTATATATATACACGTGATCCCAATTAAGTCATTTGCGTTGTCATTTCTAAAACGTGGACAATCGTGATTGCTGGCATGCACGTCTATGGAATGGTGTGCAACTGCTGTAAGGAACGCAACGGTGCTATGGGGCCTGGCAAACTCAGGTTCAATTCCTGACCATGGCAATGGGTATCTGAAACCAGGCCCTGGAGTTCTTTCGTTCAGTCAACTCGGCCCACAGCAATCCACCATCATCATCATCGTCGTCGTCGTCGTCGTCGTCGTCGTTGGCGGCGGCCACGATCAGTGCGCTGTCGGATGGTGGCCTCCCCCAAAGCCGTCGCCACCTCTCACGGTGCTGCGATTGCAACAAAGACAAAGTAACTCCCGCGCACAGCCTTTAGGAGGCTGTTGGGCCAAGTGCGAGTAGCACTTGGCCACCAAGGGTCTGTGAAAGCGACACGTGGGGTGGGCTCTTTGTTGCGTAGCGTACACGGCGATCACTTACAACACCGGCACCGGCACTCAACGGCCGCCCGGCCACGGTGAACTACAGGAAGAGCGAATAACGACGCTGCTGCTGCTGCGATTGGTCCAGTATCTTGACTCCACGCCCGACGCTGTTCGAGCAACGATGCGCTTCGGCTGGGGTCGGTCATGGCTGTGTTTGGATTCGGTCTCCCGGGAGGTAAACGTGGACTAATCTCGAGATAACGGGCGCTGCACTGCGGGGGTGGGGCGTAGGCAAATGCTATTGCCGATGAGATAAGGGTCAAGCTGTTAGCGTTAGCAGCTGTGTTGGCACAGTCGGCGGTGTTGTTACCGTATTACAATGACGCCGATACTCTATTTGCATTAACATTGGCGTCTGCAAAACGAAAGGACTGCCAGATCTCAAGGCTCGCTGTCTGTTATGTTCCGTTGTTCTCCGGGCCCTCCGGCTGGCCTGTGCGTCCAAGGTACCCGCTGGCCACTAACAACTTTGGCCTCTGCCTGGTTGGGGCCCCAATGGCCCACCGCTCACTCTCCCATTTTTGGATGCACGACGGACGGACACAATAATCCCCTGTGGGCTGGTGTAACCAGGAGGTTCCTACCAATATAATGTTATTTTGTCTTTTTTAAATGCAAATCGAGTGATGAGGATGATGATGCTGCTGCTGCTGATGATGAAATTTCCGGAGCATTGCATTGTCACTTCGGTGGCTGGCGCTGGCCCCCATTGGAGCCGTGTCGTCTCTGCGGAGGCACTCACCGTGAGCGCAGGGTAGCACCCGGAGCTTCTCCCCTTCCTCGTACTCCTCCAGGCAGATGGCACACACGTCGTAGCTGTCCCCTGCAGGGCCAACACAGCAGCACGCGGGCACATGAGCGACGACATCGCCGCCGACAACAACAATAACAAGCGGCAAAGACGTTTGACAGCAGCTGACGTGCACATAGTGCCTCTGCTTGAGGCCGAAACGGTAGGAGGATTTGTCCACAATTCTGCGGCTGTCGCCTGATGATGCTGCTTGTTGCTGCTTGTTGTAAATACCGGCGAAACGTCACGGTATTGTAGACGTTGTAGCGGGTTCACTCTCCAACACACGATCGGTGCGCTGAACTGGTAACCAACTGGCACGTTTTGTTTACGTGACACAAACCTTACTAACTGGCCGTGCCAGGTGATGGTGGCGGGTTTAACGACACAGCTACACTATGAGACATCTCCTTTACCAGTGTCAAAATATAGTAACAGGTTTCTACCCTTTCAACTGGTACAAAAACTGACACCTTTATACAAGGAATCATGTTTGCAATAACCACAACACAAGCAGTCAAAATGCAAACAAAAAGAAACAACTCTGATGATGATAATGATATGCACTGTCAAGTTGATCAACTTCAAGGACAGTGCATATCATTATCACCATTAGAGTTGTTTCTGTTTGTTTGCATTTTGACTGCTTGTGTTGTGGTTATTGCAAACATGATGCCTTGTATAAAGGTGTCAGTTTTTGTACCAGTTGAAAGGGTAAAAACCTATTACGACACAGTTACATTTACGCGATCTAACCCAAAAAAACAAAAAACCCTATTATGGGCACAGTCCAGGGGTCGGCAATCTGTGGCTCCGCAACGGGTACCCGTTCCCTACCCGTACCCGTACTCTACCCGAAATGAGTGACAAACGGTTACTCACCAGTGACTCACGGCCTACCCGTACCCGGCCGCACCAGGGTCGCAAACGGGTACCCGTACCCGTACCTGGCCGGGTACGGGTAGCCGGGTATCGGGTAGGGTACGGGTATCGGGTACCCGGTTGCGACCTCTGCCGCCACCTTTCGAGCGCGTGCAGAGTTGGTGGTTGCCCCTGCAGGGGCCAATGGGTGGCTCTCGCGGGAAATTAATTGTCTAACCTACGACGCACAATGCGGCTCGGGGAGTCGGCACAACAAAAAAAATGCACGGTCATTCGCATTCGCCCAGTGAGTAATGTTAGTCGTAAACAAAAACAATTATGATGACGACGATGATGATGATGATGGCAGTTATGAAAGCTCACCACGTGCCTCACCCTGGCCACTACATCACAGCCGTTGTACAATCGCCAGTAAGCAAAAACGAACACGGTATAAATTGCAGCTCATCACAAGCGGGTTTCTCTCTCCCGCAACGGGGATCTTCGCTGTGGCAAACGTCGCCACCGTGTGCGACTGCAAGCGGGCCGAGCGATGGCCAGCGCACAGGCCGACTATAGGTTTATTCTGACCACAAAGAACCAGGGGCCTACGGTGTTTGCTGACGATGACCAAGAGCTACGTGTACACTCTGATGCAGGTGCAGGGTGCAGGCGTGCCACCACCGCTTCCCACCATCACCAATTACAAGGCAAGTTATCGACTTATTGATTCATCGATTCAAATTGATTCGTGCGCTCACAATATGCGCAACGTTGTGCGTCTTAAGAATGATTTATTTACAATCTGTTCCAACTGCAAGCGTTGGCCTCGGGCGAGCGGGGAGAACAGGGTGGAACAAGCCAGCGATGCGAGGCAGACGACACAGACTAGACGGTGCAAGAGCGAGACGGCAAAGCCAACAAAAAAATCCACACGCAAGCTACGAAGACGGTCCCATTGCCCACAATGTCGCAAGGGAGTGGGGGTTATGCTGTTGGTTGTGCCTGCCCACCACTGGGAGCAGCACCAGCAGCAGCATCACCAAATAATTTGTTTCATATCTGGAGACAAAATAAAAAGGGACCAGTCCTGGAACCCAAATTGTGATTCCGAATTGCGATGATTTCGTCGAATCGCTGGGCGGGAGTGAACGACAGCATTGGTGACATTTGCAAGCGAGATGTCAGTTGAGTGTGTGAGTGTGTCAGTGGGTGTGTGTCAGTGGGTGTGTGTGCGGCAGTGGGGAGCGATAGTGTAGCGGTTAGCGCTACGCTGCGCAATGAACCCGGCGACACGGGTTCGATTCCCGCTCACGGCCAACACCAGTGACGGAGAACCTGGAGAAAACCCACGCAGAACGGCGGGAAGAGAATACAAACCTCACACGCAAAAAGACACCCCCAGGCTCAGGAATCGAACCCAGGCCCCTTCTTGTTGTGGAGGCACAAGCGTTGCCACGGGCGCCAGCATGCCGCCCGCGTCCAGAGCGTTTTGGACACCTCGCACACGAAGCTGGAACGCTCAATCGCCATCGCGGCGTGGGTGACTTGAGTCAGCTCTGTCCGGTGACGTGCAACCAGGTGTAGTTATTTTACGAGTTTTTCCTCCCTAGGCAGGAAATGCGGGCAAAACTGATTTCTCCCTGTTGAATCACAGCCCTGATCGGCTGATATGCTCTGCCCACTTCACTAAAAAATATGTAAAACCCCATCACGATAACAATGTCGATAAATACCCACATCTTTAAAGTATCTCAAATGTAGTTAAACTATTTACTTTTTTAGTTATTTTACCAGGTAAGGCTCACTGACCCTATGTAGTTCTTTTTCAGAAGCGACCCAGCCACAAATGTTAGCTCAACGAATTGGCTTTTCACGTGGAAGTTTATACTCTTATGCGCAATTTTCCGCAAATGTGGAGGGGAAAAACCGGAGGACCCGGAGAAAAGTCCACGCAACCACGGGGGGAGAGAGACACGCAAACTCCAAATACACAGCAGCAGGCGTCAAGAGTCAGGATAGAACCCACGACCTCCTGCATACCAGGCGAGGTTGTTAACATCTCCTCGCCACCGTGATGATGATGATGATGAGAGAGAGACACGCAAACTCCAAATATACAACAGGCATCAGGGTCGGGACGACACCCCCGGTAGTTAACATCTCTTAGCCACCGTGATGATGATGATGAGAGAGAGACACGCAAACTCCAAATATACAGCAGCAAGGGTCAGGGTCGGGATCGAACCCACGACCTCCTGCATACCAGGCGAGGCAGACAACATCTCGCCACCGTGTCGCCCAATGAGACGGACCTGAGAACGGGAGATGAAAAGTGCGTAACGCCTTTCAGAGAGTTCTTTGTTTAAATCCACCACCGATTACGTCCCCCGGTTGAGGCTTTCTGCGCTAAATGTCAGCCAAGGAAACTTCCTTCCCAAACTACCGGCTGGTCAGCAACCCATCGACATTCCATCAGCAAACCTCCGCTCTTCATGGCGGCAAAGGGAGTACGCATGTTTATTTATTTATTTTTCAAGAGCCCCATACGCGAACGCGGGGTCTAAATGAAACGTAAACATTGTACGATTATTCGTGCGGCCATTAGTGACCACCAGGCTGACACCTTGGGTGCCACGGTGGCTATGAGATGTTAACCACCTCGCCTGGTGTACAGGAGGTCGTGGGTTCAATACCGACTCTTGACGCCTGATGCTGTATATTTGGACTTTGCGTGTCTCTCTTCCCGTGGATTTTTCTCCGGGCCCTCCGGTTTTCCCCTCCACATTTAGAACCGACGTGCGCTCAGAGTATTGGGCTGCTCAATTAATTTCCACGTGATAAGCAACTTCTGTTGAACTATAAGACTGGTCAACACACTTTTTCTGGCATAAGGTATTCCAACGGTTTTAAAATAATTTTGGGGTGCTGATTCCAAATCTGGCATCAGTTTTTGTCTATCACATCAGGTTTTTGAAATATCAAATATTGCATTTTCAATAAAAACTGCAGAAGAAAAATATGAAATAAATGTGTATATCTACATAAAATGATATTACAAACACACTATCCTAAAAATACAGCACCATATTTTAACACTAAAGCAGTCACTGGCTCGCAACAACTTGCAATCATAAGTGACAGAGTTAATTTCGGATAAAATCAATGAAAATGGGGTATGCCGATAGCATAAAAATGAGATGTGATAGAGCAAATCTGACATCAGATTTGGAATCAGCACCCTGAAATTAGTCTTAAACAGCTGCAAAAGTCCAGGCCAGAAAAAAATGTTTTTTTTTTGTTGACCAGTGTAATTTGTGATTGCCAGGTCACTTCTGAAAAAGAGCTGTAGAGCTCAGTCGGGCCTTACCTGGTAAAATAAAAAATAAAATTTAAACTCACTACACGAGATTAACCTGCTTTAGTAAACGGTGATTGCTCACCCAGATTCAAACCCAGACCCATCAGAGGTGTTGGCTTGATGTCCCGATTATCATCAATCCTCGAGGTCTCCCACAACCCTTTAAGATTAAGGCGTCCAAAACGCTTCTTGCGCCAAACCTTCATAAGTTTATGCTCACGGCACGTTTGTCATCTCTCGTACGTTTAGTTCATCCGCAGACTTATTGCCACGCGGGGAAGCAGACAAGAAATATCACTATTAACGCGACCGTCAGAGCCCCTAATCTTCCCATTCAGGGGGCATCTGCATTCTGGCAATCGTACAAGTTCTTCATCTGGCAGCCAGAGCCAGGGATCACGTGACATTGAAACAAGTCGCCGTCCGCTCAGCAAACATCGCGTGGCGCTTGCAGGTGTGCTTCTGCGGCCCTCTAGAACGCTCGTCCTTCCGATATTAGGAAGCCACTGGACCTATGCACTTTAAAATCATCTCGATTGAAAACTCATTTCTTTACAAGTACTTTGTGTTAAGTTTGTTGTCCTTCCCCCGCACCTCCGACTGCCACTGTTGGCTACGTAGGGTGCGAAAGAAGTTCAACGTACGTACGACCGCACATGCCCCTCCACTGCACCACACGCACCGGGGCACAGGAAGGGGGGACGGTGAGACGGCCGAGCGGGTAGCGCGTTCATCGAGTGTTTGTGGTTCAATTTTTCGATTTAAAGCTTTCGTGACTGCAGGGATTCATCTTCTTGGTTCTTTCGGTAAAGTCACGTAGAATGGAAATAATAAAATAATAAAAGACAGAGTCTGAATGACTCAGACTCTGTCTTTTCGACAGACCTGCTCTCCACCTGAGGACGGCTGCTTGCGTTGTGGCCGAAACGTCGTGAGAATTATTAATGTTTTATTTTTATTATTTTATTATTTCCATTCTACGTGACTTTACCGAAAGAACCAAGATGTTTGTGGTTCGAGAACCGGTGGCCGACCCGGTTAATACTGCCGGCTTGTCGACCGTAAAATTCCACGCGCCGTCTGCTTCTCGGCAAGACGTTAGAGATCCCGCGACGTCACTCGGGAAGAGAAAGAACAGGCGGCCGCACGCCGCCAAAGTCACGCTCCGAATCTGCCCAATTTAAAAATGCGCTCCTACGGTCATTCGGTAAAACCAACGTAGCAACACGGCCCACCCACTGGCAGGCTGCACATCGACCCGGTAAACGCAGCGCCGTGACGATAGCCTGCGTGCAAATACCAAACGTACTCAATTATCATAATTGGTTTTTTACCCTTCTATCTGGCAGCAAAAAACAATTATCATATTTTTTACTGGCAAATGAGGTTCCAATGGTGTACTCAATTATCGTTATTACGTTATGATTCAGCGCAGGATACGCGGCGCTCGTGTTTTGCCCGCTGCTTGGCACGGAAGGCGCGAGCGTTGAGACCCCACCCTGGGTGCTGAGTAAGTGCTGGCTACTACAGCCGAGCCCTCAGCTCACATGCATCCTGTTGATAATTCATGCCCGCCACCACTCCCCCACCCGCCCATACCCAAAAGGGAACAGTTCCATGTCAATCCTGGCTGAAGAGGAGGGGGAGTAACACACAGGCTTCGGAATCGCACGTGGGACACTTTCTCCACGAACGGGAACATTTAACGAGAGTCCAGCTCGTGACGGTGGTGGTGGTGGTGCAACATCTCAAGACGGTGAACGACCGCCCCAATCGGATCATTCAAAGGGCGGGGGGGGGGCGATCCGAAACAAATCCACGCGGCTGCTCCTCCGAAGCAGTCGGAACAGATATCGAACCTCGAAATCGATTTCTAATCTTTTGCAATCCACCCCCACCCCCCCCAAAAAAAAATGCCACACGAAAGAAGAAGACCCGGAAGCTAAACTCAGAGGGTCGCATATCCTGCACGGCGCTTGCACAACTGGGTAGCAAAGGCCGCAACAAAGAAGTTTTGTCACGGGGCTTTGCGGGGAGGGGGGGATCAGTGCGACAAAGTCCAGCGCTGTACCACATTTGCTCCCGAGTCTACGCTGCCCCCACCCCCAACTTCACCACCAACCCCCTGCACTGCCCCAGCACGGTGCAGCGTGGTCTAATACCCCCCCACGTAGCACGCCATGTTGACAGCAGCAGGGCTGCAAGGCTGTAGCTGAACAACGTGGGAGAGTTGTCCGAGGCTGAACGACTTACACCCGCGGTAGTTGCCCAGAAAAATGTATTTGAGCACGTACGTTAGATCCAACCCCCCCCCACACACCCAAACCCCGTCCTCCCCCCCCCTCGAGAGTGATCCGTGTTAAAGGAAGTAGACACCCAGAGACGTAGGAGTTCAGTGAAACACGCAGAGAGGTGGTTCAAGAAATAAAACGTGGGGTATAATTTTCGATTTAAAGCTTTCGTGACTGCAGGGATTCATCTTCTTGGTTCTTTCGGTAAAGTCACGTAGAAGGGAAGTAATAAAATAATAAAAATAAAACATAATAAAATAATTCTCACGACGTTTCGGCCATTTGCGTTGTAGGCCGAAACGTCGTGAGAATTATTTTATTATGTTTTATTTTTATTATTTTATTACTTCCCTTCTACGTGACTTTATTGAAAGAACCAAGAAGACGTGGGGTATCATCATTGGACTTGGCATTGTGTCGACACTAATGTGTCAATTCCCATACATGCCCTTCTGTGTGCACACCGGAATCGCTTGTTCAATAAAAATACTTTTCGGGGGAAAAAATAATAATCTGGTTTTTCGTAAGCGGTCGCTGACGTGCTCCGTTCGTATACATTAGAACACCGTGCCAATGCTTGGTTTTAAATACGGGGGGCGGGCGTGCGGGGGAGGTGTGCACCTCTGATTAGCCCAGTTGGCTGTGTACGGGAAGACAGAAGTTCAACATACATATATAGACTCACACAGAGACCCACAGAATCAAACAGAGACTCATAGACAGAGACCCATAGACTCACACAGAGACCTACAGACTCACTCAGAGACACATAGCCACCGTGATGATGATGAGAGAGACACGCAAACTCCAAATACACAGCAGGTGTCATGGTCGGGATCGAACCCGCGACCACCTGTACACCAGGCGAGGTAGTTAACATCTCCTAGCCACTGTGATGATGATGAGAGAGACACGCAAATTCCAAATACATAGCAGGTGTCATGGTCGGGATCGAACCTGCGACTTCCTGTATACCAGGCGAGGTAGTTAACATCTCCTAGCCACTGTGATGATGATGAGAGAGACACGCAAATTCCAAATACATAGCAGGTGTCATGGTCGCGATCGAACCCACGACCTCCTGTACACCAGGCGAGGTAGTTAACATCTCCTAGCCACCATGATGATGATGAGAGAGAGAGACACGCAAACTCCAAATACACAGCAGGTGTCATGGTCGGGATCGAACCCGCGACCTTCTGTACACCAGACGAGGTAGTTAACATCTCCTAGCCACCGTGATGACAATGAGAGAGAGAGACACGCAAACTCCAGATATACAGCAGCAGGCGTCAGGGTCAGGATCGAACCCGCGACCTCCTGTACACCAGGCGAGGTAGTTAACATCTCCTAGCCACCATGATGATGATGAGAGAGAGAGACACGCAAACTCCAAATACACAGCAGGTGTCATGGTCGCGATCGAACCCACGACCTCCTGTACACCAGGCGAGATAGTTAACATCTCCTAGCCACCATGATGATGATGAGAGAGAGAGACACGCAAACTCCAAATACACAGCAGGTGTCATGGTCGCGATCGAACCCACGACCTCCTGTACACCAGGCGAGGTAGTTAACATCTCCTAGCCACCATGATGATGATGAGAGAGAGAGACACGCAAACTCCAAATACACAGCAGGTGTCATGGTCGGGATCGAACCCACGACCTCCTGTACACCAGGCGAGGTAGTTAACATCTCCTAGCCACCATGATGATGATGAGAGAAAGAGACACGCAAACTCCAAATACACAGCAGGTGTCATGGTCGCGATCGAACCCGTGACCTCCTGTACACCAGGCGAGACAGTTAACATCTCCTAGCCACCGTTGCGCAAGCGCGTGGATGTTTTTTTATTTAATCCGATCGTGGCCCAGCGTGCCCAGGCAACTCTACCGCCGTCGGCAATGGCTTGCGCAACGCAATCGTTAACGCATCGGGGTATCATATCGCCCTCCGTGGCAAAACAAACACTAAAACCCTACTCCCCCACTACCCCGGGGCGATCCACGTGAAGTCTCCAAACTAAACCGGAAGTAATACATCTGACAGCGTGACGTCATAGTGCCCCCCAAAGCGCAGGGCCCAGGGCAGTCGCTCCGATTCGCCGTGCACCCTAGGGCCGGGCTCTGCGTACCAACCGCCACCGAATCCAACGCTAGCTAGGGCATGTCTCCTGTCTGATCGCTCGCTTGCACCCGAGCAGGCCGGAAGAGACAAGGTTTGCCTCCAAAAGGGGAGTCGGGGCACGTGTGGCACGGAGGTGAGGGGGGTGGCGGGGGATGTCCGGGCGTGCCAGGTGCTCCGCTAACCAAGTCGTGACACGTGCGCGCGACAGCAGCGAGGCACGGTCACTTTTTCCTTCCCGTTTGTCGCCGACATTTCCTCTCCCGGCCACGCACGCACGTTCGCACGCACGCACGCGCACGCACTGGCACGCGTAAGCCTCGCGAGTGTATGCATGCCTGCGGGGTGACTACTAGTGAAGCTACGGACGTCCCAAGTAGCGGCTTTTGCTCAGCCCCAGGATGACATTTTCGGTCGGGAAATATTTTTGGGAAGCTGCCGCAGCAGCGTGTAACGGTCGGCGCGCTGGACTTGCAATCCATAAGCCCGCCGCTTCGATCCTATCTCCCGGCGCGGCAGTAGAAGCAACGGTACAGGTTACTTAATCCCCCGCCCCCCCGCCCCGACCGCCTCTGTCCACCCAGAAGCCGAGTCACTCGGCAAAGGGCGCATGCGGTGGGATAAAGCGTGGGAGCGTCCCGCCTCTTCCGAGACGTTTGGAAGAGTAGGCCAAACAAGCGTCACAGGGGCCTCTCCAGAGCTCCCTCTCTCTCTCTGGTGGTGGAGGCCACTCTGCTCCAGCGGTGGAACGCTCGAATCAGTTGCAGCGCTGCACCTTTGCGTGCAGTTTGAATGTTTTGGCAAAGCGCTCGCTTCACGTGAACCCCTCTTCCACGTGGCAGGAAAGGCGTCAAACGCCGAGGAGGAACGCACGACCCCGTCTACGAGTAAGGTCAGCGAACCCTACTTGCTGCACTGCCGCCTACGTGCGCGCGCCGCTGCTGCTGCTGCTGCCCGAGCAGGGACTGGCGTCTCGCGCGTGCCCGCGCACAGCGCCAGCATGCTCCACCACAGTGTCGATCGCGAGCAAGGGGAAGATGAGTGAGAGTGGTGCAGTCGAGTGAGATGAGAGGCAGGAGAGTGTGTGGAGGGGAGTAGAGTGAGATGAGAGGGGAGAGGTAGGAGAGTGCGTGGAGGGGAGTAGAGTGAGATGAGAGGGGAGAGGTCGGAGAGTGCGTGGAGGGGAGTAGAGTGAGATGAGAGGGTAGAGGTAGGAGAGAGCGTGGAGGAGAGTAGAGTGAGATGAAAGGGGAGAGGTAGGAGAGTGCGTGGAGGGGAGTAGAGTGAGATGAGAGGGGAGAGGTAGGAGAGTGCGTGGAGGGGAGTGGAGTGAGATGAGAGGGGAGAGGTAGGAGAGTGCGTGGAGGGGAGTAGAGTGGGATGAGAGGGGAGAGGTAGGAGAGTGCGTGGAGGGGAGTAGAGTGAGATGAGAGGGTAGAGGTAGGAGAGAGCGTGGAGGAGAGTAGAGTGAGATGAGAGGGGAGAGGTAGGAGAGTGCGTGGAGGGGAGTAGAGTGAGATGAGAGGGGAGAGGTCGGAGAGTGTGTGGAGGGGAGTAGAGTGAGATGAGAGGGTAGAGGTAGGAGAGAGCGTGGAGGAGAGTAGAGTGAGATGAGAGGGGAGAGGTAGGAGAGTGCGTGGAGGGGAGTAGAGTGAGATGAGAGGGGAGAGGTAGGAGAGTGCGTGGAGGGGAGTGGAGTGAGATGAAAGGGGAGAGGTAGGAGAGTGCGTGGAGGGGAGTAGAGTGAGATGAGAGGGGAGAGGTAGGAGAGAGCGTGGAGGAGAGTAAAGTGAGATGAGAGGGGAGAGGTAGGAGAGTGCGTGGAGGGGAGTAGAGTGAGATGAGAGGGGAGAGGTAGGAGAGTGCGTGGAGGGGAGTAGAGTGAGATGAGAGGGGAGAGGTAGGAGAGAGCGTGGAGGAGAGTAGAGTGAGATGAGAGGGGAGAGGTAGGAGAGTGCGTGTAGGGGAGTAGAGTGAGATGAGAGGGGAGAGGCAGGAAAGTGCGTGGAGGGGAGTAGAGTGAGATGAGAGGGGGGAGGCAGGAGAGTGTGTAGAGGGGAGGTAGAGTGAGATGAGAGGGGAGAGGTAGGAGAGTGCGTGGAGGGGAGTAGAGTGAGATGAGAGGGGAGAGATAGGAGAGAGCGTGGAGGAGAGTAGAGTGAGATGAGAGGGGAGAGGTAGGAGAGTGCGTGGAGGGGAGTAGAGTGAGATGAGAGGGGAGAGGTAGGAGAGTGCGTGGAGGGGAGTAGAGTGAGATGAGAGGGGAGAGGTAGGAGAGTGCGTGTAGGGGAGTAGAGTGAGATGAGAGGGGAGAGGTAGGAGAGTGCGTGGAGGAGAGTAGAGTGAGATGAGAGGGGAGAGGTAGGAGAGTGCGTGGAGGGGAGTAGAGTGAGATGAGAGGGGAGAGGTAGGAGAGTGCGTGGAGGGGAGTGGAGTGAGATGAGAGGAGAGAGGTAGGAGAGTGCGTGGAGGGGAGTAGAGTGAGATGAGAGGGGAGAGGCAGGAGAGTGCGTGGAGGGGAGTAGAGTAAGATGAGAGGGGAGAGGTAGGAGAGTGCGTGGAGGGGAATAGAGTGAGATGAGAGGGGAGAGGTAGGAGAGTGCGTGGAGGGGAGTGGAGTGAGATGAGAGGGGAGAGGTAGGAGAGTGCGTGGAGGGGAGTGGAGTGAGATGAGAGAGGGGAGAGGTAGGAGAGTGCGTGGAGGGGAGTGGAGTGAGATGAGAGGGGAGAGGTAGGAGAGTGCGTGGAGGGGAGTGGAGTGAGATGAGAGGGGAGAGGTAGGAGAGTGCGTGGAGGGGAGTAGAGTGAGATGAGAGGGGAGAGGTAGGAGAGAGCGTGGAGGGGAGTAGAGTGAGATGAGAGGGGAGAGGTAGGAGAGTGCGTGGAGTGGAGGGGAGTAGAGTGAGATGAGAGGGGAGAGGTAGGAGAGTGCGTGGAGGGGAGTGGAGTGAGATGAGAGGGGAGAGCCAGGAGAGTGCATGGAGGGGAGTAGAGTTAGATGAGAGGGGAGAGGCAGGAGAGTGCGTGGAGGGGAGCGGAGTGAGATGAGAGGGGAGAGTCAGGAGAGTGCGTGGAGGGGAGTAGAGTGAGATGAGGGGGGAGAGATGCAGGGCTTAGCCCGTGGAAGATGAAGACAGTGCGATCTTAAAAATTAACAATCTACAAACCACAATAACAAGTCAAACATTACGTGAGGCTCAACACTGTGTGGACACGCGGTGCATAACATCGATGAGTCACGCATCACGACGAACAAGCGGCGTTGTAGCACGTCCAGTGGCAAGCTTGCACTATTGTAGACGCCCGATTCGGTCGGAGCTGCGCTTGACAAGAGTCCAGGTACATGCGCAGCCCGCTTGTCAATCCACTGCTGGATGAGGGGCCTTCCCCTAAGTCGTGCGAGTCGGCGGGAGGGGCTGCTTCACCATACTTCACCGCGCCGGTCAGCGCGCATCGGTGAAGACGACGCATCGGAGAGCTAGGACGGCATTCCGTTTCGTGGTGGAAATAACCCGTTGGAATCCCGTTCAATAGAATGGACGCCCGAACGTGAGAAATTGTCCACAGAGGATTCTTGCGTGAATTATTCACGGTGATGCTGTGGTAATTAGAACGCACAAAGTAACTGGGCATTGGTCAAACATTCCAATGCTGAAAACAATTCCTTGCAAATTACTCACAATCAGAATATTAATGTTGACTGTAGGATTCGCTATAAAGCTTTTTTTCACAGATGTCCAGTAGGGGCACGGGGTCAGAACGTTACAACAACAACAACAATACAAAGGCACGATAAGGAGTACAAAGTTTCGGAAAGGTAAACAAATAACTTAAAAAAAAAATCGACAATTAAAACTAACCAATTGTGTTTTTATTTTAGCGGGTCGAGAGCCACTTAAGCTCTCAGCTTCTTCAGAAACGACCCGGCCATCACTAATGACGGCTCAACCAAGCGGCTGATATCGCGTGGAACTTTATAGCGGCAGCGACGAATAATTATCTCAATAATAAACAACAAAAACACGTTTCAATTGGGATGACACACACACACACACACACGGCAACATCGCCGTGTACTGCGGGGGGAAAAAACCCAAAAAACTTTGCAGGACCCTCCCCTGAAAGTAGAATCTCAAGGCTTGCAAGACTTTTTTTGGGTCAGACAAGTGCGTTCAGAAACGCAGAGATGCAAATCCTCCGGAAAGGAATTTGCAGAGTCGCTTTGCTTGGACGCACCTGGGGTTCGACTCACCCCCACCCCACACACATTGCTTCACACGGCTAGGCTTTAATAAAACTAAACTATTTAAGATTTGTTTCATTTACCAGGTAAGGCAGACTAAGCTACGTTGCTCTTTTTCAGAAGCGACCTGCCCGTGACAAAAGATAGCTCAACGAAATGGGCTTATCGCGTGGACATTTATGCGCAGCAAACGCACGTCGGTTCTAAACGTGGAGAGAAAAACCCGAGGACCCGGAGGAAAATCCACGTGACCACGGGGAGAGAGACATACAAAGTCCAAATATACAGCAGCAGCAGGCGTCATGGTTCTGGATGGAACCCGCGACCTCCTGCATACCAGGCGAGGTAGTTAACATCTCCTAGCCACCTTGATGATGAGAGAGAGAGACACGCAAACTACAAATATACAGCAGCAGGCGTCAGGGTTGGTATCGATACCCACGACCTCCTCCATACCAGGCGAGGTAGTTAACATCTCGCCACCGCAACACCCGCTTGTCTCTCCGTCCGGCCGGCTTGCTAAAATGTAATCTGTGAACTGTTTGCGTAACTGCATTCAGCAGCGTGGACGGCCACGTGAAGCAGAGGGGTAAAGAAAACACGCGCACTCGCACACAGAGAGAGAGACAGGCCTCTGGAGGAACTGCGCGCTCGCCACTGCGCAGTGTCTGGGGGGGGGCTCACGGCGTAGATGATGATTAACTCGCGCGCGGGGATTTTTGCACCTTCACCAAGCTTTGCGATCCTTTTAATGACCGTCATGCGGAAAACCCATTGCACGCACCCACGGCACGGTTCCGGTACGGTGCCGGCACGGTTCCAACACGGTTCCAGCACGGTTCCAGCACGGTTCCGGCACGGTTCCGGCACGGTTCCGGCACGGTTCCAGCACGGTTCCAGCACGGTTCCAGCACGGTTCCAGCACGGTTCCGGCACGGTTCTAGCACGGTTCCAGCACGGTTCCAGCACGGTTCCAGCACGGTTCCGGCACGGTTCCGGCACGGTTCCAGCACGGTTCCAGCACGGTTCCGGCACGGTTCTAGCACGGTTCCAGCACGGTTCCAGCACGGTTCCGGCACGGTTCCGGCACGGTTCCGGCACGGTTCCAGCACGGTTCCAGCACGGTTCCAGCACGGTTCCAGCACGGTTCCGGCACGGTTCCGGCACGGTTCCAGCACGGTTCCGGCACGGTTCCGGCACGGTTCCGGCACGGTTCCGGCACGGTTCCGGCACGGTTCCAGCACGGTTCCGGCACGGTTCCAACACGGTTCCAGCACGGTTCCAGCACGGTTCCAGCACGGTTCCAGCACGGTTCCGGCACGGTTCTAGCACGGTTCCAGCACGGTTCCAGCACGGTTCCGGCACGGTTCCGGCACGGTTCCAGCACGGTTCCGGCACGGTTCCAACACGGTTCCAGCACGGTTCCAGCACGGTTCCAGCACGGTTCCAGCACGGTTCCGGCACGGTTCCAACACGGTTCCAGCACGGTTCCGACACAGTTCTAGCGCGGTTCGCTATTATTTTGCCAACTAAATGGCCGGAGAGAGCGAAGTGGCGGCAGTCGGTCGCCATCTGACCCGAGTCTTCTCCGTATGCACAGGTGGGCGATGTCGTGTTTCTGGCCAGACCACATTCCAGCATGCGAGGGGCCGCTCGCAAAGTATACGGCCTGCAGATTCTCGGGGGGGGGGGGGGAGGGAGGAGTAGGGACTTTTCAGTCGTGGAGTTAAATAAAAAAAACATTGTTTTCGAATTGAATCGCATGGCTGTGAAACCATACGGTTGAGCCGTATGTTTGTCGATTTGCTTGTGTTTCTGCCTTGTGATGGGGGCTTTGTAGGGTGAACGTTGAGCTCTATAAGGGGCACGGGGTGACCAGTAAGGTCTGAGTTGGTCTGTTATAAGGTAGGGCACTGACAAGGGGTTGACAGGTATGGTAGTGAAATACTGGTCCAGAGACACTGGTGGTGAGACACTGGGTAGTGAGACACTGGTGGTGAGACACTGGGTAGTGAGACACTGGGTGGTGAGACACTGGGTAGTGAGACACTGGGTAGTGAGACACTGGTAGTGAGACACTGGGTAGTGAGACAATGGGTAGTGAGACACTAGTGGTGAGACACTGGTAGTGAAACACTGGTAGTGAGACACTGGGTAGTGAAACACTGGGTAGTGAAACACTGGGTAGTGAGACACTGGTGGTGAGTCACTGGGTAGTGAGACACTGGGTAGTGAGACACTGGGTAGTGAGACACTGGGTAGTGAGACACTGCTAGTGAGACACTGGGTAGTGAAACACTGGGTAGTGAGACACTGGTGGTGAGACACTGGGTAGTGAGACACTGTGTAGTGAGACACTGGGTAGTGAGACACTGGTGGTGAGACACTGGGTAGTGAGACACTGGGAAGTGATACACTGGGTAGTGAGACACTGGTGGTGAGACACTGGTAGTGAGACACTGGGTAGTGAGACACTGGTAGTGAGATACTGGTGGTGAGACACTGGGTGGTGAGACACTGGGTAGTGAGACACTGGTAGTGAGACACTGGTGATCAGACACTGGGTAGTGAGACACTGGGTAGTGAGACACTGGTAGTGAGATACTGGTACAGAGACATTGGTACAGAGACATTGGGTAGTGCATACATGTCAAACTACACGTTTTACCCGTATTCTTGTACAGGGAAATTGAGTTCATAAGGCGTGCAGCCGTTTCAATACGGGCAACATTATTTTGTTTTGTCAATTAGTGTGTGTTTCTGCCTTGTGATGGGAACTTTGTAGGGTGAACGATGAGATTCATAAGGGGCACGGGGTGACCAGTAAGGTCTGAGTTGGTCTGTTATAAGGTAGGGCGCTGACAAGGGTTCGACAGGTATGGGACGAACACTTTTGTTTGCGATGCTGCTCCCTGGCGCGCGAGTTGGCGCCTCTGCCCAAGCGCAAACGACACCGGGAACTCGGCACGTTTTGTCGACAGCGTCCGAGAACGACCGAGCGTTTCTTTAAAAGACAAACATTTGTTCAACGAGGCAACGTTTCGTGAAAAAAAAATACAAGAGTAGGCGATTTACCCTTAAGATGTTCACACACCAAATAGAAACCTTGTGCGAGGAATCAAGTTCCTGCGTTAACCACGCACACAGTGCGCTTGTGGCGAGCATGCAGACAACCACGTGGCTCTGATAATGTATAACGCATCGTCTTTGAAACTGACTTGACTTACACCAGAAACAGCAGCCTTCTTGAGGGCCCAGTCTCACCACCAGTGTCAGACGAGAGAACAACGCCAAAAGGCGACCAAGCACAATGCACCGTCAGTTCTTGTGGCTGTGATGCAGACCATTTGGTGTTTGAATATCTTAACACAACTGCTGTTTTATTTGCCAGGAAGAGTAAAAAAAAAATCAGCACAAAGACAATGCACAATCAGAGCGTTTAGAGCTCGTGGTGAGCGACTACAAAAGGGGACCTTTTTTCCGGTATCAAAGTATGAAAAAATAAGAATATGTTTTACCCTTTCTGGCAATAAAACAGGAGTTATGGAGACGTCATTCTTCTATTAGACCTATTCATATTTATTCTCACTTTTATAAAGGCAACCTTTCGTGGGGGGCCAACGGGCGAAGTCGCAACCGTCCCCCCCCCCCCCCCGAAGCTATGAAGAAGAAGTGTCTCTGCCCCGAAACTTCGCCCGCTGTAAACGTGCCGTTCCTTTTATCGCCCGCAGTCGTAGTAGCTGCTGTTGACGCACGTGTAGAGTTTCCCCCACCACCCTGCCCCCCCCCCCCCGTTTGGCCCTTTTGCTGCCGTCTGTAGCTGTCACCAACGCTGCTGCGAACAAGACGCTGAAGTCTTCTTGGTTCTTTCGGTAAAGTCACGTAGAAGGGAAATAATAAAATAAATAAAATAAAACAGAATAAAATATTTTTATTACTTAATTATTTCCCTTCTACGTGACTTTACCGAAAGAACCCAACAAGATGAATCCTTGCAGGCACGAAAGATTTAAATCCAAATTTAAGACGCTGAAGCTTCGCGGCAGTTTTGAACGGCGTTCAAGCGATTTACACGGCGGTTTATTTCTGCTGCAGTTTTACTGCAGGCTGGTCCGGATGTCCTGTGACCCCCCCAATCAATTGCCCCCTAAAAAAAATGTTTGCCCATATTCATTGCTGTTTGAAATAAAACCTTACTTTTAAAATATTACGTTATTTGAGAGTTCAAAGGTCGGGGGGGGGGGGTGGTCACAAGACATCTGGACCACCCCTGCAGGCATTTGCGATACGAAGACCGCCAGTTTGAATCCTACCCCCTGGGGCGGCAGTTGAACAACAAAAACATCATCTGTGAAGAAGAACTTTACAGCTTATCGGATTTCTCTAGGACAAATACAGATTCTGATGCTGGGAAGTTTCTTTAAATCATTCTTTGGTTCTTTCCGTAAAGTCACGTATGAAGAAAAAAATAATAAATTAAATAATAGCATACGACGTTTGCAACACAAGCAATCATCAGGTATACCTGATGATGATTGCTTGTGTTGCAATCGAAACGTCGTAGTATGCTATTATTTATTTTATTATTTTATCTTTATACGTGACTTTACCGAAAGAACCAAAGAATAATTCCTGCAGTCACGAAAGCTCCAAAATTAAGATTTTTTTAAAATAAACCCACCGCACGCTATCCTACCACGCACCACAAATGGTGACATCAAAGTGCATCGATCGGCAGCTTACGTATGGTGGGATGGGGGGGTAAAGTGTGGGTATACTATTCTTGGGCTTTTTCGGTAAAGTCACGTAGGTAAAAAATTCAAATTAAAATAAAAATCACGACGTTTCGGAGGCAACACAAGCCTCCGTCTTCAGGTGGAACCGTCACAGCACGCTCGCTGTATCAAGTAAATGAGAAATTATATTCCCACGTCTTCCAAGGTGGTCCGGAAAAGCGTGGAAAAGTAGGCCAAGCTGCCCACACCACCTCGCCTCTGGAGCTCTCTTCTTAAGGGCTGCACCCCCCAGAGGTTGCAAACGGGTTTTTATTCCTTACCCGTACCCGTACCCGGCCGCACCAGGGTCGCAAACGGGTACCCGTACCCGTACCCGTACCCGGCTGGGTACGGGTAGCCGGGTATCGGGTAGGGTACGAGTATCAGGTACCCGGTTGCGACCTCTGCTGCACCCTTACCAGTTTGTACCACTTAGCCTAGCGCTTCTTAACCTGGGGTGCGAGATTCCCTTTTCTAGGGGTGCGAGACATGGGCAGATGTTTCTTTTCGAAGGAACCGACGTATTTATGAACATTATAATTTTTTTTAGCGATTGAGAACCAAAGGTGTGCAAGGCTCCTCCAGTGTAGGTTAAGACTTAGAACCTTGCAGTCCTACAGCTCCCCCCTTCCTGCCAACCGCAAGTTGCTTTTAGCAAACAAATTCCTCAAATGAACTGCCGTGCAGCTCGGGAAATTCAGCCGTCAACTCTTCACAGACTGGGCACGGCGCTAAAGCGATGCAAGCCGCCGCCGCCGCCGCGACTGTGGCTGTTAAGAATCTAAATTTGCACGGTTGGCTACGTGCGACTCGAAAGAAGTTCAACGTGCGTGCGTGCGCGCACAAATAAAACACGACTTGGGGCAGCTTCGCCATTGACACGCGGAGGCGAAAGGGAACGGCGCCGGTGGAACGTGGCGTTTCACCGGATGGGAATTTGTGTTGTTGTTGACAAAACATAGGCAAACAGCTGATCAATTAAAAAAAATGGCAGATATAACAAGGGCATGTTGGTAATTATAGGAGGTAATTGGTTTTTACCCTTTTATCTGGCAACTAAACTGACACCTTTTTTTACAAGGAGTCATGTTTTCATTGACCACAAAACCTGCAGTCGTAATGCAAACAAAAAAAACATAACTCTGATAATGTATGCACTGTCCTTGAAGTTGATTGGTCCACACCCGAGACACCATGTGAGACTAGGCTGTAAGGAAAGCTGTCTCAGGTGTGGACCAATCAACTTCAAGGACAGTGCATATATTATCAGACTTGTGTTTTTTTGTTTGCATTATGACTGCAAGTATTGTGGTCTATGCAAACATGACTCCTTGTAAAAAAGGTGTCAGTTTTGTTGCCAGATAAAAGGGTAAAAAAACAATTATCATATTTTTTACAGGAAAATGAGGTTCCAATGGTGTAAATTATAGGAGGGTCGGTGCCATCTCTGCGTTTGAGAGCTTATACACGCAACAAAATTAAGTAATGGAACAGCTCTTTGTCGATTTCACTGAGAAAGAAAAACCGCCCTCACTGGCGTGGCTTGTTTGACCATACCACACCACTTTGGTTCGTCCAAGTTTGGTGAAGTCGGGGTGGGGGGGGGGAGCTAGCTTGGGACAGGTTCAGACGTAACTCGCCACCGATGATAGCCACGGCTAGGAATCAAATTCAGGGCGACAAGATTCTCACACTGGTGAAGCGTGCGAGATTCTGCTGCTATAAATTTCACACGCGATAAGCTACTTTGTTGAGCTATCATTTGCGATGACCAGGTCGCTTCCGAAAAAGAAGCTCAGATCAGTGGGCTGAACCTGGTAAAATAAAAAAATAAGTTGAGTTTTATTTGTATTTTTTAAAGTGATTTGCTTTCACCATTGGAAAGCAAATCACTTTGCTTTCCAATGGTGTTGCGCGTGGAGCGAGCGACGTTCACGCAAAAGCGAGCGCGGACAGCGCCGGGCGTCGCTGCGGAATGAAAACACAAAACACAACTCTGATAATGTATGCACTGTCCTTGAAATTGATTGGTCCACACCCGAGACAGCTTTTCTTAGAGCCTAGTCTCACATGGTGTTGGACCAGGTGTCAGTTTTGTTGCCAGATAAAATGGTAAAAAAACAATTATCATATTTTGCTACTGGCAAATGAGGTTCCAATGGTGTAAATGCTTTCCCCGAACTCTCATACTCTGATGGTGCACTGTCTTTGAGTTGTGCAGCTTTTGGCGTCATCTGGTCCAACACCATGTGAGACTAGGCTCTAAGGAAAGCTGTCTCGGGTGTGGACCAATAAATTTCAAGGACAGTGCATACATTATCAGAGTTGTGTTTTTTGTTTTCATTCCGACCGCAGGTATTGTGGTCAATGCAAACATAAAAAAGGTGTCAGTTTTGTTGCCAGATAAAAGGGTGAATTTGTTTTTTATTATGATTTTCTTTCCTATACTTTGCACTCCTACAATGTGTTTGTATTGTTCATTGTTGTCACGTTGTGACCTGCCCCCTACTGGACGTCTGTGAAAAAGCGCTTTACAGCTCATCGGATTCCTCCAGTAAAAATATTCTGATTCTATTTGGAGCACCACGCAAGCCACTGCCGCCCACCGCCACCGCTCTAGCAGCGGGTCAAATCCGCCACCAGCAAACACACGTAAAGAGTAAGATCACGGAGTTTGAGCGAAACCCCTTGACATGGAGCAGGGCTAACGTAGAGGCGGTGAAAACGAAGCGCGTCGTGGTGGTGGCGAAACTCCCCGCGCGCTTACGTGACTTTACCGAAAGAACTAATAAAAAAATTTATTTTATTTTTATTCATTTCAATTTCATTTTTTACCTACGTGACTTTACCGAAAGAACTATGAGTATGAGCCGTGCCTCGCCCCCCCCCCCCTCAAAAACCCGTGCTGCTCCCAAGCGCCGCGACCCCGTGACCTCCAAAATGTCCAAGGAATGCCGACTCTCCCCGACAGGTGCTTTGCGTCGTATCGATTGTTTTCTTTTTTTTTACACACCCCGTGGATTTTTTGTTATTTATAATTCTCAACGCACGCCGTTTTAAACTGCTTCGGTTTGCGCTTTCGGCTCGTAGCCGAGCGTCGCCGTCGACGGCGGAATTTGTTGATATATTAACGGAGCCCCGAGGACTTTACGACTCCCCTCGCTGCACGACCGCCGCCGCCCACGCCGACGGTGATGCTCGTGGAGCGAGCGGTGTTCACGCAAAAGCGAGCGCGGACAGCGCCGGGCGTCGCTGCAGAGCCCCAGGAGCCGAGAAGTGGACAGGTCGCGATGCGTCGGGGCGGACGCGTCCCCCCCGTAATCTTTGCCCAAAAATGCACATCAGTCACCGGGTAGGAGCATGGGGGTGGAGTTGTAAAGAAGAAATGGTTTGGCGCCAGGTAAGGCCAGGAACACCGAGGAATCTGCAGAATTGATCTTATCTCGGCTTGCCGTGGGGTTTTTGTTCGAACCGTTTTCTCAACGAGAAGCATCAATGCATTAGCTCTGTCCGTCTGTCTGTATTGGGCTAGCCACGATCGCCACCATTAATACTAATGATATACGATACAGAATGCATGCATATCCATGATTTGTCTTCCTTGTTTAATCAGGATATTGAATTTAGCCATCACCACTTTGTGCCTTTGGAGGAACGCAGGAGGATGGAGCACAGAAATCAGGCCATTTGCCCGCGGTCAAACCAACTCCAGCGGCACGGGGCGGGGCCGGGGTCAGTGACAGGTCAAACAAAATTACAAACGGCTTTAACCAGCGGTAGATAGAGAATGGGGATGGCTACGACGCGAGCCGCAAGGCGACGGCGATGATGATGATGATGGGAGACGACAACGAATGAGGCCCTGAGACTCCCGTCGCTGCAAAACAAAACAAAACTACTACCCCCCCGAATTCCATCGCGATTATAGCCTTGATGCGGCTCTGAAGCAACAACCAAAAAACCCACGGTACGGCGCACACGTTACCGCGTTACCCGCGTTACTCGCGTTAGCCACGTTAGCCACGCCGGCTGTGCCGGCCGCACTAGCGCTGCTTGCGCAACGCTCCGTCAGGCAGAGTTTGGAAGCGACTTTCGTTTGGCAGCTCAGGCTCCAAGCCATGGGTGGCATTGAAAACTAAACTATGAAACTTTATTTTTCATTCGACCAGGTAAGGCCCACTGAGCTATGTAGCTCTTTTTCAGAAGCGACCACAAATGCTCGCTCAACGAAGTGGCTTATCATCACATCACGTGGACATTTATAGCAGTAGCCAAAGACTCCAAACATGTGGTGTTCTTTCTAAATGTGGAGGGAAACACCCGGAGAACCCGGAGAAAAATCCACGCGACCACGGGGAGAGAGAGAGAGAGACACGCAAACTCCAAATATACAGCAGCAGGCGTCAGGGTCGGGATCGAACCCAAGACCTCTTGAATACCAGGCGAGGTAGTCAACATCTCCTAGCCACCGTGGTGATGATGAGAGACACAAACTCCAAATATACAGCAGGTGTCAGGGTCGGGATCGAACCCACGTCCTTCTGCGTGCCAGGCAGGGAGTTAACATCTCCTGGCCACCGTGGTGATGATGAGAGAGAGACACAGACTCCAAATATACAGCAGCAGGCGTCAGGGTCCAGGGATCGAACCCACGTCCTCCTGCACACCAGGCAAGGGAGTTAACATCTCCTGGCCAACGTGGTGATGATGAGAGACACAGACTCCAAATATACAGCAGCAGGCATCAAGGTCCAGGGATCGAACCCACATCCTCCTGCATACCAGGCAAGGGAGTTAACATCTCCTAGCCACCGTGGTGATGATGAGAGAGAGAGACACAGACTCCAAATATACAGCAGCAGGCGTCAGGGTCCAGGGATCGAACCCACGTCCTCCTGCGTGCCAGGCAGGGAGTTAACATCTCCTGGCCACCGCATTTAGTCGCCCTCGAAGAGAGACGCGACACGCCGGTCGTCCCGCGAGACAATCCCCGCGATGGGCGAAGGAATCCGAGACGATCTCCCCTGTCGCTGGAAGTCTGTGAAAAAATTAACCCGTAAAAACAAAGTTTTTCACTATAAATCCTTTATATGCGTGGCGGCTAGAGTCCTCTCGTCCTCTGGCTTGAGATGGCTGCCACCTATGGGTCAGATGATTGCCTGCCACCATTAAGCAATTGGTAAGTAAATAGAATTTTTTTTTACCTAAAAAGTGTAAAGTTTTGGAAAAAAATTTCACGAAAATAAATTGTCACGCACAACGAGTACTGTGTGCAAAATGTCAGCTCGATTGGATCACGGGAAGTGGGTTAAAAAACGACCGAAAGATTTGCACGGTCGTAAGCAGCGCAAGCAAGCAAGCAAGTGAACTTAATATAAAGGATTTAAAAAGAGCTTCATGGCTCATCGGATTCCTCCAATATAAATAAACATTCTGATTCTGATTCAGGAGCGGCGTGCGGAACAATGATAATCTTTATTATTGTAAGGTGGGTGCTCGCAAAACGGTGCAAGGACTCTTCATTTGAAACGTTCCCACGGGAGGGGCGGCCGGATGGCTCAGAGGTCAGACCGGAGTGCCGTGCCTGGGACCACCAAGAACCTAGCTTTGAATCCAGGCAACGGGGTGCGATGACAACCGGCTTCTCAAGCGCATCGAGTTGACGGTCGCGGGCCAATCCACAGCGACCGCACGTTTTTAGATAAAATACAAAAAAAATTGTGACGGATTAAAACTCCCAGCTCCGAAAGAGCAGGCATCGGTTTGACCGTCACTCGACGGGGGCACGTGAGCAAAACAAACCAAAAATGTCGCCACCGTCTCCTGCCGTTTTTGGACCAGAGGTCACTTTGAAGGGGGTCTCAAAAGCTATCTCGGTGATATCGCCCCCCTCACCCCCGTCCACGAGCGAGAGGATCCGAAACAAGACGCTTCGACGGGAAAGAAACCGGGGAGGGAAATTGCACACGGCGACGAAAAAGTTCCCCCCCCCAGCGATGGGGGGTGGTGGGGGGTGGTAGGGGTGGTGAGGGCTTCAATTTTGAAAGGAATCTTCGTGCGGTTGTCAACGCATTCCTTTGCACGCCAAGTGGAAAGTACGGAATGAATAAAACCCCCGCAGGTGAGAGTTCTGTCGGTAACGCCCACAACCCCCCAAAACTGACTTGAACAAAAAAAGCTGAAGCCTAAAACTCCTCCCGGTTAAGCTTATAAAATTGCCGGTTAAAGTGCTGCTAGCGATAACCTGTTCGGTCCGGCACACGGCGCATGATTTATTTATTTTTAGCGATTTCATTATCGTTCATATATTTTACACCTCTGTAGTTTATTGCTGTTGTCACTTTTTGACTCGCCCCGACTGGACATCTGCGAAAAATAAGCTTTGTAGGTCATCGGATTCCTCCAGTATAAGGATTCTGATGAAGTGGTAGTTTGGCGAGACACCAGGAAACATCCGCCGGGCTTTATTTCCCCAGTGATGATGCAGACCACACTGCAGCAGAGGGTTCAAAAACCATTACATATATACACAAAGATCCCCCGTGTAGCCTCAACAGACTGTTGGGGCAAGTGCTGTTAGCGAGGAACACCTACGAAGGGCGGCACGGCACACGAGGGGGTGGGTGGCCAGCACCACGCCCGGCTGCCTTCGTCTGCCAAGTAGCGATGCTTACGCACCGCACCAGGTACTCATTTGAGGTCGAGTCGACCTAGGGGAGGCCAAGGACCAGGTCAGATAATCGTTACCGGTGTTGACCGTGAGTGGGTCGGTGCACTAACCACTACGCTACCGCTCCCCACATGACATATACATTTACACACACATAAAACACATATACTGTATATATAAACTTAAAGGCATTTGTCAGTCTGCTACTGGATCGAGGGCTCACCATGCCGTGTCAGTCACGGCGCTTGCTTGACTGGACCTCACGGCACTTGTTGCAAAGTGGCTCATTTGTTGATAAAAAACACCGTTACATTTGTTTTTCATTTGTTTATCGGCCTCCTCCGTTTATAGCGTTTACGCCGATCGGCGCGGGTAAGCTGACGGCGAGGGAGCCCAGGGACCGGTTTGGACTAAACTCTCCACCAACGTTCACCGTGGGCCGCAATGGAATTCAGATTGATGGGAGGAGGTCACAAACAGCCACAAAAACGCTAACCAGTTCGTAAAGCGATGGACGAAAAAAAATTGGCATTGGGATTTTTTTTCATGCAATGCGATTATCAAGAATGCTAAACCACTCCCACCCGCCCGCCCGCCCCTCCATGCCACCACCAACCACCCTCCAACCCACCCACCCACCGAAATGAACAACTCAAAGCTTTGGCGAAGTTTGGATCCAGTGAAGTGGAGTGGACTGTGAAGATGGCGCTGGGTGCACCCGCTGCCCCCCAGGCGAGGAGGTGTGGGGTAGCATTCCTCCTTGTAGAGTCCCCCATAAAAACCGTTTGAAGCCCGCAGCGCACATTTTTTTTCTCACCCAGCGAGCCTAAACAAGTCCCTGGGCCAACGGAGCTCATTGGTGTCTCTGCGGCGAACGCGTTGAGTTGGGGCGGTGGGGGAGGAACGCCAATATTCAATGCTCTTCTCGGCACTAAAATGCATAAAAAAATATCTAATTGGAAACAAAATTTAGTGTTTCGGAAGCATTTGGTTTGCGGGACGGAAGCCAACGCGGCGTTGACTGGCGAAAAACGCCTTTGGCATATTTGCGAGGTGGAACTTACGGCTCTGGGTTGGGTCTCAAAAGATTTTGGCATCACCCTTTCGTCAACTTGGCCATCGAAACGTTGCAATTTGAAAAACTCCACGCGCTTCAATCCGGCGGCTGCCTGCACGCAAACCTAACAATCATATCGCCTACAAAAGTTTTGCCCTCGTCACCTCGAACTAAAATAAAGAGCTGTTTACACGATTGCTACCTCGCCTGGTTTGCAGCAGGTCGTGGGTTCGATCTCGACCCTGATGCCTGCTGTATATTTGGAGTTTGCGTGTCTCTCTCTCCTCTCATCATCATCATCACGGTGGCTAAGAGATGTTAACTACCTCGCCTGGTTTGCAGCAGGTCGTGGGTTCGATCTCGACCCTGACGCCTGCTGCTGTATATTTGGAGTTTGCGTGTTCTCCCCGTGGTCGCGTTGAGTTTTCTCCGGGTCCTCCGGTTTTTCCCTCCACATTTAGAATCAATGTCAAGCGTTTAAGAGTATTTGGCCGCTATAAATTTGCACGTGATAATGCCACTCCGTTGAGCTGTCATTTGAGGGCCAGGTCGCTTCTGAAAAAGGGGCTGTATAGCTCAGTGGACCTTACCTGGCAAAATAAAAATATTTCATCGTTTAGTTGAATACTTTATCAGTTGTTGCAGAAGCTCTCTGCGCGCTCACGGGAGACAATTCTTCACCGCTTGAGCGTTTCAAACTTTCTTATTGTGTGTCACGGCTAAGAAGCATTTATTTAATTGACTTCCGTTGCCAGACGGCGCTTGTTTTCGTGAGTCCTGGTGCTCCAAAATCCCATGACCACCTTTGTCCCAGAGGTCGCAAACGGGTTTTGATTCCTTACCCGTACCCGGCCGCACCAGGGTCGCAAACGGGTACCCGTACCCGGCCGTACCCTACCCGTACCCGGCAGGATACGGGTAGGGTACGGGTATCGGGTACCTGATTGCGACCTCTGGGATGAAGCCATGTTGCAGGCGCGGGTGGGTTGATTCGAGGAACTTGAATTGTGAGAAGAGACAAGACGTTGGGAAATGAGTGACAAACGGTTACTCATCAGTGACTCACGGTCTACCTGTACCCGGCCTCACCAGGGTCGCAAACGGGTACCCGTACCCGGCCGGGTACGGGTAGCCGGGTATCGGGTAGGGTACGGGTATCGGGTACCCGGTTGCGACCTCTGCTTTGTCTCCTTCTCACTCCCAGGCCCCCCCCACTCACACCCTGTGGGGGGCGCTTTGCTCCACCATCCACGGGCGCCAACCAGCGGGCCGACCGCGCTGTGGATTTCTAAAAAGACTAAACTAGAAACTATTTTTTTGTTACTTTACCAGGTAAGTAAGACCCACTCTGTGCTCTATATAAAAAGCTTTTACAAAAGCGAAAACCTTGCGTCGAGCTGCCCGCGTCGTTCTGAACATAAACTAAACTTGTTTACTTTACCAGGTAAGGCCCACTGAGCTATACAGCCCTTTTGCAGAGAAGACCTGGCCACACATGATAGCTCAACGAATTGGCATTATCACGTGGACATTGATAGGAGCCGAATACTTTAAAACGCACGTTTCGGACACAGAAAAAAATCAACGCGACCACGGGGAGTACGTAGAAACTCAAAATAAACAGCGTCAGGGTCGGGATCAAACCCACAACCTCCTGCATGCCAGGCGAGGTAGTGAACATCTCCCCACTTTGTAAAACCCACGACAGGCCCGCGCACAGCCTCACGACTGTCAGAATACATTTCTCAAAAATTAATGCACCGATCGCAATAAAATTCAATCTATCTTTGGAAACGTTTAAACATCTTTGTTTAACTAAGACAGGCCGAAATATAAACTCTTTCCTCGTGATGGTTTTTTGGGCACTTGGGATGTTTGGCCAACTGTTTTTTTCTTTGTATTATTGTTTCACGCGCGAGGAAGCGAGCATGTTTTCATCAGCGCGAGTCACACGCCGCAAGCTGGCACTCATCCCAGATTCGGCTCCATTGCCGGTCGCTTGCCCGGCCTCGGCATCCCAGCAGACTTCCCGGAGAAAATCAACGATTCCTTCTTTTGTGAAATCTCCTTACGAGTAAGCCAAGCGCCCCCCCCCCCCCACTCCCCCAATGCATGTGCTTAATAATTAATCGCGCCTGTCATTTTACTCTTGAAGAATTGTGCCCAAGTCGTATATTTGGAGTTTGCGTGTCTCTCTCTCAGTGGTCGTGCGGATTTTTCTCCAGGTCGTTCGGTTTCCCCCCCCCCACATTTAGAATCGACATCACGCGTTGAAAGTATTTGGCTGCTGTATATTTCCGCATGATAAGCCACCACTTCGTTGAGCTATCAACTGTAGCCAGGTCAAATTTCGATGTAAAGCTTTCGTGACTGCAGGGATTCATCTTCTTGGTTCTTTCGGTAAAGTCACGTAGAATGGAAATAATAAAATAATAAAAATAAAACGTAATTAAATAATTATCACGACGTTTCGGCCACAACGCAAGCAGCCGACCTCTACGTGACTTTACCGAAAGAACCAAGAAAATGTAGCCAGGTCGCTTCTATAAAAGAACTATGTAGCTCATTGGGCCTTGCCTGGTAAAATTAAAATAGTTTAGTTTATTATATATGCGTACACCACGGTTAAGTCGGTCGGCCCGCTGCATCTGGTGGTGGGGCAGGGAGGGGGGGTAAAAGTTTGCGTACTCCAATCTCTTCCAAGACACGTGGCCCCATGTGGAAGCATATGCCAAACGCCCTCTCACGAGGCGTATCTGAGAGAGAGCTCCCTTGAGGACGGAGTGGCGGGCAGCGGGATTTAAGATTCCCGCTCCTCGTAGAAAAATCAGGAAATCGGACCGGTGGCCTCCGGATTTATAATATTTGTTGGTCTTTTTCCCTAACTGTATTATCCCCCTCCCCGCCATGTGCTGCCGGGTGTCATGTCACGAGCCAAGCGAATCCACTTGCGTCTCTCTCACACAGCAGTGTTGACACTCCCCCCCCCCCAACCCGTGGCCATCGTCTCAGGTCGCAGCTTTCGGCTTCTGCCTCTGCCTCTTCTGCAGCGGCTCAGCTCAGCAACTCTCACAGACGGCTCGAGCGATCGGAATCGGCTCCGTGGAAATCCTGACCACGGCAGGCACGACGATCAAGAGCTGATTTCGATTTAAAGCTTTCGTGACTGCAGGGATTCATCTTCTTGGTTCTTTCGGTAAAGTCACGTAGAAGGGAAGTAATAAAATAATAAAAATAAAACATAATAAAATAAAATAATTCTCACGACGTTTCGGCTACAACGCAAGCAGCCGTCTTCAGGTTATTTTATTACTTCCCTTCTACGTGACTTTACCGAAAGAACCAAGAAGACGATCAAGAGCTGGCTCAGGTTAAACGCCGTGGCGGCTTTGAGCCGGCTCACCTGGGCCAGAGCCAAGCCCGAGCCAAGCCGTGACTAAGAGGTACAGGCCACACGGTGTTTTAAAAAAATACAATAACGAGCCATAGAAGTGGATATGACAGAGATAGCTCCGTGAGATCCATTCCAGTGACCCTTTGGTCGAAACACGGGAGGAGGCAGCACTTTCCCACCCGTCGTGCTACAGGGGATTTTAGCGTTGTCGGTCTTTTGACAACAAAAGCAGATACACAGTTTTACATTTCTCCGAGCTGGAATTTAGCCAAATTAAGAGCGACATTGGTTGTTTTTTTTTCTCTTTCAGGTAGCAGTCATTGGTGACCAGGCAAGGATTAGCCCATCAACTCTCAGCGCAAGAATCTGTTCTGATCACAGGTGGACCCCAAACCTGGATTAGAACCCAGGAACGCAACGGAGCCGGCCTTGCAGCTCTCACCCCCGTGCCACCAGGTCTCTCATTCGAGTCGTGTACAGTACCTTTTTTTCCCTATTATTTGGGTCTTTCGGTAAAGTCACGTAGATGTTTTTTTTTCGTCTTCTTCTTACCAACCCATGCCACATACCTGAGGGTGAGTGACAGTAGCAGAGTGCTCTGTCTGAGCATGCCTCAAGCGACACAAAGACGGCCCAAACCGAATCCTAGCATCGCTCACCACCCTCCTGTTTAATGTGCTTCCAACAAAAATATTTTTTTAAGGCCATACCCCTACAAGACAATAATCGCTCCCGGTTTCTGAAACCGGTTCCCGAGTTCTGCTATCACCGTCTCATCGTTAACCCAGCAAAGCTTCGCCGAGCCTCATGACTCCTTTGCAGGAGGATCCCGGCTAAGTGCTTGCAACACGGTGTAATCCCAAATGAGTACTGCGCCAGGTAAGTTTGGAGCAATTGGGATATTTGGCCAATGCCAGCTGCACCGATGTTCTCTTCGCTATGGGCGGAAACAGGATGCACTGCAGGAAACCCACGCAGAACAAGGCGGTGAGAACACACCAACTCCAAACAGCAAGGCACCCGAGTCAGGATTCGAACCCAGTTGCTTCTTGCTGCGTGCGGGGAACAAGGGTTACCACTGCCGCCCATATCGTGGCGGCAACCCCTAACATCCTCGTCGTTCGAAATGTACATCCGTGTAGATGTTTCCTTAAACAAAAGAAACAGGTTTCCTCCCCCCCCCCACACACATGCAAAACGCTCATTTAATGGCAATGGACGACGAAAAAAAACAACAACCGACCAACGCAGAGCAATCCAGACGAAGAGTCTCGCCCGAGACTCGAAGACGTTTGCGCTGCGTTAACAATGCAACAATATAAAACCCTTATAAGCAGTTGCATTTGGAGGTATTCTTTGGTTCTTTCGGTAAAGTCACGTATAAAGATAAAATAATAAATTCAATAATAGCATACTACGACGTTTCGATTGCAACACAAGCAATCATCATCAGGTGTAAAAGAAATAGCAACAAAAATCTAACCAGAAAACTATAGACAGACACATAAGCAGACAGATATCACAAAGATACACACAGAGAGAGAACACGTATCGGCACAAAGAGAAAGATCGTCTCTGTGACGAGGCCTATTATTGAATTCATTATTTTATCTTTATACGTGACTTTACCGAAAGAACCAAAGAATAATTCCTGCAGTCACGAAAGCTCCAAAATTAAGATTGCATTTGGAGGCTTCCCCCTCCTTTCTCTCCGCCTGATGAAGACCGCTTGTGTTGCGATCGAAACGTCGTGGGTTTTTTTTCTTTTATTATTTTAAATTGATTATTTTTTATTTTATTATCTGTTACTTTTATTTTATTTTCTACCTACGTGACTTTACCGAAAGAACCAAGAATATAAAAATACACACACGTGCCTACTGTAACCTGGCTTACGGCCAAATCGCCCGGAATGCACCCCATCTCGTCAGATTGTCAGAAGCTAAGCAGTTTCAGACCTGAGATGGCGACTGGATGAGTGACAAACACCACCACCACCACCACCATGTGCACAGCGGGTTGTCACGTGTCACGGAGCAACGCGGGGTGAGCAGCAGCAGTGGGCAGCGTAGCAAAATGCACGTACGCTCAACTTCTTTCGCACCGTACGTAGCCAACCGTGCGAGTCGCAGGTGCGGGGGGAAGGACAACAACACTAAACACGAAAAGCAGTGAAAGAAATGAGTTTTCAATGTAGTGTATAGTAATGTATAGTGTAGTATATAGTGTATAGTAATGTATAGTGTAGTATATAGCGTAGTTTAGTGTAGTATATAGTGTATAGTAATGTAGTGTATAGTAATGTAGTGTATAGTATGTAGTGTATAGTAATATAGTGTAGTATGTATAGTGTAGTATGTGTGCAGCGCAGCATTATGTCCAACTTCTTTCGCACCGTACGTAGCCAACCGTGCTAACGAGAGGTGCGTGGTGGGTGCGGCGGGGGACAACAAACTCCACTGGAGCACAGGGATACTTCTACGCTCTCTTCCTGCCCTCCGGCCCAAACTCATCCAGCGCCACCCTCCAATCCAGCAGCGGATCGACAAAGAGTCGTACTTCGATTTAAAGCTTTCGTGACTGCAGGGATTCATCTTCTTGCTTCTTTCGGTAAAGTCACGTAGAATGGAAACAGCCGTCATCAGGTGAAGACCAGGTCTGTCACCTGATGACGGCTGCTTGCGTTGTGGCCGAAACGTCGTGAGAATTATTTTATTATGTTTTATTTTATTATTTTTTATTGTTTCCATTCTACGTGACTTTACCGAAAGAACCAAGAAGATGAAACAGTCGTACGTTAACGCGCAACAACAGTGGCCGCGACGGAGAGTCGGAGCGCGTGGGGGGGGGTGGGGTGGTGGATCACGAGAGATGAGCTGCCCGTTCTCCGGCCGCCGCGGCCCGTACAGTGCGCGCGCAGGGCGGACGACACGGCGGCGTGGCCGTCTGGCGCGTCTCTGCTTTGCAGGGCTGGCGGCTGTTGGCGGCGGGCGTCTCCAGGCGGCCGCGCATCAGATGTGATCGTGTGTCGACGGAGGAATGTGCCATTAAGCCTCTGGCTTCTTACACGCAGCACTGTGCGGGCGCGCGCGCGCGCTCACGCACGCGCAAATGCATCCGCGTGAGCGCGCAAATGTGTATACGCGTGAGCGCAATTACGAGCCGTGCGCATGTGCGTGCGTAGGACGGTAGCGTTGCGGTGAGAGCACGGCGCTATGAATTCAGCGAGTAGAGGAGTTCGAATTCCCAGCCGTGGCTAACCGATGTCAGTGGCGATTATCTGAATCTCCCCTTGTACGTGCGCACTGCATGTGGGCGAGCGGTGGTGCAGCGGCCGCAAGCCGCGTCACGAACCCGACAACTTGAGTTCGATTCCCGGCAATGGTCAATGTTAGTGGCGAGTGGTATCTTGACTGGCTCGGCCATAAATGAGTAACCGGCACGACGCGTGAAGGTCAGCACTGGGGAGACAAAGGCGGTCGGGGTCACGGTGCTGGCCACACCACCCCCTCATGTGCCGTGCCGAAGCTTCGTGGGTACTCGCGAACAGCATCCGCCACGCGATGGCTTTACAGCTGTAGCACTTGTCCCAAAAGTCTGTTGTGGCTATGCGGGGGATCTTTGCCTTGGTATTCGGCCGCAGCAGCAGTGGCCTTATGGTTATCCAGCGGAGTGCGCTGCAATCCCCGTGACCCAGACTCACCCCGGATTTCATTACCAACCACATTAAAGATCAACACCAGTGGCAAATTGTATCTGAAGCCCGCCTGGATTAGATTAACCCTAAACCGAGCACTTAGTGCTGCAATGAACGATCAAAGGCAAACAGCGCCCAATTTTAACGGTCTTAAGAGGCTAATATTTGGGGGTATCTTTATGTCGGCAACATACATTGAACTTATTTCGCACCGTATATAGCCAACCGTGATAATCGGAGGTGCGGGGGAAGAACAAACTATGGGTCTCTGTGTGAGTCTATGGGTCTCCGTGTGAGTCTGTGGGTCTCTGTGTGAGTCTATGGGTCTCTGTGTGAGTCTATGGGTCTCTCTGTGAGAGTCGATAGGTCTCCGTGTGAGTCTGTGGGTCTCTGTGTGAGTCTATGGGTCTCCGTGTGAGTCTGTGGGTCTCTGTGTGAGTCTATGGGTCTCTGTGTGAGTCTATGGGTCTCTCTGTGAGAGTCTATGGGTCTCTGTGTGAGTCTATGGGTCTCTGTGTGAGTCTATGGGTCTCTGTGTGAGCCTATGGGTCTCTGTGTGAGTCTATGGGTCTCTGTTTAAGTGTCTATGGGTCTCTGTGTGAGTCTATGGGTCTCCGTGTGAGTCTATGGGTCTCCGTGTGAGTCTGCGGGTCTCTGTGTGAGTCTATGGGTCTCTGTGTGAATCTATGGGTCTCTGAGTGAGTCTGTGTGTCTCTGTGTGAGTCTATGGGTCTCTGTGTGAGTCTATGGGTCTCCGTGTGAGTCTATGGGTCTCCGTGTGAGTCTGCGGGTCTCTGTGTGAGTATATGGGTCTGCGTGTGAGCCTATGGGTCTCTGTGTGAGTCTATGGGTCTCTGTTTAAGTGTCTATGGGTCTCTGTGTGAGTCTATGGGTCTCCGTGTGAGTCTATGGGTCTCCGTGTGAGTCTGCGGGTCTCTGTGTGAGTATATGGGTCTCTGTTTAAGTGTCTATGGGTCTCTGTGTGAGTCTATGGGTCTCCGTGTGAGTCTGCGGGTCTCTGTGTGAGTCTATGGGTCTCTGTTTAAGTGTCTATGGGTCTCTGTGTGAGTCTATGGGTCTCCGTGTGAGTCTATGGGTCTCCGTGTGAGTCTGCGGGTCTCTGTGTGAGTATATGGGTCTTCGTGTGAGTCTATGGGTCTCTGTGTGAGTTTATGGGTATCTGTGTGAGTTTATGGGTCTCTGTGTAAGTGTCTATGGGTCTCTGTGTGAGTCTATGGGTCTCTGTGTGAGTATATGTGTCTGAAGTGTGAGTCTATGGGTCTGTGTGAGTCTATGGGTCTCTGTGTGAGTCTATGGGTCTCTGTGTGAGTCCATGGGTCTCTGTGGAAGTGTCTAAGGGTCTCTGTGTGAGTCTATGGGTCTCTGTGTGAGTCTATGGGTCTCTGTGTGAGACTATGGGTCTCTGTGTGAGTCTACGGGTCTCAGTGTAAGTGTCTATGGGTCTCCTTGTCAGTCTGTGGGTCTCTGTGTAAGTGTCTATGGGTCTCTGTGTGAATCTATGGGTCTCTGTGGGAGTCTATGGGTCTCTGTGTGAGTCTATGGGTCTCTGTGTGAGTCTATGGGTCTCTGTGTGAGTCTATGTATGTACGCTGAACCTCTTTCGCACCGTGCGTAGCCAACCGTGCAAATCGGAGGTGCGGGGGAAGGACAATAAACTAAAACACAAAAGAGCAGCTCTAAAGGTCAATCTACTGCTAGATGAAGACCTCCCCACGTGATGAAGGTCACACGAGTCTATATGCAGCTTGGTGAAGCAGGAAGAATACATCACTTGCCACTGATATTAGTTAGCCGTGGCCGGTGATCAAACTCGGCGTTCTGGGTTAATCATGCAGTGCGCAGTCTACGACGCCACCAATCCAACCCCTGACATTAATAATACGTGCATTTTAAAATAAACAGCACGCAAAGACAAAACGTCAACGCGTTCGTCAGTAATACTGTGGTCCATACTCTTGGTTCTTTCGGTAAAGTCACGTAGAAGAGAAACAAAAAAATAAAATACAGAAAAAATATAAAACAATAAAATTCTCACGACGTTTCGACTGCAACACAAGCAATCATCATCAGGTGTGACTTTACCGAAAGAACCAAGAATATGAATCCCTGCAGTCACAAAAGCCTTAAATCAAAATTTAATACCGTGGTCGTCATGGAGAAAAATATATGATGTAGGCGACGTTCCGGGCAAAGGCCCTTCTTCATGGCACGCGGATCGCGTGGCCAGAGAGACGCAGCGGACAATAAGAGTCGGAGACCGCCCTTCATGGCGAAAAGGTGATTTAGGTCCATTATATTTTCAGGTTAGGAGCCGAGGTGGAATGACCGTCCAAAACGCACACCCCCAATGATTTTTTTTACGTTAAGTAAAAATGGGAAAAGCCGATTTTACGCTGAAATTTTTTTATCGTATTACGCGTGGCATTTTATATCGATAACGCATCATCCCCCTTCCGTAAACCGAGGCGTAGCCGCACAATGCATTTCACTGCACTGCCCTCTGCTGTAAACAACTCAGCAGCAGCCCATGATGCTCGGTCGTCACGACGCTGGGCCAATGCGGTTGGTGACGGTGAAGATGATGATGAGAGAGCCACGCAAACTCCAAATATACAACAGGCGTCAAGAGTCAGGATCTAACCCACGGCATCCTGCATACCAGGCGAGGGAGTTAACATCTCCTAGCCATCGTGATGATGATGAGAGAGAGAGACACGCAAACTCCAAATATACAGCAGGCGTCAGAGTCGGGATAGAACCCACGGCATCCTGCACACCAGGCGAGGGAGTTAACATCTCCTAGCCACCGTGATGATGATGAGAGAGACACGCAAACTCCAAATATACAGCAGGCGTCAGAGTCGGGATCGAACCCACGGCATCCAGCATACCAGGCGAGGGAGTTAACATCTCCTAGCCACCGTGATGATGATGAGAGAGAGAGAGACACGCAAACTCCAAATATACAGCAGGCGTCAGAGTCGGGATCGAACCCACGGCCTCCTGCATACCAGGCGAGGGAGTTAACATCTCCTAGCCACCGTGATGATGATGAGAGAGAGAGACACGCAAACTCCAAATATACAGCAGCAGGCGTCAGAGTCGGGATCGAACCCACGGCCTCCTGCATACCAGGCGAGGTAGTTAACATCTCCTAGCCACCGTGATGATGATGAGAGAGAGAGAGACACGCAAACTCCAAATATACAGCAGGCGTCAGAGTCGGGATAGAACCCACTGCATCCAGCATACCAGGTGAGGGAGTTAACTTCTCATAGCCACTGTGGCGCCCCATATTGATGCGCAATTCCCCTTTCTGCCCACAAAATAGCCGTGCAGCGGCTTGGCACCCTCGTCTCCATGGTGACAGCCAATCACAGTACTATACAGGCTCAAACCCGCTTAGCTTCTGAGATTTTTTCTTAAATCGGGCGAACTCTAGGAGATTTGGCCATACTTCTTCTGCACTTATCGCAGCCAACCGTGATAATCGGAGGTGCGGGGGGAAGGACAACAAACTGAACACAAAAAGCAGTTCTAAAGAAATGAGTTTTCAACCGAGAGGATTTCAAAGTGCGTAGCTCCGGTGGCTTTCTGATATCGGAAGCAAGAGCGTTCCAGACGGCCGGCGAGTGAAGGCTCCGCGCGATTCTCGGGCCTGTGCTCGGAGGGTGTCGTCCAGAAGGGTGTTTGGCCGAAACACTTACAGAGCACTTTTTTTTTGTTCCGGCGTAGGAGGAACTCGTGGCACGCGGACAGAAACACGTTGCCAAACGGCGGGCGCAAACCGCGTGCCAAGCGGGTGACGCGCGGGCGATTTTTGGCCGCGCGAACCCGGTGCCGCCCCCGGTTTGCCCTGGCTAATGTCTCCCCGAGGGGAAGGTTCGTCCTGTCAAGTGACGAGTCGCAGGCTTCTTCCTGGGATCCGTCCCTCAGACGAGGCCTCCCGCTATTTACCGCGCAGCTTGAGTGGCGTGCCGAACGATACCGACATCGACGATCGGGAGACGGCGTGCAGACGGGAGGAGTGCGTCGGTGAAACGCGCGGGCATCCCTGTCTGGTCGTGTTGCCGATACGAAAGGTCACGGGGGCAGTGTTCTCTGCAACAGTGAGTCACTGTTTGCCGTGACTTGGCCAAACGAGCGATCTGCGGTGAATGCGTACCGCGCGCCAAAAAACATTACAAGTGAGGGCGAGGGTTCCTGGACAGGCTCGGCTGAATAAGACGAACAGGACCGACTGTGTGCGAACGTGGCGAGTGTTGCTGGACGGAATGCCCTTTGCAAATGTTACAAATTGATACAATCCACACTCGAGCACTTGCGCTCACACAAGCGTGCGCACAAATGCGCACAAACACACACACAATCGCATGCATGAGCTGCCCCACCCCCGACAGACTGTTATTACATGATCGTGAATGTAAGCAACGGTAAAAAAAACAATCGAGCCGATCACGTGTCTCTGTTCTGGATAACTGAAGTTGTTTCAGAGGTAATTCCATGACACAGGGTGGTACACTGCCAGCTGCTACAGCTGCGAGTGGAATTTTTTTGTTGTTTCATGACATGATGCTGGTGGCACAAGCTGAACATATTCGGAGGGGGGGGGAGGGGGGGTAAAGTAAACAAACCGTAGAAAACACGCTGGCCATTCACAGCTCTTGAGCATGAGTTAAAATAAATTGGGGACTTTGCGTGCAGTCATCCGGCACCGCTGATTAGTACGGTTGGCTACGTATGGCGCGAAATAAGTTCAAACATATATACGTACATCCACATACGTGACATAGCCGTCCGCTTGACACAACAACAACAACAAGGCACAGGGTTGAGAGAACCTACGGCCTACAGGCCAGGCTTCATTTCATACGGCCAGTGGCCGCATTAGAGGCCTGCCACTAGCGAATGGTCCGCGAAACATATTTATCCGGGCACTGCAAGCATCTTTGTCGCACTCAAAGAGGGCACTTAATATTTTTTCCACCTTGCATCTGTACCTAACTCTCTCTCTGGCACCCTCTTGCACTCATATTGTGTTTGCACGGTTTTTTTTGTATTGTTTATCACGTGCGTTTCGTTAACGGCTGTTACACACACATTGTTTGTTAGGTTTACAATAATCCTTAAACGAACTATTTAAAGCAATTTTTTTATTTTACCAGGTAAGGCCCGCTGACCTACATAGCTCTTTCTTGGGGTGAGGAAGGGCGGGGTGAGGAGGGGCGGGGTGAGGAGGGGCGGGGTGAGGAGGGGCGGGGTGAGGAGGGGCGGGGTGAGGAGGGGCGGGGTGAGGAGGGGCGGGGTGAGGAGGGGCGGGGTGAGGAAGGGCGGGGTGGTGAGGGGCGGGGTGAGGAGGGGCGGAGTGAGGAGGGGCGGGGTGAGGAGGGGCGGGGTGGTGAGGGGCGGAATGAGGAGGGGCGGGGTGAGGAGGGGCGGGGTGAGGAGGGGCGGGGTGAGGAGGGGCGGGGTGAGGAGGGGCGGGGTGGTGAGGGGCGGAATGAGGAGGGGCGGAATGAGGAGGGGCGGGGTGAGGAGGGGCGGGGTGAGGAGGGGCGGGGTGAGGAGGGGCGGGGTGAGGAGGGGCGGGGTGAGGAAGGGTGGGTGAGGAGGGGAGAGGTGAGGGGTGGGGTGAAGGGGGGGTGAGGAGGGGCGGGTGGTGAGGAGGGGAGCGGTGAGGAGGGGCGGGGTGAGGAGGGGCGGGGTGAGGAGGGGCGGGGTGAGGAGGGGCGGGGTGAGGAGGGGCGGGGTGGGGTGGGGAGGGGCGGGGTGAGGAAGGGGTGAGGAGGGGCGGGGTGAGGAGGGGCGAGGTGAGGAGGGGCGGGGTGGGGTGGGGAGGGGCGGGGTGAAGAGGGGCGGGGAGGGGCGGAGTGAGGAAGGGGTGAGGAGGAACGGGGTGAGGAGGGGCGAGGTGAGGAGGGGGGGGGTGAGGAGGAGGAGGGAGGTTAGGAGGGGTGATGAGCGGCGGGGCGGTGCGAGTGACCTTTTTCGAAGCGGTGCATGGGGATCTTCTTGAGCTGCCGCTTGCTCAGCCGGTTCCTGCGAGCTCGCCGGCGCTCACGCACGCAACGCGCCACCTGCGGGGGGGAGGGGGGGGGGCAGCGGCGACGCGCGGGGGTGGGGGAGAGAGGGGGGCAGCTCGTCACGACCAGAATCAGAATCTTCATCGCGACTGCAGGAGGAGGAAATCCGATGAGCTATGAAGCTCTGTTTCAAAGGTGTCCCAGTATGGACGGAGGTGGGGGGGGGGGGTGTCAGCAGTTTAACGACAGCAAGCAATACGTACAAAATAAAACCACGATAGGAGTGGCAAAATAGAGAAAACGGGAAGCAAGTGACTAAATATGAGCTTCAAATAATAATTAATAATATATATATGTCCGATTGATCAATATTGGGCGAGGCAGAAAAAGCACAACAGTCCCATGCCACACCAAGATAACACACAGCAGGAGCCGCTCAATAACATGGCGCATTAACATTGAACTATCGACTACTTCCAGCCCCCCACCAACCCCCTCCCCCCACCCAGGTGAGCAAACGTTGTGAAAAATAAAATTAAAAGTTAATAATGATGTATTATTTTATTGTATTTCCATTATTAACTTTTAATTTTATTTTTTACCTACGCGACTTTACCGAAAAAACCTAAGCGCATGAATCCTCGCAGTCACGAAAGATTCAAATCTAGAACAAACGTTGTGAGTCGGGGAGCCACGCGCCGGCACGCCACGTACCCCGAACACGAGCAGGATCACGAGGCACAGGCCGACGATGACAAGGAACGGGATGAAGAGGTACTCCAGCGAGAAGGGGTCCTTGGCTCCCAGGAATACGACGGCACTGCCAGGGTCGGACGGACGGAGAGGAAGGGGGGTACAGCATGCGGGCCGAGTTCAACGGGGGGGTGGCCTCGCGGCGGACGGATGGACGACGCTCGCAAGCACGAGCCACCGCGACGCGTCGGGCTAATTTGCGGTCGCCGAACGAACGCGTTACGAGGTCGCGCTCGTTTCACGCAGCGCAGAGCGCTTGCCGCAGACGAACCGCGGGAACTTCGCCGATGTCGTCAGGGAGCGTACGCCGTCGTCGCGCGAACCTCCGGTCATCCTTGCAGCAGCGGCGGCGGCTTTTGGCGAGCCGTGGAGCAAAGACGTTCAAGGGCGCTTTAGGGTGCGCTTCTGCGGGCGTCTGGAACGCTCTACCGATATTAGGAAGCCACTGGAGTTTTAAATCATCCAGATTGAAAACTCGTTTCTCCTTAGAGCTGCTTTTTGTGTTTAGTTTGTTGTCCTTCCCCCGCACCTCTGATTAGCACGGTTGGCTACGTACGGTGCGAAAGAAGTTCAAACTATTTTGTATTTTACCAGGTAAGGCCCACTAAGCTATGTAGCTCTTTTTCAGAAGTGACCTGGCCACAAATGATAGCTCAGCGAAGTGGCATATCATCACGTGGAAATTTACAGCAGCCAAACACTCAAAAAACACATGTTTCAAAAATGTGGTGAGAAAAACCGGGGGAGAAAAATCCACGCGACCACAGCGAGAACATGCAAACTCCAAATATACAGCAGCAGCAGCAGGCGTCAGGATCGGGATCGAACCCACGACCTCCTGTACACCAGGCGAGGTAGTTAACATCTCCTAGCCACCGTGATGATGATGAGAGAGAGACACGCAAACTCCATATATTCAGCAGCAGGCGTCAGGGTCGGGATCGAACCCACGACCTCCTGTACACCAGACGAGGTAGTTAACATCTCCTAGCCACCGTGATGATGATGAGAGAGAGAGACACGCAAACTCCAAATATACAGCAGCAGGCGTCAGGATCGGGATCGAACCCACGACCTCCTGCATACCAGGCGAGGTAGTCAACATCTCGCCACTGTGGGAATGGGGTTAACGTGTGGCCTGCCGCAGCTATTCGCAAGTCCTCGTCAGAGTGAGGCAAGGATATCGTCCCCCTCCCTCCCCCATTTTCTACGATCCTCCAGCTGTGTCAGACTGGGCCCCCATCGCGCACGCACACACACACAGCCCGACCTTACCGGGCAGGTGACACATCGGTGGTGCAGATGTAATTTCACTCAAAACAAATAACAATTAAGCGAGCAAACACCAACCGGCGACTAGTCGGAGGTGTGGGGGGGGGATGCACAACAAAACGCATTTCCAAAAATAACTCGCCACGTCCAGTGCCGGATTAAGCTGGTGCGGGGCCTGTAGCACGATGTTATTATAAAGGGGCCCTAAATAAATAAAAACATAAATATCAAAACACACATTTTTTACTTGCATAGTAAAGTAATTGTATTTTTCCATTTGCTATACAGCCAGATAATATGACAAATCGCTACACCTTAAACACCCAGCCGTTCATAAAAGTTGAAAGCGGTATAGTACTATAGTAATAGAGCAAGTGCAGAATCACTGAACCGGAATTGATAGATTGAAAGCATTTAGCGCGGGGCCCTTGAGAGTGCGGGACCCCGCAGCATTTGTTGCTAATTTTGATCCGAGGATAATCCGGGCACTGGCCACGTTCGACACTGCGGGGTTGCTTGACCACACGGCGCGACGAGGAGGGCGAGGGAGGGGGGAGGGGGGGGGAGGACGGCTGCTTGCGTTGTGGCCGAAAAGTCGTGAGAATTATTTTATTATGTTTTATTTTTATTATTTTATTACTTCCCTTCTACGTGACTTTACCGAAAGAACCAAGAAGATGAATCCCTGCAGTCACGAAAGCTTTAAATCGAAACTTCTGATAATTTTCAACAATACCACAGCAAATGTGCCGGGCTCTGAAGACCATCTGAAGAGGGTTCCAGGCGTGCGTTGACAATGATGGCAGACAAGTGGAGGCTCTTTGACTTTTTGTAGCTATTAAACATTACATTTGTGACCATGTTACAGTGCATTGTCCGTTCTTTTCCCATTAAAAACGATAGTGGCATGTTAGTTGTTAACATTTGTTGAAGCACCCTGTATATACAACAGGACAACATTGTGGACAAGGCGATTTAGCCGAGACTTTACGTTAGCCGATCAATAAACTAAACTTTGTCCGTCCTTGCCTCAGTGGGCTTTACCTGGTGAAATAATAATAATATTAGTTGGTTCTTTCGGTAAAGTTACGTAGATAGAAAATGAACATAACAGCCAGTTATGACTTGAACTGGTGGATAACGTCCTTCCAGTGATTGCCGAGTTTGTACCCATAAACCCTCCCCGTAGAGGCGGTTAAATTTTGACTTAAGGCCCAGTCACCGTAGGCATATATACATTTACGCTGGAAACGCCGATTGCAGAAATGTGTTAAATCGGGGTCCCTTCCGGATGCACGGTCACCCGTGTCCGTTAGGAAAGCCGACTCGCCGCGAGTTATTTCCGCTCTCTCCCGCCCGGACGCTTGCAAGCGAGCGTTATTTCATTATTAAATCCCCCAAAAAAAAACACGCACGGGCTTAAAAACTATCGCTGAACCACGACAAACAACGGGGTGACCTGCGGGGAGTACAATGGGAGTGAGTAGCCTTGGGTGGTTTCCCGTCGGCCGACGACGCTCGTCGCTTTCCTGGGAATAACGACAACGTGCCGCCGCGCGGCGGTTGCGCTTGCTGGCGCTCGCCGCTAAAGACGCGGCCGCACCGGAGGTTCTCACCGGTGAGCTCACGGCGAACCCGAGGGGGGGGGGGGGGGGTGGCTTGAGAAAACTCTCGTCGGGGACTCTTTAAACAAGGGGCGAGGGAACCGTTGTTGTTGTTGTTGTCTTTCTGACCGAGAACTTTCACGTGCGGCATTAGCTGCGCAAAGCGCACGGCAACACGCAAACGCGCCTCGGTCATGGGAGGGAGGGGGGGGGGGCTTTCAGGTGTGCTTCTGCGGCCGTCTGGAACACTCTTCCGTCCGATACTAGGAAGCCACTGGCGCTATGCATTTTTAAATTATCCAGATTGACAAACTCAATTCTTTACAACTGCCTTTTGTGTCATTTCCCCCGCACCTCCGAACAGCACGGTTGGCTACGTACATCCAACATACAACATACGTACATCCAACATACGTACAAGAGGCCCTTGCATTGACAGATATTTCTACCACGTGCCCCGAGATGACATCACTCTTCGATGGTCTGAACCCTTTGTGACATCACGGGGTCACCATGTCACACCAAGACACACGTATAGCCAAGTCCCTCACCTCACTCAACCGACTTGTCGTGTCAGTCGAGAACCTACCCCAACAGCACCACAATCTAACATAACCCATTCAAACTTTTAAACGTTTATTAAGTCTTTTTCTTCCCCCCCAAGCTGATCCCGATCGCTAGCGCCGTCACGTCACGTGACACCGAATCCGTGCGGATCGCAGAGCAGAGCAGCGCAACCCCTATGGCGTGAAAGAACAGCCCGTGGAAGTGGACACCACAGAGCCACCACCGACATCCCTTCGCGTGCCCTGCGGTGCCACGCAGCGCAATAAGTAGGTCCCACGCACGCAGCAGGCGGCGGCGCGTTTCTCGCCACGGCGATTCTGACCGTCGAGACGCGTTGAGCGAACGGTGCGTAAACCGACGGAAGGGCAATGAAGGGGGTTTTTGTTGTTGTTGGTAGGACGCACTTATCGCTGTAAGAGTAGTAGGTCTTCAGGAGTAGGCCCGCTGTCTCGCCAACGAACACCGATGGAATTATTATCTGTCTGAAGATGGTCACTGCAAGACAACGGGCAGAACAAACGACCACGGGTATAATTAAACCGCGCGTAAAGCATTCGAGAAGACACTCAAAACAAGCTAAGACTAAACAATTTTTTATTTAACCAGGTAACGCCCACTGAGCTGTAATAGCTCGTTTTTAAAACGCGGCGTGGCCACAAATTATAGGCTCAACCAAGTGGCTTATGATATGGAAATTTATAGCAGCCAAATATTCTAAACGCGTGACGTTGATTCTAAATGTGGAGCGAAAAAGCGGTGGGGGCCTTGCCATATCTTCTGTATTGTTCCGACTCTCTATAAGCCCAAGATAGCAGTTGAACATAAATTACACACTATTTTTAACGCACGAATCGTAAGCGTAATAATTTATTTTGATATATTAATAATTGCATAATATAATAAAACATCACGTTACATTGTTAACATTATACATGTACTTTTATTTTAAACAAATGGCCCACAATGAAAAGTGCGGTGAAGTATAGTCAAAATATTCCCCGTGATACGGCATATGAAAAAACCTTCAGCGAGTAGTGAAGAATAATCATGAACATATGGTTAAGAAACTTGGTCACGACCGAACAATACGGACCAAAATCTTCAAGGTGTGCATGGATATTGCATGATTGTCATTGCACAGAGAGACGGAAAGTGGAACACGTGGATTAGAAAACATTCAGGTCAATGACATCATTCTCACTGTTCAGAATAGCAAGCGGGCTTGGGCAGGACATGTTGCTAGGAGGGTGGATCGGCCAACGGACCTGAATAATAAACACATTGTCCTGCGGAGGGAGCTGGTAGGAACGTTGGGTTGCTCGGTCAATGGCCAGGGTCAACGGCGGCGTGGTGTATTCCACAAATATGCCCGACTGAGGGCGGGCACAAGCCGGCGTGAGTAGGTTAAACGTTGAGTTTTATAAGGGCACCACGGGGTGACCAGCCCCTCCCCACCCTCCCCACCCAGCCCCTCCCCACCCTCCCCATCCAGCCCCTCTCCACCCTTCCCTCCCCACCCAGCCCCAACCTCCGCACCCAGCCCCTCCCCACCCTCCCCTCCCCACCCAGCCCCTCCCTCCCCACCCAGCCCCTCCCTGCACAACGGACTGACACAATAATCCCCTGTGGGTTGGTGTAACCAGGAGGTTCCTACCAATTAAAAAACGTCTACGCTCTCCGCCTTCACCAAACGGTCCCCACCCGCGCGCGCGCGCCGATCTGTGTGCACGCAGAAACCTGCTCAAACATTCTCACGGCCTCGCAACGGCGTGGCGAGGCTGTCATCCAGCAGCGGATCAACAAAACGGCTCTGCGTGCGTGCGACCAGACAACCCGCGCGTGGAGGGTCTCTACGCCGTCAACTTGGGACCTTGCACGAAGCTTCATGAACAACAAACGCAGCGGTGGCTAGGAGATGTTAACTACCTCGCCTGGTATACAGGAGGTCGCGTCGATTTTTCTCTGAGTCCTCTGGGTTTTTCCTCCACGTTTAGAAGCATGCGTCAAGAGTATTTGTCCGCCATAAATGTCCACGTGATAAGCCACTTCGCTGAGCTATCGTTGGTGGCCAGGTCACTCCTGAAAAAGAGCCGTATGGCTCAGTGGGCCTTGCCTGGTAAAACACATTTTTTTTTAGTTCGGTTCAGAATGGCGTGGGCGGCACGATGCAACAGGAGAGACCTTTCCTGTTCCGCATTCGCCCTGCCAGAGATTATCCAGAGGGGCGCAAGGGGGCACACACACCCGATATCCCCCCCACGGCGGAAGCGCGAGAGGCGGGCGGGCTGGGCGGGGGTGCGAGGGGGTCGACGGCTTTGAGCACGCGGACAATACGGCAACGGCCCAGTCGATAGCCGGGGACACCAATTACAGTCGAGCAGCTGTTCAAACGCTGGCTCCGAGCGGCACCTGTCCTCCATCGAGCGGGCGAGTGTCGCTCCCCCACTCGCTACCCACCCTTCCCCCTCCTGCTCCTAGTCGGGCCACCCGCTATCGTCGACGAATGAAACGACAGCGACGACGGAATGCTGATCCGTTCTGTCTTGGGGTAAAATGTAAGCCTTGCGGGGGGGGGGGGGGGGGGGTGGTTAAACAAATATTTAATTTTATTCCAAGTGTGGTGATATCGCCATCGTGTCATGCGACGTAGCGTCCGTTAGGAACGCTCGCAGAACAGCGTAACCGTGTGTTTTACATAACGGCCCGTGTAAGGATATGTCGTGGAACTACTTCAGAAAATACCTTCACTTTATCAGGCATGATGATTGCTCGTGAGGAACGTCCATTGCGGGCAGTTAAAAACCACATTTTTGTTTTTAATGAGACCATTTTGCCAGTATTAAAGTATGAAAAAATAAGAATAGGTTTCACCCTTTTTGGCGATAAAATAGGAGGTGTTAAGATGTTCAAACACCTTGAAAAATTTTTCTATTTGGTGTTTGAACATCTTAACACCTGTTTAATTGCCAGAAAGGGTAAAACCTATTCTTACTTTTTTCATACTATATTTTTCCATTAGCACAGCAAGAAATTCAACGAATTAAAACCAAAACAAACGTAACTCGACAATTTTTTTTTTGTGTCAATCGTTCGAGAACATCAACCGGCCACTCTTGATAAGAGGTCGAAAACGGGTTTTGATTCCTTACCCGTACCCGTACCCGGCCGCACCAGGGTCGCAAATGGGTACCTGTACCCGTACCCGGCCGGTTACGGGTACAGGTACCCATTCCCTACCCGTACCCTACCCGAAATGAGTGACAAACGGCTACTCACCAGTGACTCACGGCCTACCCGTACTCATACCCGGCCGCACCAGGGTCGCAAACGGCTACCCGTTTGCGACCCTGGTATCGGGTAGGGTATGGGTATCAGGTACCCGGTTGCGACCTCTGCTCTTGAGATCCACGTTCGGTCACGTGCGGCTGATACCCAGATTCGAACCCAGGCCCTCAACTGTGGCGGCACCGTGCCCCGACCCCCCCCCCCCCCCCCCCCGAGCCATCTGCCCGTCGTGCGAAAAAACAGCATTTAGTTTTTTTTCCATCTCGTTCACGCAAGTCCATGAAACCCCCGACGATTAAACCACTTCCGGATGCCCTGTGTCGGTGTTCCGGCTGTAACTTGAGTGTCAATTCCACGTGCGTTTCATGGTGCCCCCCCCCCCGCGGCTTTACCATCCCGCCCCGGGTTGCACGAATCGTTGCTTTGCGGCGCGCGCCACCGCACGTCGCGCACCCACGCTCTCCCACCGATGACACATCCCCTTCCTCGTAGTTGCCCCTCCAGATATACCCTCACTCGATCGACACGCGCTCACCGATTACCACCACCAGCTCAGTGGAGTCACCCGACCTCCGTAATGCACACAACCACACCCTTTCAACGCACACTACCACACCCTTTCATTTGCCTGCCACCAAACAACGCCGCTCCTCAAAGCATCACCCCCTCTTCCACTGCGTCTCTCCCACTCATAAGGTCAACATACATCGGTACGCAACTATTAACCCTCCTGTGTGGGACCCAAACTCGGCCTCTTGGTGTTCCTCCGTTACGCTTGCTCGTAGCGGCTTCTGGCTGGCCGTCTGGAACGCTCTTCCTTCACGATATTAGGACACCAACCGGAGCTATGCACTTTTAAATCATCTAGATTGAAAAGTCATTTCTTTAGAAACTGATTTTCGTGTGTTAGGTTTGCTGTCCTGCCTCGCACCTCCGATTAGCACGATTATCTACGTACGGTCTGAAAAAATAAAAACCACACACACGTACCCCTCGCGTTCCACCCATCTCTACTGCGTCTGACCGTACGCTGTACCGTCCCCCTAAGTTGTCTTTTTCCTCTTCAATAAAAAAAAAACTTCTGGTAAAATAATCCCCAGGCTGCATTGCTGCGCGCTCAAACAGCTGCTTGAGCGCGCGTGCTCCCAGCCACCCCATAAAAGGCTACGCACATTTGCACCCCTCCAACCCCTGACCCAGCTCACGATACTCAAGGCAGCAGCAGGAGCTATGGACAATATCCTGAGGACACGCGCAAAGCCTGATAGCACCCCCCCCCACCCCACCACCTCGACGGTATGGGTCGTTCCAAAAAAAAGTAAATAGGAAACAGCTGCTCCTTGAAAGGTGGCTTGGTAGATGGGGGAAGTTCGTTAAGCGACCGCTCGCTGCTGCTAAATAAGGCGCTTTCAAAGTATCCGAGTTTCAGGGTCTTTTCGGCCCGTTGCAGCAATCCTACCGAACTAAAAATGATCACGTCAAATTTAGAATGTCTAAAAACATCGCAGAACCGACAACGTGGCGTCCCGGATTATATCTAACCGAGTCCTTTATTGACACGACGTCACGTGGAAGCCAAGCCGGTTTGAGCCTGGACAGTGGTGTATGGTGGAGCGATCACCGCGCGTGCGTAACAGCTGCTGCTGTAGGGCTGTGCGGCCACATCGTGGTGCAGTGCGGAAAAATCCATCGTTATACTGTACTTCTATGCTCCAACGTCTTTGCTAACCCGCGACCGTCTGGAACGCTCTTCCTTTCGGTATTAGGAACCCACTGGGAGCTTTGCACTTTTAAATCGAGATTAAAACTGCTTCTTGTGTTTAGTTTGTCATCCTTCCCCCGCACCTCCGATTAGCACGGTTGGCTAATTAACAGGGCGTAAATAGTTCAACATACATTTGCTAGTCAGTCACAACCTATAACATCTAGGCATGCCCGCCTTTGTCAGCGACACTTGCCTTGACAAAAGAAGCTCAACATATTAACAGACGGTCAAACAACCCCCCAGTACCCACACAGCGTGGGTAGGCCTCCGTCCAGCAGTAAGATTGGCGAAAGGTCTGTGCATGTGTACATGTGCGTCGAGCAGACAGACCCCGTTGGCTCAAACCCTCCACCCCCTCCCTCTCGCCCCCAATTACCCCCCCCCCCCCCCCCACGGCTCCCTCCTCCCGACGCGCGAGACGGCGCTAATCCCGGGCGCAAGCGTTGACGAGCGGAAGCGCGTGCAGGCGCGTACCGTCGTCGGATGACATGGTGACCAGCTGCTCCGAGTTGATGTTGTGCACGATGGCAGCCTTGTAGCCGGCCTCCTGGGCTCGCAGCACCTGTTGGGAGACAGAGAAAGAGAGAGGTGGGAGAAGTAGAGATGGAGCCAGGGTGTGTGGCTGGAGTTCCGCCGTGCGCGGCTGACCCACGCCGTGCCGGCCTTCAAGGAGCAGTGGGCGATGGAGGAGGCCGTGTGCTCGGTGGCAGATGACGGGGAGCTCTGCGTGCAGTTATGAGCTACCCGTCGGAGGCCATCGGACTGCGAGAAGGGCTGCGTGCAGAACGAGAGAGAGCGAGAGAGTGAGCGAGTGAGCGAGAGAGTGAGCGAGAGAGTGAGCGAGTGAGTGAGCTAGAGAGTGAGCGAGAGAGTGAGCTAGAGAGTGAGCGAGAGAGTGAGTGAGAGGTGGGGGGTTTACATAAAGCAAAGTAAAAAAAAAATTACGAAATGATGAACCAAGCAAAGTGCCGACTACACCGAGCATCTTCTTGTTTCCACTGATCGTAAAAAAAAAGAGATGGAGAGAGACGGAGAGACGGACGGAGAGACGGAGGAAAAGACGGAGAGAGAGACGTAGAGTGGCCCGGTTAGGGTTTCCATAACGCGGAGTCGAGCTCCCACCGCCAAGAGCTTGGCTGTGAATCCAGGCTTCTTCCACCACTCGTGATCTAACCGAGTTCTCAAGCGCAGTGAGCGAGTTGATGTAGGCATGTTGAACTTCTTTCGCACCGTAGGTAGTCGACGACACTGGCCGTAGGCACGGGGGACGGACAACAAACTAAACACAAAAAGAGGTTCTAAACAAATGAGTGTTTAATCTAAGATTTAAAAGTGCATAGCTCAGATGGCATCCTAATATCGGAAGGAAGAGCTTTCCCGACGGTCGCAGAAGCGCATCTGAAAGCGCGCGATGCGGTGACCACCACCGTCTTTGTTCAATGGCCAGCCCCACCACCAAAGATTGCACAAAAACCAGTGCATGTGGAAATTTACAGCAGCCAAATACTCTAAAACATATTATTCTAAATGTGGAGGGAAAAACTGGGGGGACCCGGAGAAAAATCCACGCGACAACGGGGAGAGACACGCAACACCAAATATACAGCAGCAGGCGTCAGGGTCGAGATCTCACCCACGACCTCCTGCACACCAGGCGAGGGAGTTAACATCTCGCCACCGCGGCACATGTACACGTCCATTTGCTCAAGTCTTTGTTTTATTATTATTAAATAAAGCCTGCGTTAAAAAATAAAAAAGCCACGGCAACATACCAATGCGCCTGGAGGGGGGAAATAAAAAAACTTCTCTTCTTTAATCAGAAGCGCGACAATGCATCGATTCACACGGATTTGCTAAGTTCGGTCACAAGTAACCCCCCGTGACCCGCACACGGCCACGGGCAGGCCCTCATCCAGCTGTCGACTGACAATAAGGCCCTTCATGTGCAAGATACGGGGCCCCGACAAGTGTGAGCTTCATCACTCTGGAGGAGTTCTTCCCTCCCTCCCTCTCCCACCCTCCCTCTCCCTCCCTCTCTCCCTTCCTCCCTCCCTCCAACCCTCCCCCCCTCCCGCTCTCCCTTCCTCCCTCCCTCACTCCCACCCTCCCTCCCTCTCCCTCCCTCCCTCCCTCTCCCTCCCTCCCTCCCTCCCTCCCCCTCTCTTTTTTTTACGATCAGAAGAAACAAGAAGATGCTCGGTGTAGTCACCACTTTGCTTCGTTTCTTCATTTAGTTTTTTTTGGTTTTTTTTTCAATGCTTTGCTTTATGTGCCCCCTCCCCTGTTGAAATGAAAGATTTCACGAGAGATTTCACGCTCTGCTCTCCTTCTTCTTACCCCCCCCCTCTCTCTACCCCCCCTCTCTCTCTACCACTCCTCTCTCTCTACCCCCTCTCTCCCTACTCTATGTCTATGTTGCCCTGTTTTCTATTTAATCCTGCCCCTTCTCTGTCTCTTTGCTCTCCCCTCCCCCCCTGGCCTTTTCCCTTTTGGTTCAGCTCCCCTCCCCCCAATTAAAAGTAAACTATTTTTTTTATTTGACCAGGTAAAGCCCACTTATGAGAGGGCAGACAAGTGCAGGATGAGTCTGGGGGGCATCGCAAGTTTATTGCGCCGTCTCGCCTGACGCCACGGTGGCTAGGAGATGTTAACTACCTCGCCTGGTATACAACAGGTCGTGGATTCGATCCCTGGACCCTGACACCACGGTGGCTAGGAGATGTTAACTACCTCGCCTGGTATACAGGAGGTCGTGGGTTCGATCCCTGGACCTTGACGCCACGGTGGCTAGGAGATGTTAACTACCTCGCCTGGTATACGGGAGGTCGTGGGTTCGATCCCTGGACCCTGACGCCACGGTGGCTAGGAGATGTTAACTACCTCGCCTGGTATACGGGAGGTCGTGGATTCGATCCCTGGACCCTGACGCCACGGTGGCTAGATGTTAACTACCTCGCCTGGTATACAGGAGGTCGTGGGTTCGATCCCTGGACCCTGACGCCACGGTGGCTAGGAGATGTTAACTACTTCGCCTGGTATACGGGAGGTCGTGGGTTCGATCCCTGGACCCTGACGCCACGGTGGCTAGGAGATGTTAACTACCTCGCCTGGTATACGGGAGGTCGTGGGTTCGATCCCAGTCCCGACGCCACGGTGGCTAGGAGATGTTAACTACCTCGCCTGGTATACAGGAGGTCGTGGGTTCGATCCCAGTCCCGACGCCTGCTGCTGTATATTCGGAGTTTGAGGTGTCTCTCTCTCTCCGTGCTGGTGTGGATTTTTTTTTCCTCCGGCTCCTCCGGTTTTTCCCCTCTCCATTTAGAATCAACGTCACGCGTTTACAGCACATGGCTGCTAGAAATGTGCACGTGATAAGCCACTTTCGCTGAGCTACGATTTGTGGCCAGGTCGCTTCTGAAAAAGAGTTACACAGCTCAGCGGGCCTTACCTGGTGAAAAAAAAAGTTTTAGTTTTGAGTTTAGTTATGTGGTACGGAGCTGAAGCGAGGGAATGTGGGTAGCGGGCGAGGTACGTTAGGTGGCAGGGGCGAGACCTTAGGGACCGCTTAAAAGTTGTAAAGAAGAGTGCTGTGGATGACGGGAATGACAAAGAAAAAAAACAGAGGCACAACCAACAGTGCCTGGTTACAAACAAAGATAATATTCCTAGATACATATCAAATTCACGTTGAACAATCTTAACCGCAACCTATGTAGAAACAAATTCGCAACGTTCACCGCTCGTAAGCCGTAGAGAACACACACACACACGCCGCTGACGCGCAATAAACGTGGCGACTTTCAGACACGTCTGACAATTGCAAAGACCCACGTCATTTAACAAAACCAAAAGTGTACATCCTTCTTCTTGGTTCTTTCGGTAAAGTCACGTAGAGTGGAAATAATAAAATAATAAAAATAAAACATAATAAAATAATTCTCACGACGTTTCGGCCACAACGCAAGCAGCCGTCCTCAGGTGTAGAACAGGTCTGTCGAGAAGACAGACTCTGTCTTTTATTATTTCCATTCTACGTGACTTTACCGAAAGAACCAAGAAGATGAATCCCTGCAGTCACGAAAGCTTTAAATCGAAAGTGTACATCCTTAACAAAATATAGCCGGCTCATTGATAACGCTCCCATGTCCCCCTCCCAACGGGTCTGTCCGGGGAATTGGTCCACCCACACGGGATTAAACGGGGTCACGCAAAGTGGCTGGGCTCTTATTCAAATTGCCGAGGGTAAATACAAACCCACTGAGTTCAGAGTCGCAAGCAATCGCCCCCCCCCCACCCCACAAGAGTAGGAGCAGTAGATGCTCCTACTGTTGTGGAGTGACTCATGCAGCCAGCTATGACTGCAGAGTTTGGTGGTACGTGTTGTTTACGTCATTTATTGTGAAAATTCGGTCACAGTTCCTATGACCACTGTTTCATTGCTTTCATGGCTTTATTTTGGTGATTTTCGCTAAGTTTTTTGGTTTGGCCATGTTTTGTTTGTTGTAGTAGAGAGTTAGACTGATGGCCTTAATCTAAGTTGTCTTGTGGTTGTTGTTGTTTGACTTGCATCCCACTGGGATTTTTGCACATTTTTGTGTGCGGTGCTTTTTCTGCAATATTTTACTGTCTTTTCTTGGATTTTCTGTTTGCACTTAGTCACATATTCACTTTAAGATGTTTTTTGTTCATGTTGTTGTTTTTTGTTTGTTGCGGTTGCACCCGATTCAAGAGCTGAATGGCTCACAGGGCTACACCTAATCAATGAACTTGAACCCAGCCCAAACACGGTTCCGATTCAGTGTGAGTATAGGATTACACGCTTGGGCGGGCGAGTTGGATCCCTCTCACGGCCTTTTAGACGCAAAATGCGTGGCCTAAAATTTTTTGGCCAAAATGGACTCTGAACTTCAGCGAAGTTGTCGGCTGGCAGTGGATGAGGGGGGGGGAATCTCGTTTGGTGACACCTGCCGGTACCTTGCTGGTATTGCGACAGCAGCAGAAGCATCAATCTCATCGGTGTTGGTCAGAAAAAGAAAAAAATTATACTGGTAGGAACCTCTCGGTAACACCAGCCCACAGGGGATTATTGTGACCGTCGTGCAGGGAGGGGCTGGGTGGGGAGGGAGGGGCTGGGTGGGGAGGGGTGGCGAGGGAGGGGCTGGGTGGGGAGGGGAGGGTGGCAAGGGGCTGGGTGGGGAGGGTGGGGAGGGGCTGGGTGGGGAGGGTGGGGAGGGGCTGGGTGGAGAGGGTGGTGCTGGGTGGGGGGTGGGAGGGGAGGGGCTGGTCACCCCGTGGTGCCCTTATAAAACTCAACGTTTAACCTACTCACGCCGGCTTGTGCCCGCTGTCACAGTCGGGCATATTTGCGGAATACACCACGCCGCCGTTGACCGAGCAACCCAACGTTCCTACCAGCTCCCTCCGCAGGAATGTGTTAGCAGTGGTTCTCAATGCCCTTGGGGGACAGGAATGGACGAGGGGGGGGGGCTGCAGCATGGATACAGTGCAGGAACATTTTTGAATGCGTGCCAGCAACGTCAGCTCTATAGTTTCGGCTACAAAACAAGCTTGTACACAACATGAAACGGGTGTCTTTCTAAATGCTGCTTGCGTTGACCCGAGGCGTGCTCACGTGATCTCCGTGTAGTCTTGAGGCCTTGTGTGTATGTGTGTATAGCTTCTTTCACGCTGTATGTAGCCAACCGTGCTAATCGGCGGTGCGGGGTGAGGAAAACAAAGTAAGCACAAAAAAGCGGTTCTAAAGAAATTCGTTTTCAATCTAGGCGATGATTTAAAAGTGCATAGCTCCCAGTGGCTTCTTGATATCGGAAAGAAGAGCGTTCCAGACGGCCGCAGAAGCGCATCTGAAAGCGCCGCGCGTGATGCAGCCAGCAGCTAAAAGCCGCTGCCGCTGCTGCTGCTGCGAGAATGACCGGAGTTGGCGCTACGATGGTTTACGCTCCTTCGACGAGATCAGCGAGGCATTGTGGGGGCTCATTTGCGGCAATAAGCACTTTGCGTTTGGAACGATTGCGACCTCACGACGGCGTTGTTCGTTCGGCAACCGGTCAGATCTTGCAGTGCCTTTAGTAATTTGCGGGGGGCCAGTGGGGGGGCGAGGGGGGGGCACAGCGGGCAGCGCGGGGACCTGCGATCGTTGTTGGGAACGGGGGCGCGATGCCAAACAGGACGAGAACCACAGACGTACGTACAGTACAGAGTACAGTGTAGCGTTGTCTTCCTGCGGGGAAGAAAAACCCTGGGCAAGTAATTGAAACTACTGGCCAAACTAGAAACTCAAAACGACACTGCGGAACATTTCTAAGTCGTCCGAACGAGCACGGTTGGCTGCGTGCGGTGCGAAAAGAAGTTCGGCATACGGCACACGCGCACACACACGCACGCACGCACGTGCGTACACACGGACTGCCACGCGTATGGCCATTTCTCCATCCACTGCTAGATGATGGAGGGAGGCTGGGCCCCCCTGGTGCGCCGTGCGGGTCGTGGCGATTATGACTTCACCGCGTTCGCCCGTGCAGACTGGCGCAGGCGGGAAGCACGGGTGTGGTGTCGCGGACGTACAGTGCAGCGACGCGTACTAACCACGCTACCCTCGGGGCGGCGGGGGGCAAGTCTGAGAAGAGCACAATGAACGTGCAATGTCGGTGATCGCATGTCAAGCATGCAAGGCATGATGGGAGGGAGGGGGGGGAGGTGTGAATAATACCGGCGTGTGCTGTTCCAATTTCCCCGCCAGCCTTCGCTGTTCGCCATGTCGTGCAATAACCCGTCGTGCATTCCGACCGCCACCTCATGACTAAAATGCCGCTCGCCTCGCCAGATTCGCACCTCCGATTTGCACGGTCTGTGCTAAGTTCAACGCGGCACAGACATCGGCAGAGACCCGCAGGCTCGCGCGGAAACCCACGTACTCATCACGCAGAGAGAGAGAGTACCCGTGGACTGGCACACTGCTGCCAGACGCGCTGCTGCGACCGTCTGGAGGTGGGGCACATTCCCGGTCTTATTAGTGCGCCTTAGAAATGTACGTTTGTCATCATCTATTAAGATTATTGTCACATGGGAGTAAACAGGTGGCAGGTGACAGTCGGACAACGCTCGCAAGGGGACAGCGAGGTCGCCGGGTTTCTCGGCAAGACCCCCTCCTGCTGTACCGCCGGTGGAACACGTGGGGGTCAAAGTCATGCAAGGGAGTCCGTCGTACGGACATAAGCACGCTGAACGTCTTTCGTGCCGTACGTAGCCAGCCGCGCTCATCGGAGGTGCGGGGGAAGACTCGTTGCCTGGGATTGGAACCCGTACCGCCGCGGTGAGAGCGCCGAATCCTCCTAACCACAAAGGCGAGCAGGGGCCGGCAACCCGCGGCTACGGAGCCACACGCGGCGGGCTCTCTAAGGACCGCTTCCTATGACGTTATTTTATTAAGGAGCACCACCGTCTCGTATTCACCGCGTTGCATTGCGGCTCTTGAAATATTGAGAGGTTTTTTTTTTTTAGCGGATTCAAAAAAAATGTCTCTCCTTGATAGTTTTTTTTGGTAAAGTCACGAAGGTAAAAAATGGAAAAAAAAACAATTTAATTTTTTACCTACATGACTTGACCGAAAAAACTAAGAGTATGAATCCTTGCAGTCACGAAAGCTTCAAATCTCTCCTTGATATTTTGGTCGCCGACACCTGCACTAGCACACCACTAGACCACCATCAGCGTGTCACTCGTCACACGTGTGAGGAGGAGGAGGACGACGACGACGACGAAGCCATCGACGTTGCGAGTAACAAGGACGGTTGTGCCGCATGTTTAAACCGGGGCGTAACCATTCACTGCCGCTGCGGTGGCGCAACGGAGAAACACATCCGTCAACTTAGGTTAGGTGCCCTGCCTCGTGTAACCGGTTGTGCCTCTGGCATAACAAAACCGCTTGGGCGCGTGTACAGTGGCCCTGTGCTGTGCTTGTTGCGGCGGATAAGCGCGTGCGCGTGTGGGTGGGGGGCTGTGGGGGTGGGGTAGGAGCGGTGGCGTAGCGGTTAGCGTGCTACGGACCCAGCGAACCGGGTTCGATTCCCGCTCACGGCCACCAACACACGGTGACGATCATCTGAACCGGTCCTGGGCCTCCCCTAGGTGGACTCGGCCTCAAATGAGTACCCGGTGCGGTGCGTAACATCATCGCCACCGGGGAGACAAAAGGCAGACGGGCGTGGTGCTGGCCACCCACCCCCTCGTGTGCGGCGCCGGCCTTCATAGGTGCTGCTCGCTAACGGCACTTGCCCCGACAGTCTGTTAAGGCTGTGCGGGGGACCTTTGTCTTTAGTGGGGCGGGGGGCTAGGGGGAAGTGGTGATGGAGGGGAGGATGGGGGAGCAGTCGCTGGAGGCACCTGTTGACATTCTTCGGGCCTCCACTTTACTTTCACCACTGCGCATGTTTTTTGCGATTCAGAATATTTATTTATCCTTGAGGAATCCGATGAGCTGTGAACCTCAGGAGGGGTTGTATCCCGCTCTGTGTTGTTCTGCACCATGTCCGAACTTTAACCCCCCCCCACTGAGCTATACAGCTCTTTTTCAGAAGCGACCGGGCCACAAATGATAGCTCAACGAAGCGGCATTATCAACGTGGAAATGTATAGCAGCCAAATGCTCTCAACGGCATGTTTCTAAATGTGGGGGGACAAAACGGAGGACCCGGGGAGAAATACACGCGACCACAGGGGGGAACATGCAAGCTCCAAATATACAGGCGTCAGGGTCGTGATCGAACCCACGACGACCTCCTTGTATACCCGGCGAGGTAGATAACATCTCGCCACCTTGGCACACGCGGGCTGACGAAGAAAATGCAACAGAGGCTGAAGGGCGCGCGAAAGAAGCGTGGAGAGGCGCAAGCTTGGAATTCCACCGACGGACGCGCCGAGCAACGCACGGATTCGTGAACGTGCGCAAAATCAGAGAGAGACATCGCGATGATTGCGAAGAAGCGCAAACGTGGCCGTGGGGCAGGACGCGTCTAGCCCAGTGGTTCTCAAGAGCGCGGTTCCTCACCACCGCCAAGTGGTCCCGCGGTGGCTGCGATGCAAACGCAACGGTTTGATCCCGACAATAATGACCTTTGGTTTCGGACATTAATTAATATTTTGTTACAGGTGATGTTGACCGTAATTTAAATACCCTAACATCTAAATGCCCCCACACCCCACCCCGCCCCTAAACCTTATGGCTGCGTTCAATAAATAAAAACGCTTTAATGTTCCGGTAATATGAATCATTTTGTGTGTCACTGGCATCATTCAGACAGAGAGAGAGAGTTGAATGCGTCTTGTCACCACCAGGGCCTTGGGGGCAGCCTGCGGGAATGTTGGCATCGGGGCGAGCGGTCCGCGGGGCGAAACGAGTTGGAGAAACACTGGGGTCGACTCGGGAAGAGGGAGTGGCACTCGAAAGATGGACTCAAGGGACGTCCACCGCTGGAGACGAGCCGAGTTAGACGGGGCCAACTCGGCTCGCGTGCGCGCATTAAACGGATTGTTACTTTTTTCGATTTAAAGCTTTCGTGACTGCAGGGATTCACCTTCTTGGTTCTTTCGGTAAAGTCACATAGAAGGGAAGTAATAAAATAATAAAAATAAAACATATTTTATTATGTTTAAAAATAATAAAATAACAATTTTTTTATTATGTTTTATTTTTATTATTTTATTACTTCCCTTCTACGTGACTTTACCGAAAGAACCAAGAGGATTGTTACTTGACTGGAGCGTGCGAGATGGCGATGTCTCGGAGGCCTTCATCCAGCAGTGGAATGACCGTGGATTCTAAAAGGCATATTAACGACGTGGTTTTGCCATTCTGTCCAGAGGACAATCTGGTCCACGTTCATACTTATCACCATTCAGCGGGACTTGTTGTCTATCTACTGCTGGATGAAAGCCTCTACTCCCATGCCCGTCGGTCCGGTGCTGCGACAGCCCGTCCCACTCCTGCACACGTAAACACCAACCGATTCCATCGTTCCGTCTCCGCGGCGGCGGTCAACCCCCCCTCCTGGGACGCGTTTCTCTCCCTCGGCCGCCTCTCCGTCACGTGCATCGACCAAAGGGGTTCACCGAGGTCACCGCGGGGGGGGGGGCACCCATCACCAGGAGACCGACCTTGATGTCAAAGTTGCAGCCGCCCCTGCGGATGAGGGCGATGAAGTAGGTGGCGTTGTGCATCTTGGGCGGAGGGCTCAGTATGTGGCAGCCTTCCTCTTCCGGCTGCACGGGCACCAGGTAACCCTAGGGGAAGGGGGGGGGGTCGCAGGCACACGGAACGCCACCACTAAATTGAATGCGTCTTTGATAGATTAAAAAAAAACTTTCCATCGAATGATAATTGGTTTTTTACCCTTTTATCTGGCAACAAAACTGACACCTTTTTTTTACTACAAGGAGTCATTTTTGCATAGACCACGATACCTGCAGTCATTACGTGGTCTATGCAAACATGACTCCTTGTAGTAAAAAAAGGTGTCAGATTTGTTGCCAGATAAAAGGGTAAAAAAAAACAATTATCATATTTTTCACTGGCAAATGAGGTTCCAATGGTGTAAATGCTTTCCATCGAAAGTTTCATGGTGGCTTTTGTTCGAGCTGTCCGCGAGACAGATTAAAAAACTCTCCAGTAGTGGTGCGACTGTGGTCATCCAGAACAGACCGTACAACGTTTCGTGCCCGATCCACAAATATGAAGGCGACGTCACTGCGACGATACACTGCTCCGCTATTCCTGGCGCGCTTATCTGGCTTGACCACCTGAACGTTAAATTGGAATCAGCCGGTCGACAGAAGAAGCAGATGACTAATTCTACTCTAAGAGTTGGTGGGTCACACACACCGATGGGATCATGATAATTGGTTTTTTACCCTTTTATCTGGCAACAAAACTGACACCTTTTTTGTTGCCAGATAGAAGGATAAAAAACCAATTATCATATTTTTTACTGGCAAATGAGGTTCCAATGATGTAGATGGGATCATCTTTTTACGTAAGCCAAGATGCCTGGAGGGGGTGGTAAGATGTCAAAGAGAAGGCAGTATCATCAAGAACGGCTTCTGAAGCTGTCGGTGTACAATTTGTTTTGTCCCTTCTTATGGGTCGGGAAGCTATGGGTCATTTAGTCACACAAATATAACAAAAAAAATCACGCGCAAATTTTTTTGCCAAACATTCCACGGAGGGACTTTCTGAAAACGAGCGCTGGCAAATGGTCTTGGATGACCAAAATCGCCCGGAACGCGCTCAATCTCACCTGACCTCGGAAAGCTAGGCAGGTTCAAGCCTCGACAGTGCGTAGATGGGCAGGTCGTTCTAGGCCGCCGCTGTGGGGCTATGTCGAGGTGCGGGGTTTTGCGCAGCCCCAGGGCAGCGCAAAAGAGATCCACAGTTTTCACTTCACTTCTACTCTCCCACATCCACGCGACCCGCCTTCGCCGACACGCACCGGACCAGAGCGGTGAAGTGCGCTCAAATAATCTACGCGGCCCGCACGGCGTGGGGAGGCCCTCATTCGGCAGTGGATTGACACCGATACCATGAAAACGAAGAGACTTGCTGCATATGGTTTGTGTGGGAGGGCTGGTGAATGGATGGATTCAAGATCTGTTTGGGCAAGTGCAAGGAGTATACAGTAAGGTGGTGGAGCGATGCCCGAATGAACCCAGTGACCTCTGTTAGATTCCCGACCATGGCTAACATCAGTGGCGGGTGATATATCTGAACCGGCCGTGGACATCCCGTCTTCAAAGATGTTAACTACCTCGCCTGGTATACAGGAGGTCGTGGGTTCGATCTCGACCCTGACGCCTGCTTGCATATTTAGAGTTTGCGTGTCTCCGTGGTGAGATGTTAACTACCTCACCTGGTGTACAGGAGGTCGTGGGTTCGATCCTGACCCTGATTTGGAGTTTGCGTGTCTCTCTCTCTCTCCGTGGTGAGATGTTAACTACATCGCCTGGTGTACAGGAAGTCGTGGGGTCGATCCCGACCCTGACGCCTGTTGCATATTTGGAGTTTGCGTGTCTCCGTGATGAGATGTTAACTACCTCGCCTGGTGTACAGGAGGTCGTGGGTTCGATCCTGACCCTGATTTGGGGTTTGCATGTCTCTCTCTCTCCGTGGTGAGATGTTAACTACCTCGCCTGGTATACAGGAGGTTGTGGGTTCGATCCCGATCCCTGTATGCCTGGAGTTTGCGTGTCTCTCTCTCTCCCCGTGGTCGCGTGGATTATTTCTCCGGGTCCTCCGCTTTTTCCCTCCACATTTAGACTCAACGTGCATTTAGCGTATTTGGCTGCTATTAATTTCCACATGATGATGAGCCACCTCGTTGAGCTATCATTTGTGGCCAGGTCGCTTGTGAAAAAGAGCTAAAGAGCTCAGTGGGCCCTACCTGGTAAAATAGTAGTAGTAGTACTAACCCGCACTGACCAGCCTGATGAAATATGCTCCAAACAACCCCGGGGGTACCACGCGTTGATGAAGAGGCCAAGATAGAGCAGTGTGGCCTGCCAAAAGGGCTTCGTCTGTACGTGTGAATGTTGTTGGGGCTCGGGGTGGCGCTGCAGTGGCGTGTGGGAGTGTGGGGTCGTGGTGGGAGGTTGGGGAGCGGAGGAGGAGGCAAGACCCCACTTGAATTCCCGCAGACGTCCGTGTGTGTGTGTGTGCGTGTGTGTGCGTGCGTGTGTGCATGTGTGTGTGTGTGTGCGCGTGTGCGTGCATGTGTGTGTGTGTGCGCGTGTGCGTGTGCGTGTGCGTCTGTGTGTGTGTGTCTGTGTGTGTGTGTGTGCGTGCGTGTGCGTGTGTGCGTGTGCGTGTGTGCGTGTGTGTGCGTGTGTCTGTGTGTGTGTGGGGGCTTTGGCACCATCTGTCATTCACGGCGCGGTGACAGGACCGAGCTGAAACTATCCGTTCAGTCAGAAAGAGCGAGACGGAGATTGGTGAATGCGATCACTCAACCAACGACAACATTGAAATGCGTGGTGAATTACTGACGTTACTACTTTTTTAAGTATATATACATATAAAGTGTGGAATCTGCCATCCTGTGCGGTGGGCACAACGGATTTGCAATCCCGACACGGCAGTTAAAACAGAGGGGCACGTTTCTTAAATCCGCTCCTACCGCCCCACGCCACGTCTCGTCCAGCTAACAGCACAAAATGTTTGCACCGCAGTTAGCGTGTGGTGGCGTAAACTGTGCGCACTCCCACCTCTTCAAAAGGAAACTGTCCAGCGTGGAAGAGTAGGCCAAACGAGTCACGCTTTCTAGAGCCCCCTCCAGTGGAGGGCCATCAATAAAATGACAAAGAGCTGTTCATCATTATCATTCCTTCATATTTTATTAAACGAGATGTTAAAATAGCGACGAGCTCGCTTCACACACAGGGCATTGTGTGCGTCACACTGTCGCTGCATAATTACTTCCATGGCCGCTCATTCAACGGCGGGGGGGGCGGTGGCGGTGGTGGGAGTGTGTGGCTTTTCTCTCTCTCTCTCAGTTTCTTGAGTCCCACTTAGCACGCCTGCCAACGTCTTAACGTCGCCAAATAAGGGCCAACCCCCCCACCAGAGGTCGCAACCGGGTACCCGATACCCGTACCCTACCCGATACCCGGCTACCCGTACCCGGCCGGGTACGGGTACCCGTTTGCGACCCTGGTGCGGCCGGGTACGGGTACGGGTAGGCCGTGAGTCACTGGTGAGTAACCGTTTGTCACTCATTTCGGGTAGGGTACGGGTACGGGTAGGGAAAAGGTACCCGTTTGCGACCTCTGCCCCCCACCCACCCCCCTCTGTTAGTCCGGGCGGTGACGTCACTCCGTCTCGAGCTGGGGAGGGCACGTAGCATGGAGCTACAGCGCCCCTTAGAGGCGAGGTGCCCTCCGTGCTCCTGAGCTACCAGCGAGGACGACTTGTTTTGGCACGGCAAGGTTTGTGCTGAACTTCGTTCGCGACCGTTAAGTAGCCGACTGCACTGATCGGAGGTGTTGGGGGGGAAGGACAACAGTCTATGGGTCTCTGTGTGAGTCTGTGGGTCTCTGTGTGAGTCTATGGGTCTCTGTGTGAGTCTATGGGTCTCTGTGTGAGTCTGTGGGTCTCTGTGTGAGTCTATGGGTCTCTGTGTGAGTCTGTGGGTCTCTGTGTGAGTCTATGGGTCTCTGTGCGAGTCTATGGGTCTCTGTGTGAGTCTATGGGTCTCTGTGTGAGTCTATGGGTTTCTGTGTGAGTCTATGGGTCTCTGTGCGAGTCTGTGGGTCTCTGTGTGAGTCTATGGGTCTCTGTGTGAGTCTATGGGTTTCTGTGTGAGTCTATGGGTCTCTGTGCGAGTCTATGGGGTCTCTGTGCGAGTCTATGGGTCTCTGTGTGAGTCTGTGGGTCTCTGTGTGAGTCTATGGGTCTCTGTGTGAGTCTATGGGTCTCTGTGTGAGTCTATGGGTCTCTGTGTGAGTCTATGGGTCTCTGTGTGAGTCTATGGGTCTCTGTGCGAGCCTATGGGTCTCTGTGCGAGTCTATGGGTCTCTGTGCTAGTTTATGAGTCTCTGTGTGAGTCTATGGGTCTCTGTGTGAGTCTATGGGTCGCTGTGCGAGTCTATGGGTCTCTGTGCGAGTCTATGGGGTCTCTGTGCGAGTCTATGTGTCTGTGTGAGTCTATGGGTCTCTGTGAGTCTATGGGTCTCTGTGTGATTCAATGGGTCTCTGTGCGAGTCTATGGGTCTCTGTGCGATTCTATGGGGTCTCTGTGCGAGTCTATGGGTCTCTGTGTGATTCTATGGGTCTCTGTGCGAGTCTATGGGTCTCTGTGAGTCTATGGGTCTCTGTGTGAGTCTATGGGTCTCTGTGCGAGTCTATGGGTCTCTGTGAGTCTATGGGTCTCTGTGCGAGTCTATGGGTCTCTGTGCGAGTCTATGGGTCTGTGTGAGTCTATGGGTCTCTGTGCGAGTCTATGGGTCTGTGCGATTCTATTGGTCTCTGTGCGAGACTAGGGATGTTGAACTTTTCTCGCGCCATTGCATAGCCAATTGTGCTAATCTACAGGCGTTACGGTCGTAATGGAACCCGGTGATGCTGCGTTGGCAGTGGTGCACGAGCCTCATGAACCCTTTCCCACCCCGAGACGTCTGCAAGTTGCAGGGTGGGTGGGTGTCCCGTTCACCGCCGAATCTCGGAACGCACGAGCGGTTCGGCGTTAATTATTTAGAGAGGCGGAGTAGCACCACCGTTTGTCAAGACGTTGCGCTCACCGCAGAGAACCCAAGCGATGCAACCGCACTCCACAATATCTGGCGCCAAACTGTGCCACGCACGCCCCTTCCTGCACGGCCTTGTGGGAGCCTCGGTAATCGATGAAGTCGACGTACATCATCGGAGTGGCAAAAGGGTTGCAAGACTATATCACGTAAATATGCAACCGATGGGAGTCCGGATATTCGCTCTGCCGCCTTCTGCCCGGCGAGCCAGGATATATGGAAGCTCGACGACCACAGGAATTGGAGTTTCAAAACCTCGCGCGATCTACCAGCCCTCGCTGCCTACGTCACTGTGGGATTACCGGCGTGCGCCACCACCGCCGCCTGGCAAAAGAGTTGGGCGCAAACAAGATGCAAAATATACAAAAAGTTCAAATAAAATCGACAACAAAAAAACTCTCCTCCGCCCGACGCCGCCAATTAAATGAAGGCGTCACGTGATGGAGTGTGCCAATTTATCGACCGCTTCAGCAGCACCACCACCGGTGAGTGTGCGTTGCTGGAGAGCGATCCACTCGCGCGTTTAACAGCTGGGCGCGGACGTTTCGCCCATCGTTACAACATGGCATCATCGTGCAGCTGCCAGGCTTGCGACACGCGTTTGATTATTTTTTTTTACTCGTGCGATCTGACCCCAAAAATCAATTGTGATTTATAACACTGGTCGCGAAAGCCAAAGCTGTAAAACAAACAAATAATCAAACACTATAATAGAAAAACATTTCAGCCGGTACGCGCGTGAAAACTAACGTTGACCGAGTGTCGCAATTCGGGACAGATGACTCAATTTAAAAACCGTTGCAATGTTTTCCCGTCTGTCAACAAAACGAAAACTGAACACATCTATTTGCTTATTTGCACGCAAAGAGGCACAATCGTGAGAGCGGCGATCATCGAGGCGGCTCTCTGCACACCAACCTTGAGGCCTTGCTCGGGCAGCTGATTGCCGAAGGAGGAGAGGCGGTCATCGAACATCGTTGAATAGTTGTCCCGCGTCTGCCGGCGACAGATTACGATTCACGGTTATACAACGTGGGACCCACCGCGCCGTTGAAATGCCACTGGGGCACCAGGCGCTGCGCAAAAAAAGCAGGGCACAAACCACCACGCACACACACAGCATTCTCCAAACATGCCAGACATACTTTAGCCCCTCAGTATTAGTTAGACTTTGTAATTTTAGTATAGTTAGACTGTATACCACTTATGTAAGTTTAAAGATTCCTACATGTTGAATGTATGCACCTTCCTGCCATAGTAAATTCCTTGTCTGTGCAAACTTTCATGGCGAATAAAACCATTTCTGATTCTGATTTCTGATTCTGATTCTAAGATGCCTCCTGAAAGCGGGGAAACCCAGATAAGCGCCGCCCCAGCCAATGCCAATGACGTCACCAGGCTCTCAGCCTATCGTCTCCCGTCCGGTGGCGCATGCGGAATCGAGGTGATATGTCCCCAACTGTGTTGGTTAGTGGGGTAATAGAAGTGAAAATCGGCAGAGTCATCGATTAGTTAAATAATCCAACTGAAAATTGGTAGAGTCGTCGAATGAGTGAAGTAATGGGGTATCCCCCAGCTGTACAAACAAGAGGCCCGTCTCCGGATGGGATGAGTCAGATACAACGGACATCAGTTACACAGAAACGTTTCCGGAATTACTGACTTGATTTTACAATTTGCGTGCGCTGAGGGCCGTTCTTCATGAACTTTGAAGTTGGATAACTTCAAAGCTCACGGGGTGCATTGATTTCAATAACATCTGCGGTCAGAAAAACAAGTTTATATTTCGTCCTCTAACTAACCGGCAGCCATTGCGTTTTCGTCGAGACCAAACACACGCGTTAATACTTTAGCGATTTCTGCAGAGGCAGAAACTCGAACAGGACACATAAACACTTTTACGAGAGCATCCTCCCGGCACACACACACACACACAGACACGCACCCCCCTCCTTGATGGCACACGCTTACCCGGCGCGTTGTACGATTTTGCAAAAAGGGCTCTCCCATAGCGTTCCTTGGCTGTTGTAAACGGCAGAGCGGACAAGCATTGCCGGGACCTATATAACCCTAATTATCGGGTAAAAAAATAAAATCTCCAAAATTTTCGACCTTGTTCCCGCAAAACAACGCATCATAAAGCTTGCACGTGACGCATCATTCGTTGAAATTGGGACACTGGCCCGGGTGGAGTTCCATTGCACAGTCACACACGGCTGAGCCGCGTATATAAGACGCAGCTGACTAAATTATGCTAATTCTGGCCACGCTGTTGAAGAGATAGCTCCAGGTAATCCTCTTCAAGGGTATTCCTTTTATTTTTTGGAGGGGGCGGGCGGTGGGGGGGGAGGAGGAGGTTTGGAGTGAGTCTTCATAAAATTTCGCTTTTGAAATTATACCACATCTTGGAAAGCCACCGGAGCTATGCACTTTCAAATCTAGACTGAAAACTAATTTCTTGAAGACTGCTTTTTGTGTTTAGTTTGCTGTCCTTCCGATTAGCACGGTTGGCTACGTACGGTGCCAAAGAAGTTCAACATACACATACACAAATGCAGGGTGACCAAAACAGAAGCCCCGAGTAATCGACCACAGAAAGCAGTCGATCACAAATTTTCAGCGGATTTATCGACCGAATGACCTGCAAGTACGTTGAACATCTTTCGCGCCGTACGTAGCCAACCGTGCGAATGAGAGCTGCGGGGTAAGGACAACAAACTATGGGTCTCTGTGTGACTCTATGAGTCTCCGTGTAAGTCTATGCATTTATGTAGAACTTCTTTCACGCCCTACGTATCCAACCGTGCTATTCGGAGGTGCGGGGGAAGGACAACAAACTAAACGTCGCAGCTGTAGTTGGGAAGTCGTGGCATTCGTGAACGTGGCTTCCTGCGCGACCGACGGAAAGCCCGCCTGCCCCGCCACCACCGTCACCCCAAGTCTCACCGCGATGATGAAACCGCTGGCCGGGCAGAAGTTGAGGAAGGCTGTGATGTGCACCATGAGAATGATGTAAATCTGGGTGGCTGACAGCATGACTGCGTCCAGAGGAAATGACATCATCCACGGCAACTGTGCACCTGCATGGGGAGTTGTGTGGAGGGGACACACACACATACACACGGTGAAAGTGATAAATGAATTAATGAAACAATTATGCGAGTCGACTCAAAACTTTGCTACGCAGAGAAATTCCACGCTACCCACGGAATCATCCGCAGGATGCGGTGACCATTTGTTGTACAGGGAAACCTCGACTTACAAACGAGTTGGGTTGCAGAGGTCTTCTTCTTGGTTCGTTCGGTAAAGTCACGTAGAAGGGAATTAATAAAATAATAAAAACAAAACATAATAAAATAATTCTCACGACGTTTCGGCCACAACGCAAGCAGGCGATCATGTCGAAACGTCTCTCGCGTGAATGGGAGCATTAAAAAAAATTAATTGGTTGTTTTGCGCGATAATTTCCCGCCAATATATCCGTGGGATATCTATAAGCGGTTCGCTTTGTATGTACGATAAGTCCCTCGCTTAATGCGTGTTCACACCATAGCACGTTTCCGCTCAGACACGGTCGTTCTATAAAGGAACGCTTTAACCGCTCGCCGCTAAAATGCGGGACGCGCTCGCCGCTATAACGCGGTTTCTGAGCGGTCGACGGCGAACTACTTTCTCGAGCTGCCCGGCTGACGGTACGGTGATACGGTACGCGGAATTGTACGGTAACGAGGCGAAGTAACCCTCATCTCAGTTCTTTGTTCCCGCCATCTCACCGTGTGTGTGTGGTAGTGCACCGTACATATCGCCAAACTCGCCAAACTTTATCATTAACATTATTTGTCATGGGGGGGGGGGGGGGGGTGAGATGGCAGGACACTTTTCAGGAACACATCTACCGCGGTTAAACGAGGAACCGCTGTGCATAAATCTACGACATTCAGAACATGTCACCTTTGACCCCAATCCTCTATCAGGCCGGGCTTCTGATCGTCTCACGCTGTCGTTTTTTTCCTTTGCAAAGCCGTTGTTGGTGGTGCGGTTCGTGTTTTCGCAATGGCACGAGCAATAAAAACATTTCCCAATTGAGCCCACGTGCCAACAAAAATCACGCGCAGACATGTTATCGCAAACGATTTCTCCATGTGGAAAAGCCTCGTACGCTCCTCTACCATCTAATACGACTGCTTCCCTGCCAAGTTCCGCTTAAAACTTCCAAGGATCTTAAACCAACGTTCCATTAAATTAATCGCTCGTAGCACCGTATTCATACGGTCACCCGTACCCAAAATCCAGAAGGCTCGATTTTTCAGTTGCTTTGTTCAGAGTTCAAACGCGTGACCCTTACGGTAGTAATCGGCACGACTCCAGCTTCAGACATCCACCTCTTAACACGAATTCTGATCTCTCTCGCTCTCTCTCGTACACAGGTTTATTTAACTTTATACTGGTAGGAACCTTCTGGTCACACCAGCCCACAGGGGATTATTATGTCCGTCCGTCCATCGTGCAGGGAGGGGCTCGGTGGGGAGGGGCTGGGTGGGGAGGGGCTGGGTGGGGAGGGTGGGGCTGGGTAGGGAGGGGAGGGTGGGGAGGGGCTGGGTGGGGAGGGTGGGGCTGGGTGGGGGGTGGGAGGGGTGGGGCTGGGTGGGCAGGGGCTGGTCACCCGTGGTGCCCTTATAAAACTCAACGTTTAACCTACTTACGCCGGCTTGTGCCCGCCCTCACAGTCGGCCATATTTGCGGAATACACCACGCCGCCGTTGACCCTGGCCATTGACCGAGCAACCCAACGTTCCTACCAGCTCCCTCCGCAGGACAATGTGTTAACAAAGGTCCTGCCGACTTCTTATCCTCCTCACAACCCCCCACATTCACATTTTAACGTCTCACAACCACTGCTCACCGTCATCACCATCATCATCGTCATCGTCAGCCACGGTCAATCCACTGCTGGATGAAGGCTTCCCCCCCCAGCCCCCCCCCCACCACCCCAATCAAGCTGCCGCCTACTCTCTCACGATCCTGTGATGCGGTAATCCGAGCAGCGCCTCGCACGCCGGCTCCGTCATCGCCGTTCCAACTCTCCTTGTCAATGTCTTCACGTTCACAACCCACGGGCCGCACCAGGCACTTTATATTCACTCGCGAGATTAAACGATGAATCACGTCCGCGAACGGCGAGAAAACCCATCGTGACGACGACGACGGCGTGGCCACACGTTCAGTTCCACTGCGCTGGTGGTCTGGGCAAGGCGGGGGCGCTTTTTGATCGTGCAATGCCCGGCGCCCTTACATTTTTCGTATCTTCCCCGAATTGACTTGCATCCCACTGGGATTTTTGCACACAGCGTTGGTGTACGGTGTATTTTTCTGCAATATTTTGCTGTCTTTTCTTGGATTTTCTGTTTGCACTTAGTCACATATTCACTTTAAGATGTTTTCTTGTTCATGTTTTTGTTTGTTGCGGTTGCACCCGATTCAAGAGCCGAATGGCTCACAGGGCTATACCAAATAAATGAACTTGATTGCAACCGTGCTATGATGCATGTAGGCGTGGGCAAGCAACAACGCGTTTTTTGCACGACAGGGCGTTAGAAGGACCCGCAGAAGGGGTCACCGGAGGCCCACTTCTGAGAAAACCTTCGAAAAACAAGTCGCCCCGTCACAAGAGAGACATCAAGACGTATTGCATTTATTAAATTCTCAGAGCTGGAACTTTGCCAACATAAGCACACACACACACAAAAGCAAATAATGGATTACATTTTTTTTCTACGTGTGCCCGAGTCGAGAGGAGCCATTTGAGGTGGTTAGGTCACCTGGTTAAGGATGCCCCTCTGGTAAAACTCCCCCTGGAAGTCTACGGAGCACAGCAGCAGCAGCAGCAGCAACGTCCCACTGGGCGAAGGCCCCGGGGCCGGCCCAGGACCACGCTGCTGCTGCTGCTGCTGGTGGCAGTGGGACGATGTCGCTCAGCTGGCCTGGGAACGCCAGGCCACGTGTAGTGTATAGTAGTGTATAGTGTAGTGTATAGCGTAGTAGTGTAGCAGTGTATAGTATAGTGTAGTAGTGTATAGTAGTGTAGGAGTGTATAGTATACAGTAGTGTATAGTATAGTAGCGTATAGTGTAGTAGTGTATAGTGTAGTATAGTGTAATAGTTTAGGAGCGTATAGTGTAGTAGTGTGTAGTGTAGGAGCGTATAGCCTAGTACTGTGTATTCGTGTATAGTGTAGTAGTGTGTAGTCGTGTATAGTGTAGTAGTGTGTAGTGTATAGTGTAATAGTGTGTAGTCGTGTATAGTGTAGTAGTGTGTAGTGTATAGTGTAATAGTGTGTAGTAGTGTATAGTGTAGTAGTGTGTAGTGTATAGTAGTGTATAGTGTAGTCTGTCGCCGGGGAAAGGGAGGTGTGGACCATCACCACGACCCTCACCAGGACAAGCGGACTGAGAAACGAACCGTGTCTGTGGTGTGTGTGTGTGGTGTATGGTGTGTGTGGTGTGTGTGGTGTGCGTGTGGTGTGCGTGTGTGGTGCGTGTGTGGTGCGTGTGTGGTGTGTACGTGGTGTGTGGGTGTGGTGTGTACGTGGTGTGTGCGTGGTGTGTGTGGTGTGTGTGTGGTGTGTGTGTGGTCTGTGTATGGTGTGTGGGGTGTGTGTGTGGTGTGTGTGTGGTGTATGTGGTGTGTGTGGTGTGTGTGTGGTGTGTGTGTGGTGTGTGTGTCTGTGGTGTGTGTGTGTGTGGTGTGTGTGGAGTGTGTGTGTGGTGTGTATGTTCATTGGTGACCTGGCCGAGGCCAGCAACCCACTCGCTCCACTTGAACACCCGGTTTAAGCCGTGGGTGGCTGAAACCCCGTTTCAAACCCGGTGTGTCAGCAGGGGCCCCAGCTAATTTTTCTGACTCTTGACACGTCTGACCACCACCACCACCACCCCACCCGGTGCTCATTTTTCCCCGCAGGCAGAGAGAGAGAGGGGAGAGAGCACTCTCCCTCTACCCACACAGCGATCACTTTTATTTATTTTACCCCCTCCTCTTCAGCGAGTTCACGCTCCAAGAAAACATCGTCGCCATAAAATGAGACGCAGTTCTCGGCGAAATAATGGAAATGAACCTCATAGCAGCACCCGCATAATGTCCGTGATGCAGTCATTTTTAGTCCATTGATGGTCGGCAATGCGGCAATCGACTCATCTCGACGAGCTGTACACGATGCGCCACTACGGTGCGTATGAGTCCCAGAAATACAATATTTAATTGCCCTAGGACATTTTGTATTATTTGGTACCACAGGCTGCCGCTGTCGCCGCGCCGCCGGTGGATATAAATCCGCCGTAAATTGTGCACAAGCGTTATTAGCGTAGTTTCTCACCGCGATGTGCCCGCGTTGCCCAGGTTAGCACCGACACTCCACAAGCGTTATTAGCGTAGTTTCTCACCGCGATGTGCCCACGTTACCAAGTTAGCACTGACACTGCACAAGCGTGATTAGCGTAGTTTCTCACCGCGATGTGGCACGTTACCAAGTTAGCGCTGACACTCCACAAGCGTTATTAGCGTAGTTTCTCACTGCGATGTGGCACGTTACCAAGTTAGCGCTGACACTGTAAAGCTGCATAAAGCGCACTCGTTTGTTCTCTTCACGATATATAAATACAATAGAACGCTCCATTATCCGCGCTAATGACAGGGAGGATGGCCGCGGATAATTCTAAATCGCGGATAATTCAAAATCACGGATGATCCAAAAATAGAAATTTTTCGCGAATCTCTGACTCGAAATGTCGTATGCTAGTATTCAATTTATTATTTTATCTTTATACGTGACTTTACCGAAAAAACCAAAGAGTTATTAATTTATGTCAAAATCTCAGGTGCGCGGTTAATCCGCAAATCAGATTAAACCGCACGCAGATAATCAAGAGCCTTACTGCATACGTGAACTGTGTGAGTGGCCGACACAAACTTTTCATAGCGATGGGCTGGTTACCATTGAGATCCGGGTGTCTAATCCAAGTTTCAGCCACCCGTGATTAAACCGGGTTCTCGAGCGTAGTGACGACTTTGCTTGTCTCAGTCCGATCAACAATGACTGGACAAAAAAAAGCGATCGCATTAAAGTTTGTTACAACGCCCAATTCGGCTAAATCTAAGCTCCGAATGAAATTATCGGTTCGACTGCCACGCAAGGAACGCTACTCCCAGCGGTACAGCGGGTGGTGAAAGTCTTGCCCTCTTCTGCGTGGATTCAGCGGTCACTCGAGGGGATCTTGGCGGTAGCTCGACCGTATCCGCTTCTGCAGACCGCCCTTCAACACGGCGAGTCGTCGCCGCTCTGCGAGAGCTTCCGAATGGAGGCTTCGTCTCGTGACAACCGAGAGCTGAGTCGACGATCGAGTTCGAGCGGGAAGGAAATGAGTCACCCACAAGTGGAGAAAATTTCCTCCTATAGTCCCTGTGTATCCGCTGATAACCGCAAGGGTTACCATAATGGCCGTGGTGGCGAGATGTTAACTCCCTCGCCTCGTATGCAGGAGGTCGCGGGTTCGATCCCGACCTTGACGCTGGCCGTATATGTGGGGTTTGCGTGTCTCTCTCCCCGTGGTCGCGTGGATTTTTATCCGGCTCCTCTGGTTTTCCCCTCCACATTTAGAATCAACGTGCATTCAGAGTACAGTAAAACCTTGGATTGCGAGCATAATTCGTTCCGGAAATGTGTTTGTAATCCAAAGCACTCGTATATCAGTTGTGATCACGTGACGCTCGGCAGACAAAGCGTATACACGTACTGCTCGTATTGCAAGACCTCGCTCGTTTATCAAATTAATATTTATTTAAAAATTTTGCTCGTCTTAGCAGACCAAGTTACTCGCAATCCAAGGTTTTACTGTATTTGGTTGCTGCTATCCGCACGACAATAAGCCACTTCGTTGAGCTGTCATTCGTGACCAGGTCGCTTCTGAAAAAATAACTTCATAGTTCAGTGGGCCTTACCTGGTAAAATAAAGATAGTTTTGTTCAGTTTGTTACAGTTTTTGTATTCATATTCTTGGTTCGTTCGGTAAAGTCACGTAGAAAGGAAATAATAAAATAATAAAAATAAAACATTATAAAATAATTCTAACGACGTTTCGGCCACAACGCAAGCAGCCGTCCTCAGGTGAAGACCAGGTCTGTTGGGGAGACAGCGTCTGAACATTCAGACGGGGAGACAGCGTCTGAACATTTAGACGCTGTCTCCACGACAGACCTGAATTCCTGTGTGGAGTTGTTGCGCGCACTTACGTGCTGAAAGGTCCCAGCAGAATTTGTAGTCGTAATTAATTACCCCACCACTTTAATTCCCCAGAGTATTTTCGTTCCGCGAGCTTGCCCTTGACGGGCGTTTCGAAAAGGCGCCCCACGTAAAAACAATTTTTTTTTTACGGAATGCGCCACGGCATTTCTCGTGCGCAGTGCTCCGGCGATGGAGAGACGGAATTATTTACCAGCGTTGGCGCAAACTGCTGACCGTTTCCGCCTAATAATGAAGCCGCAGCACAGCAAACGCTCGCCTAAGCGCAAGCTAGGCAACGAGGGCGACGTCGAACAGAACAATTTTAGGAAGCGAAAACGTTGACCCACATATTTCAATTTAAAGCTTTCGTGACTGCAGGGATTCATCTTCTTGGTTCTTTCGGTAAAGTCACGTAGAAGGGAAGTAATAAAATAATAAAAATAAAACAAGGCACCATTCCCCCCTTCCAACCCAGCTTAAATATACTGTCTCCCCGACAGACCTGGTCTTCGCCTGAGGACGGCTGCTTGCGTTGTGGCCGAAACGTCGTGAGAATTGTTTAATTATGTTTTATTTTTATTATTTTATTACTTCCCTTCTACGTGACTTTACCGAAAGAACCAAGAAATTGACCCACATTTTAAGCGGACGCGCTTTGTGCTAAAACGGGTTCACCAATTAATACGATCGTTCGCCAGCGCAGTAGTGGCCGGACATGTGCCCACCTTCACTACGGGCTGCCGTGGAGCATTATAAGCAGAAGAAAAATGTAATCAGAACCCCCGTTGTGCCGCTCCTCATATGAACAAAAATGTGTGTTCCGTCCATGAGACGACTGGCTATCCGGTCATTGTTTAACCAAGCAAGCTCGAGATAACGTTTGACCTGGGTCCCATCAGCAGTCATGCTTGTTAAACACATGCTGCCTTGTTACCAGACGTTTTCTGTTTGCACTTAGTCACATATTCACTTTAAGATGTTTTTTGTTCATGTTTTTGGTTTTTTGTTTGTTGCGGTTGCACCCGATTCAAGAGCCGAATGGCTCACAGGTCTATACCTATTAAATGAACTTGAATGAACTTGAACTATTGGCAAGAGCACTCCATTTAAACTCTGGGGTCCCTGTTCACCGTCAAATGTAATATGACACGTAAATTAATTTGGGCGCTACGGTGGCTAGGAGATGTTAACTACCTCGTCCGGTACACAGGAGGCCGTGGGTTCCATCCCGAACCTGACGCCTGTATATTTGGAGTATGCATGCTCTCCCCGTGGTCGTGAGGATTTCCCCCGGGTCCTCTGGTTTTCCCCTCGACATTTAGAATCAACGTGCATTTAGGGCATTTGGCTGATATAAATTTCCACGTGATAAGCCACTTCGTTGAGATTAAAACAATGCATTGTCTTTGAGCTGTACGCCTTTTGGCGTCTTCTGGTCTAAGGAAAGCTGTCTCTGGTGTGGACCAATCAATTTCAAGGACAATGTATACATTATCAGAGTGTGTTTTTTTGTTAGCATTCTGACTGCAGGTATTGTGGTTAATGCAGACATGATTCCCTGTAAAAAAAGTTTCAGTTTTGTTGCCAGAAAAATTTTTTAAAAACCTATTGTTATTATTTCCCCTTCACATTTAGAAATATGCGTTTAAGAGCATTCGGCTTCTGCTATACATTTCCACGTGATAAGCCGCTTTGTTGAGCTATCATTTGTGCAGGCAAGGTCGCTTCTGAAAAATTGCTATATAGCTGACCGGGCCTTACCTGGTCAAATACAAAATAGTTTTAATAGTTTTAGTGCTATCTGGCTCTGGTGTGTCTGCCTTATATAAGCACAGTTCTAGTAATATGCAACACATCATTAAATGACACTGATGGAGGGGGGGGGGGAAGGCAATGTGCCACTTCTGATACATGCACACTACTTTGGATATAAGCACAGCTGGCCTTGCTCCCAAGGGAAGTGCTTATATCCAGCTTCGGGATATATTGATGCTGGCTCCAAGGCAGCTGCGTGTGGACAAGGCGCGTCAGATATTGTGCACTGTGGTGCAAAGCACCAGAGGCGTAGCTAGGGGGGGGGGGCAGGGGGGTACATGTGTCCCCGGGCACCAAGCTAAAGGGGCGCCAAAATGAGGCTTACACCGTTACATTATAACTTGTTGCGGCAGGCGCGGCAGCCTGAAACTACTGCACACATCTACACCTCAACCTAAACGTTTATATATCCCGCCACACACAGCCTACATGTCATGTAATTACATTTTGGTATGTGATTAAACGGGGGGGGGGGGGGGGGGGGGTGCCAATTTTATAGTTCGTCCCCGGGCGCAAAATATCCTAGCGACGCCTTTGCAAAGCACTTCCTTCCGTGTTCACGGTACAACCTCGCGCTAAATACGCTTAGATTTGAAGCTTTCGTGACTGCAAGGATTCATATTCTTAAGTTTTTTCGGTAAAGTCACGTAGGTAAAAAATTAAAATTAATAAAAGTAAAATAAAAATAAAATAAAAAAATCACGACGTTTCGGAGGCAACACAAGCTTCCGTCTTCAGGTGGAACCGTCACAGCACGATAGCTGACCGCGGTACGGCATGGAATGTCGGTTTAAAGAAAGCATCGTACGCGAAACGAAAAAATGCAACCGCCGCTTGCAAAACTATCATCCTGGAAACGTCCGGAAGTGAACTTCATCCCTCGCCGGCAGGTTGATGGATGATCCAGCGCTCGCCCGCCTCGCCGCGGTCAACCCGCTCCCCGGCAGTCAATCGCTTCCCCGTCGCTCTGCTATCGCTACGACAACGGGCAACGTCACTCGCCGCACTCAATCCCATCGCCCGCGTCGAGGCCTTCATCTGGCCACACCAACAACCTTTCCGCTTCGACACGTCCCGCTGCTGCTCCCTGCTTGGGAAACCCGTTGCCACGCGCCGCGCTCTTAATCGACGCAAAGGGATGTAAACAACAGAGGTAACTAGTCGTCGTAGTCATCCGGTCGGTGTTTATATGGAGCCTCTGGGCCTGTGCTCATCAGCTGTGAAAAAGAGGAAACAGCTGTGAGGATGACGTCGCCAAAACCACCGAGGCCTTTTTTTTCGTCATTAGACTTGTGACTAAACAATTCATTAAAGTACTGTACGGTATGCGGTGCTCCTAAATTATCTGGAACATTTACATCGAGTAGACTCTGTACCTCTGATCTAGGATAAAAGTAATCTTTTTCATGCAATCTTCTTTTAATGTCTCTAATGTGTTTTCTTAAAATGTATTTTTCGAGATCAAATTTCACAACTCTCGAAGCGAGCAGCGCACCACCCCGTGGTCAGGAGAATGCTCCCCGCAAAAGGTGACGTCACAGGAACACCGCTTCTCAAGAAACGTCAAATAAACGTCTTCTCATCCAAAAACCAGCGGAAAACATCTTTTACGTGCCCTACCCTTCAGGCAGTGTTCGTCGCGGGGAAAATTCAAACCACCGATGGTTTACATCTCACATATGTAAATTTACAAAACATCCGGATGGTGAAGCAGGTCACTTCGAGTGTATTTTGCTTAACGAGATGAGAACTCGAGACAAGAGGATGAATTTAATTTGCAAGAGTGACCTGGGAAATGTATATTGAAGCAGGCTTAATGTTAAGCGGGTTGTTTTTGTTTCTTTGACGCAGATTTTTTTTGGTGACCAGGCTGAAACCATCGACTCACTTCGCTTGATTAATCACGGATTCCAACACGCGGGGATCTCGGCGGTGCCCAGCTCAGAGCTCTGACCTCTGTGCCACCTGTCAACCCCTTATCAGTGCCTACCTTATTACACACCAATTCAGACCTTACTGGTCACCCCGTGCCTCCTTATAAATATTCAATGTTCATCCTACAAAGTCCCATCACAAGGGAGAACCACAAATAAACAAAAAAAACCTTTACACCATTGGAACCTCATTTGCCAGTAAACAATATGATAATTGGTTTTTAACCCTTCTATCTGGCAACAAAACTGACACCTTTTTTTTTTACAAGGAGTCATGTTTACATAGACCACAATACCTACGGTCATAACGCAAACAAAAAACATAACTCTGATAATGTATGCACTGTCCTTGAAGTTGATTGGTCCACACCCGAGACAGCTTTCCTTAGAGCCTAGTCTCACATGGGTTGGACCAGACGTGACTTCACCGAAAAACCTATGAGTATGAATCCTTGCAGTCACGAAAGCTTCAAATCTAGAACCAACTGTGTGGTCTAGCTCCACCCCCTCCAAAATCTTTGTTCCAGTTGCACCATCGGCTTCAAGTCACAGAGCAGTGCAGCAGGCGTCGTCAGAGAGGGTTCACAAAACGACTCCTGAGATCGTTTTCGATTTAAAGCTTTCGTGACTGCAGGGATTCATCTTCATGGTTCTTTCGGTAAAGTCACGTAGAAGGGAAGTAATAAAATAATAAAAATAAAACATAATAAAACAATTCTCACGACGTTTCGGCCACAACGCAAGCAGCCGTCCTCAGGTGAAAACCAGGTCTGTCGAGGCGACAGCGTGACTTTACCGAAAGAACCAAGAAGATGACTCCTGAGATCGTTTCAAGCCGCTCTTTTTGCCCACACACAGTCGGGGTCAGGGGTGGGGGGAGGTCGCACATCCCACGCATGCGCACGATTTTAATTCCTCGTTGATCTACGCAATCAGCGGGACAGGTTCGATATATATCCGTCGGCCCTCGAGTGTCCGTAGGTGAACACGTGCCCGCTGAATCTGGGCCGACTGCGCTCCGTTGGGCGTTCTACCTCGGACGAGGGACCGCCGCCTCACGCGCGCGGCGACATCGGAGCCGGCTTATTTTGGTTTTTAATCCCAACCCAATCTCAATGTCAATCGGCCACAAGGGGACCGCGCGAGACAAGCGGATAGGCCTGCCGATCGCCGCGCTGCTTGCCACCGAGCCAGCGTCATTCGCCATCCCATTTGCCGGCGGTTCGATCCCTGGGGGCTTTGCAAGAAGGGGAATTAACGCAACAACAAACCACCACCCCCCCCCCCCCCCCCCCACGATAAAGCGGCACGTTAAAGACCCAGTGAACGGATCGCCCTCGAGAATTGTGTTCCATCGCAACGGTCCACATTCGTCTGGCCACTCAGCGCCAGAGGTCGCAATCGGGTACCCGATACCCGTACCCTACCCGATACCCGGCTACCCGTACCCGGCCGGGTACGGGTACCCGTTTGCGACCCTGGTGCGGCCGGATACGGGTACGGGTAGGCTGTGAGTGACTGGTGAGTAACCATTTGTCACTCATTTCGGGTAGGGTACGGGTACGGAACGGGTACCCGTACCCGGCCGGGTACGGGTACTCATTTGCAACCCTGGTACGGGTACGGGTAAGGAATCAAAACCCGTTTGCGACCTCTGCTCAGCGCACAAGGGCAGCTGAAGCATCTCAGGAAATGGTCGTGCGTTTGTTTGCCCAATGGTAACGTGCTCCCAAACTGAGCGCGTTAAGAAGAGCGCGCTCAGTTTGGTGTGTCAAGGGTCACAACGCCGTCCGTTGGCCGAGTTGACCGCACAGCGCGGTTTAACGACGGTGTCATTTCTCCGCAGCGCGACGGCGATATGCATTGTCGCGACATCGTTTTCCGTGACGCGCAAGTGAATTTTGCAACTTGTCGTCTGGTTTCCGTGCTCTGCTGTAGGAATAATTTTAACGTAAAATGTCACCAACTGCACAGTTCACTCGGCATGAGCCTGCCATAAGTTTTTTTAGAATCATTACGATCTGTCACGCCTATATTAATCCAGATGCGGTCAGTGAAATAACGTTGAATAATTTCCGAATTCAATCAACCGCGATTCAATCGACTCGTTCGATAAACAATGTAATGAGCTGTGAAAAGTATGACGGCTTACGATTGCCATGCAATGGGTTTTCTCTTAAAAACATTCAAGGAACGCCACTAATTTAATGGGCGATAGCTATTTAATTACAGCCATTAATTGTTGAGTTCTCGACTTCATAAATATTTTGTCAGGCTGAAAAAACATTTCGGGAAAATTGAGAAAAAAAATATGAAGTACGGTAGATATTATTACGTACTGAGGAAGATACGATACCTTGCATTTAATATCAGTCTACGACACGTTGTTGCTGTATGACGATATCAACTTGAGTCGCTGGCCGGGTCACTCGGCGGTGGAAGCAAGCGGCCCGCAATCAGAAGCCTAACGAGTTCACATCCTGTTTGGGGGTTATACTCAGCCCATCATCCTTCTGTGGTCGATAAATTGAGTACTGCTTTGTGGTTGTGCTATGGATTGCTTCTGGCCCCCGTAATATGAACGTGGAATTTACATCACCGTCTCAGTTCACATCCTGGTTGGGGATTTACTCAGCCCATCATCCTTCTGTGGTAGATAAATTGACTACTGCTTTGTATTCTTGGTTCTTTCGGTAAAGTCACGTAGAAGGGAACCAAGAAGATGAATCCCTGCAGTCACGAAAGCTTTAAATCGAAAAATACTGCTTTGTAGTTGTGCTATGCATTGCTTCACGGCCCGTTATATGAACGTGGAATTTCCTTCACCCTCTCAGTTCCCATCCTGGTTGGGTGTTTACTCAGCCCATCATCCCTCTGTGGTCGTTAAAATTAGTACCGCTTTGCGGTTGTGCTATGGATAACGTCTTGGCCCGTTATAGCAATGTGGAATTTCCATCAGTTTTTGTTGCCAGATCAAAGGGTAAAAAAACAATTATCATATTTTTTACTGGCAAATGAGGTACCAATGGTGTAAATGCTTACCCCGAGCTCTCATACTCTGATGGTGCATTGTCTTTGAGTTGTGCGCCTTTTGGCGTCATCTGGTCCAACCCATATAAGACTATGCTTTAAGGAAAGCTGTCTCGGGTGTGGACCAATCAACTTCAAGGACAGTGCATACATTATCAGAGTTATGTTTTTTTGTTTGCATTATGACTGCAGGTATTGTGGTCTATGCAAACATGACTCCTTGTAAAAAAAAGGTGTCAGTTTTGTTGCCAGAAAAAAGGGTCAAAAACCAATTATCATCTTTAAAGCTCATCGGATTTCTCCTGTACAGATAAATATTCTGATTCCATTCGAAATAGTTTTGAGTATGGTAATGGTAAAAACAAGGTCGTGACTCTTGGAGTGTAACCTGGTTTATTGCCAACGATCATTCTCCCAAATAATCCCATCGCTCCACACGCGAGCCAGCTTGTAAATCTGCCCACACACCCCGGCCCGCAGGAGCGAACGTTGAATTTAATTACAGAGATCCGGTCCGCGGTGTACGAAAACGCACGGAGTTCGCATATGCACTGTACGGTATCTTCGTACTGAGATGTGCGTTCGCCCATTTAAAATGCACGAGGAATAAGCTGTGTTTGTGTATTGCACTGGCACATATAATGTGCATAGAAACACGCAAATCAATTCTACATGTGTTGTACGGAATGAATGAGTGTGCACTTGAGAGAACACTTCAAATCGAATTCTAGATTTGAAGTTTTCGTGACTGCAAGGGTCTATACCCTTTGTTTTTTTTTCTGTAAAGTCACATAGGTAAAAAAATAAAAATAAATTAAATCACGACGTTTCGGAGGCAACACAAGCTTTCGTCTTCAGTGCACCTGAAGACAGAAGCTTGTGTTGCCTCCGAAACGTCGTGATTTCATTTATTTCTATTTTATTTTTTACTTACGTGACTTTACTTCAAATCTAACCTATAAATGCTCTGACGGTGCATTGAGCTTGTACTGTTCGCCCATTGTCGTTGTTCTCTGGTCTGACACTGGTGGTGAGACACTGGAGGTGAGACACTGGGTAGTGAGACACTGGGTGGTGAGACACTGGGTGGTGAGACACTGGTGGTGAAACACTGGGTAGTGAGACACTGGGTAGTGAGACACTGGGTAGTGAGACACTGGGTAGTGAGACACTGGGTGGTGAGACACTGGTGGTGAGACACTGGTGGTGAGACACTGGGTGGTGAGACACTGGGTGGTGAGACACTGGTAGTGAGACACTGGGTAGTGAGACACTGGTAGTGAGACACTGGGTAGTGAGACACTGGGTAGTGAGACACTGGGTAGTGAGACACTGGTGGTGAGACACTGGTGGTGAGGCACTGGGTAGTGAGACACTGGGTGGTGAGACACTGGGTAGTGAGACATTGGTGGTGAAACACTGGGTAGTGAGACACTGGTAGTGAGACACTGGGTAGTGAGACAATGGGTAGTGAGACACTGGTAGTGAGACACTGGGTAGTGAGACACTGGGTAGTGAGACACTGGGTGGTGAGACACTGGTGGTGAGACACTGGGTAGTGAGACACTGGGTAGTGAGACACTGGGTGGTGAGACACTGGTGGTGAGACACTGGGTAGTGAGACACTGGGTAGTGAGACACTGGGTAGTGAGACACTGGTGGTGAGACACTGGTGGTGAGACACTGGGTAGTGAGACACTAGGTAGTGAGACACTGGTAGTGAGACACTGGGTGGTGAGACACTGGTGGTGAGACACTGGGTAGTGAGACACTGGTGGTGAGACACTGGGTAGTGAGACACTGGTAGTGAGACACTGGGTAGTGAGACACTGGGTAGTGAGATACTGGTAGTGAGACACTGGGTAGTGAGACACTGGGTGGTGAGACACTGGTGGTGAGACACTGGGTAGTGAGATACTGGGTAGTGAGACACTGGGTAGTGAGACACTGGTAGTGAGACACTGGGTAGTGAGATACTGGGTAGTGAGACACTGCTAATGAGACACTGGGTAGTGAGACACTGGTAGTGAGACACTGGGTAGTGAGATACTGGGTAGTGAGACACTGGGTGGTGAGACACTAGGTAGTGAGACATTGGTGGTGAAACACTGGGTAGTGAGACACTGGGTAGTGAGACACTGGGTAGTGAGACACTGGTAGTGAGACACTGGGTAGTGAGACACTGGGTGGTGAGACACTGGGTAGTGAGATACTGGGTAGTGAGACACTGCTAATGAGACACTGGTAGTGAGACACTGGGTAGTGAGACACTGGGTAGTGAGACACTGGTGGTGAGACACTGGTGGTGAGACACTGGGTAGTGAGACACTGGTGGTGAGACACTGGTGGTGAGACACTGGGTAGTGAGATACTGGGTAGTGAGACACTGCTAATGAGACACTGGTAGTGAGACACTGGGTAGTGAGATACTGGGTAGTGAGACACTGCTAATGAGACACTGGTAGTGAGACACTGGTAGTGAGATACTGGGTAGTGAGACACTGGTGGTGAGACACTGGTGGTGAGACGAGGCCCTATAGAAGGCTGCCGTCTCTGGTGTAGGCCAATCAGTCTTAAAGACGACGCGTCATACATTATCAGAGCCACGTGATTGTTTGCATGTTCACCACAAAGTACTGTGTGTGGTTAGTGCAGACTTGATCCCTTGAAAATGTTTCTATTTTGTGTTCGAACATCTTTATACCTCCTGTTTTATTGCCAGAATGGGTAAACACCTATTATATTTTATCAGAACCTTTTCTTGTCTTCTAGCGATCATTTCAAGACCAATATTTAGAGACCAGTCGGTCATTACGTGCTTACAAGGAAGTGTATGATAATAATAATAATAAATCATGAGCCATGATCTACCCGCTGCTGGATTAAGGCCTCGCAACGCCGCCAGCCACCTCTCTCAGTCTCGTGATGGGACAATCTGTCAAGCACCTACAATCCATCGAGCGCCTAAATCAAGCGCCTACAATCCATTGAGCCCCGACAATCCAGAGCGCATACAATCCATCAAGCGCCTACAATCCATCAAACGCCTACAATACATCAAGTGCCTACAATCCATCAAGCGCCTACAATCCATCAAACACCTACAATCCATCAAACACCTACAATCCATCAAACACCTACAATCCATTTGGGCGCCTGCAATCCATCAAGCGCCTAAATCAAGCGCCTACAATCTATCAAGCGCCTACAGCGATTGCCTACAATCCATCAAATTTCTACATCGAGCCCCTACAATCCATCGAGCGCAAGGGAAGTCATGTCTGGTGTGCTCGCTCCTTTCGCAGCCTCTCCATCACTCGTCTCAACCCCGGCCATCGCCCCCTTTGGCGACTTGTCCTGTCGAAGCCCTTTTATGAGCAGTCACAATGTCTCAAACTGGTGTCTGTTCACTAATCCACGCAACCTCTTTCTGTCTAAACTAAACTATTTTATTTTATTCTACAAGGTTAGGGCCACTGAACTATGTAGCTCTTTTTCAGAAGCGGCCTGGCTAAAAATGATAGCTCAACGAAGTGGCTTATCGCGTGGACATTTATAGCAGATAAACACTCTAAACGCACGTTGATTCTAAATGTGGTGGGGAAAACCAGAGGGGCCGGAGAAAAATCCACGCGACCACGAGGAGAGACACGAACTCCAAATAAACAGCAGGCGTCAGGGTTGGATTCGAACCCGCGACCTCCTGCATACCAGGAGAGGTAGTTAACATCTCGCCACCGTGGCACCCCAAGAGTGACACCACGAACTTGTCTCTCACCTACTTTGAACACTTTTAACACATTCCTCCTGCGGAGGGAGCTGGTAGGAACGTTGGGTTGCTCGGTCAATGGCCAGGGTCAACGGCGGCGTGGTGTATTCCACAAATATGGCCGACTGTGAGGGCGGGCACAAGCCGGCATGAGTAGGTTAAATGTTGAGTTTTATAAGGGCACCACAGGGTGACCAGCCCCTCCCCACCCAGCCCCACCCCTCCCACCCCCTACCCAGCCCCTCCCCACTCCCCCCACCCAGCCCCTCCCCACCCAGCCCCTCCCCACTCTCCCCTCCCCACCTCGCCCCACTCTCCCCACCCAGCCCCACCCAGCCCCTCCCTCCCCACCCAGCCCCTCCCTGCACGACGGACACAACAATCCCCTGTGGGCTGGTGTAACCAGGAGCTTCCTACCAGTATTAATTTAGTAACATTTAAAAATACTTATGAATACATTTCGTAAAAAAAAATTGTTCACAAGTAACTACAGCTGGCAAAATGAGATCATTAATCTCGAATGACACATTGGGGCTAATCAAAGGACAACTGCATACTTCGTGAGTGCACCGGTGAGTGAAGGTAGGACGCAGTCGCGAGACCGGGTGATGGGCGACGGGCGAGACTGGTGACAGAATGTCAGCCCAAGGTGGTAAGGCATTCAAGAGTGATGGAGCGATGAGATCGGTTTATGTGCAGGAGTGAAAGGGATTGCAGCAGCACTGGACTGTGAGGGATGGACAGGAGTGTGGCGAGGCCATCATCTAGCAGTGGATAGACAACGGCTGATAATTGATTAATAAAAACATTACAGGAAATTCCATGATTATATCAATACCTGTTTAATAACACACCAGTAAAATAAAAAAACTATAGGGTTTGGTCAAAACAGCGGTATACTGCATTGAGCATTTGATGCCGTGCTGCACATGACATTGGAGAACATGGATTTCAAATTGCTCAATCAACCAAGGGGCATGTGCAGTCAATATGACGTACGATTACAATGATGGAGCGCCCATAAGAAGTGCAAACTATTTAACCTGCAGAGGGTTATGCGGTATATTCCCTCGTTATTCACAAACTTGCTATCCACGATTTTGGCTATCCGCGAATCGCATCTGGAATTCGACACAACCGCAGAGAAAGAAAGAAATAAAGTTATTACAGGTAGGAACCTCATGGTTACACCAGCCCACAGGGGATTATTGTGTCCGTCGTGCAGGGAGGGGCTGGGTGAGGAGGGTGGGGCTGGGTGGAGGGTGGGAGGGGTAGGGCTGGGTGGGGGGTGGGAGGGGTGGGGCTGGGTGGGGAGGGGCTGGTCACCCCGTGGTGCGCTTATAAAACTCAACGTTTCACCTACTCACGCCGGCTTGTGCCCGCCCTCACAGTCGGGCATATTTGCGGAATACACCACGCCGCCGTTGACCCTGCAGGCCATTGACCGAGCAACCCACCAACGTTCCTACCAGCTCCCTCCGCAGGAATGTGTTAGATACAGTGATGAGAGGGAAAGTGATGATATAAAGTGATGAAATAAAGTGATGCGTTATTATGATAACGTTCACGGATTTAATAGCTTATTTACATATTTCTTTCTGGCAATTAATTTAAAAAAATAGATTTCCGTCGGCCAATATCATTGTCCGCAAAATGTTCTATTCAGGAGCATCTCCGCAACGTGTCCCTCTACGCGAACAAACGAGGCAACGCTGCACTGTCAGCCAGAGGTCGCAAACGGGTTTTGATTCCTTACCCGTACCCGGCCGCACCAGGGTCACAAACGGGTACCCGTACCCTACCCGTACCCGGCCGGGTACGAGTAGGGTACGGGTATCGGGTACCTGATTGCGACCTCTGGGATGAAGCCATGTTGTAGGCACGGGTGGGTTGATTCTAGGAACTTGAATTGTGAGAAGAGACAAGACGTTGGGAAATGAGTGGCAAACAGTGACTCACCAGTGACTCACGGTCTACCCGTACCCGGCCGCACCAGGGTCGCAAACGGCTACCCGTACCCGGCTGGATACGGGTAGCCGGGTATCGGGTAGGGAACGGGTATCGGGTACCCGGTTGCGACCTCTGCTGCCAGCTGAACTCGGCTTAACGTTGTGCGACCGCGCACACGCGCGTCACTCAAAGCGGTCCGACAACCGCAAACAAAATGAACTGCACTCATCATCGGAAAGTCCAATTACACGGGGAGAAGAAGAAGAAAAAGACAATTACGAGGGCGGCTGAGCCGACACCGCTGAGATTCTGTGTTTCAATCCAAGGCAATCCAACGCCCCGTGACTTAAACTAAGATCCTGCAGTGTGAACGAGTTGATGGCCTCAGCATGGACAACAACGACCGCACACGCACACACACACACAAAAACCACACACACCATTAGATTTCATTTGGTTGCGCGCTTAGCACGGCTAATTTTGTAATGCTGGTGCGTTGAACTTCTTTCGCAGCGTACGTAGTCAACCGTGCCTAAATAATTTTATTCCGATTGCACAATCGCAATAAAACAAATTGGGGACAAATTCCACCCCGCTAACCTTCCCAACATTTATTTTCAAGACAATATAGATATTGCAGAGAGTGCTTAGTAATTTTAATATCCACATTATCAAACCTTCGCAAGACTGCACGTTGGGGTTGTGAGAATTAAAATATGATCTCGGTCCCACTGTGGTGGTGGCGGTGTAATTAAGGTTATGAATGCCTTCCATTGACATACAGACGCGTGCCGGTTTTGCCAGAGCACACACACGGAATCGATAACTGCGGAAACCCATCTGTTTTACATGCCGTCGTTACGGTACGTAATTTGGCAGCGTGCAGGGTTTTTGCGTTATTGTACACGCGCCGTACTGTACCGCGTAAGGTATATATGTGTTTACAGACGATGATGCAGAAAACATCGTGCAAAAAACGCTCGCCAGATCTCTCGCCAGATCTCTGAAGCCAAGTTGGGTTGAGCCTGGATAGTGCTTGGACGTGCAACCACCATGCAGACGATGTTATAGTCTGCGGAGATATGCGGGGGGCAGCAGAGAGACAGTGCAGCAAAATCCACTGATGTACTACTGTGATGTCCTTCTATACTCCCATGGCAACGGCTGCCCACCTTCACCCAGCCCGCACTGACGAGCGTAGTGAAATATGGACGAATATTTTAAGATTCTCTTGCTGTTGGTATTCAAGGCCTTGAATCAGTGGTTCTTAACTTGGGGTGCACGCACCCCTTGTCGGTACGAGATGCCCTTTCTGAGAACCAAAGGGGTGCAGAGGCTGCAGTAAAGGTTTAAGAACCACTGCCTTAAATGGGCTTGCTCCTCTGCTACGTTCATGACCTCCTTCAGCCATATAATCCATCAAGATCATCAAGATCCTCAGATCGCGCATTGCTCACTGTCAGGGTGGTGACGGCGCCTTCGCAATTGCCGCCCCTAAACTCTGGAACTGCTTGCCCCCCCTTTTGCGGCCAGGGCACTTCCGAGACAAAAATCTTCAAATCTCGACACAAAAAGATATCCGTTTAAAATGGATTTCTCTCCCGAGTTGTGTTCAAATACCTTTCTAGCTTCGTCTTCCTTTGGTTGCTGTAAACAATGTTCCACCTTTATATGCATAGTGCTCTAAGAACGATTGCTTAAGGGTGCGTTATACATTAACTATTATTATTCAGATTCGCCAGACTTTTGGGGCAAGTCCTATTAGCGAGCACCTCATGAAGGCCGGTACGGCACACGATGGGGTGGGTGACCAGCACCACCCCCGGCTACCTTGGTCTCGCTAGTGGATACATGTACAGATGTGTATACACTAGCAAGACAACTATGGATGTTGTGCACATCGCACCATGGAACTCATTTCAGGCCGAGTCGACCGAGTAACCTCCATTGACCCGTACGGTGATGGGAGGCCCTCATCCAGCAGTGGATTGACAAAAGGCTGCACCTCTTCTTGGTTCTTTCGATAAAGTCACGTAGAAGGGAAATAATAAAATAATAAAAATAAAACATAATAAAATAATTCTCACGACGTTTCGGCCACAACGCAAGCAGCGAATTATTTTATTATGTTTTATTTTTATTATTTTATTATTTCCCTTCTACGTGACTTTACCGAAAGAACCAAGAAGATGAATCCCTGCAGTCACGAAAGCTTGAAATCGAAATTTAAGGCTGCACCTGTACGCAAATATATGCAGTACATATCAGCACTTGTATACATTTTTCTACAACAATTGTGAGTCGTGAAAGCAAGCAAACAAAAACAAACGCTGAAAAAATAAGAATGTTTTACGCTTTATGGCAATAAAGCAGGAGTTGTGTTAAGATGTTCAAACACCAAATATAAAAGTTTTGCAAGGAATCAAGCTGCATTAAACACACACAGTGCTTGTGGTGAACATGCGAATAAACACGTGGCTCTGATAACAAAGGGCATTGTCTTTGAAACAGAGGCAGCAGCCTTCTAGTGGGCCGCGTCTCACCAGTGTCAGACCAGAGAACGCCAAAAGGCAAACAGTGCAAAGCAGAGGTCGCAACCGGGTACCCGATACCCGTACCCTACCCGATACCCGGCTACCCGTACCCGGCCGGGTATCGGGTACGGGTAGCCGTTTGCGATCCTGGTGCGGCCGGGTACGGGTAAGGAATCAAAACCCGTTTGCGACCTCTGGTGCAAAGACAATTGGTTTTTGACCCTTTTATCTGTTTAAAACTTGTTGCCAAAAAAAACAATTATTATATTTTGCTACTGGCAAAGGAGGTTCCAATGGTGTAAATGCTTAACCCGAGCTCTCATACTCTGATGGTGCATTGTCTTTGAGTTGTGCGCCTTTTGGCGTCATCTGGTCCAACACCATGTGAGACTAGGCTCTAAGAAAAGCTGTCTCGGGTGTGGACCAATCAACTTCAAGGACAGTGCATACATTATCAGAGTTGTGTTTTTGTTTGCAGGTATTGTGGTCAATGCAAACATGACTCCTTGTAAAAAAGGTGCCAGTTTTGTTGCCAGATAAAAGGGTAAAAAAACAATTATCATATTTTGCTACTGGAAAAAGAGGTTCCAATGGAGTGCAAAGACAATACACTCTCAGAGTATTCATAGCTTGGGGATGAGCAGCTGCAAGATGGGACCTTTCACCAATATCAAAGTATGAAAAAACAAGAATAGGTTTTACTCTATCTGGAAATAAAACGTGTTAAAATGTTCACACACCAAAACACACGCTGCTTGAGAATGAATCCCTTCTATCAAGAGACCACAATATATATACTCTTTGCGTCTTTGACAGTTTCACCTGAAGACGGAAGCTTGTGTTGCCTCCGAAACGTCGTGATTTTATTGTTTTTATATTTTTTATTAATTTTTATTTCATTTTTTACCTACGTGACTTTACCGAAATAACTAAGAGTATGAATCCTTGCAGTCACGAAAGCTTCAAATCTAGAATTTACCGAAAGACTCAAATAGTATGAATTCCTGCAGTCACGAAAGTTTTAAGTCAAGATTTAGACCACAATATGTCAATGACTGACTCTAGACACTTACAACCCACACGGATGCTTCAACGGGGCACGCCAACTATCTCCTCTCGCCTAACACTACGCAGTGACCCCCCCCCCTCCCCGACCACCCCGCTTGCTTAGTCTGTCAATCACCCAGAGAGTCGCACAAGTCGTATTTCTCATATTCTTAGGTTTTTTCGGTAAAGTCACGTAGATAAAAAATTAATAAAAGTAAAATAAAATAAAATAATAAAAAAATCACGACGTTTCGGAGGCAACACAAGCTTCCGTCTTCAGGTGGAACCGTATTTCTCCTCCGGAGCCACGCGACGATAAATTAAAAGCACACCCAACATTTCTCCTGACGGATGTAACTTAAGAACCTGGCTTTAGCACTGGAGGCCGCCAGACTACAGCCTCAGTTACTTGACATGGATTTTACAAATAACTCCCACACTGCCCAGTCACCTCTCAACAAAAAAGAACTCGCCGCAACCGATAAGCACGGTAGACGACCTGCGGTGCGCTCTTAAGAAGAGGTTCAACATACGTACGTACAATAACAGTGGCCTGAAAGGAAACATTTCTTATAAGGGGGTTACATATTTTGGACAATGGCTTTCTTCATAGCACGCATTTTTGAAGAGCGTTCAGCACCGATACAGATCACGTATAATGCCTCTTTGAAATTCCACACAGACAATAATAGGTAAATAAGGATTAACTGCAATCCCTGTTGTTAATTCCGTTCTTGTCAACAATGTATGTTCATGCGGAGATTTCACCATGAGACTAAAGATCCGGTGAGCCGTTTGTGCATCACATTATAGCGGTGACAAACATACAATGCGTGCGTGTGTACCCTTTGTTTTTTTCGGTAAAGTCACGTAGGTAAAAAATTTAATTAAATTCAATCACGACGTTTCGGGCGCAACACAAGCGTGGGGACAACTTAGCGAAAGCACACCGCTGAAAAAAAAGTGTGTGCGTGTCAAAGCTGGCAAACAAGCCAGCAAACGGCTTCGGGGGAATGATCAAAGTGCGTAGTGGTGTTACCACGTGGTGCAATCTTGAGATTCGGTGACCGCAATCACACTTTGGGGCCTATCATTGACTGTCCATTTGTGTAGGAGCTTGCCGCATTCACGCTCAACTGCAACGGTATTTTAAAAAAATTAACCCGTAAAAACAAAGTTTTTCACTATAAATCCTTTATATGCGTGGAGGCTAGAGTCCTCTCGTCCTCTGGCTTGAGATGGCTGCCACCTATGGGTCAGATGATTGCCTGCCACCATTAAGCAATTGGTAATTAAATATAATTATTTTTTTCCTAAAAAGTGTAAAATTTTGGGAAAAAATTTTCACGAAAATAAATTGTCTCGCACAACGAGTCTGTGTGCAAAATGTCAGCTCGATTGGATCACGGGAAGTGGGTTAAAACACGACCGAAAGATGTGCACGGTCGTAAGCACGCAAGCAAGCAAGCAAGTGAACTTAATATAAAGGATTTAAAAATACATTTCCATGAATAAAGTCTACGTAGAGATCACCTGGAATGAGACAAATCTCAGTGGCCCTTAAGCCGATACAAAAGAGTCCTCAGACGGATGACCACCATGGCATAAAACAGGTCTTGTAGGCTGCTGTGGGGCTTACGTTGTAAGCAGAAACAACAATCCAGCAATATCCACCGTCGTAATGCACTTCAATGCTTCTGTGTATACCGAAGCCACCTTCACCAAACCCGCGCTGAGCAGCTTGGGAAGCATAGTCAAATAACCCCCATCACCTGCACAGTGTAAAGAGGCCCTCATCCAGCAGCGATTTGACCAAAGGGCTCGACACGCGTGTGTACAATGAATATTTGAGAAGAAAAACAACCATGAAGGAAGTAGAGTGAAAGTGAGTGTTGGCCACCGGTGTGAATGGACAATGAAGACGACCGCTTGTGTTGCGATCGAAACGTCGTAGTTTTTTGTTCTTTTTTCTTTGAACCTATCAACGTGAGTTTAACACGTAGGCTTTCGCGACCAATATTATTCATAATCAACGTTTTTGGGTTTAGATCGCGTTATTTTTAAATGTGTCGTAACGCTCCACCACCCGACACGGCCAATCAATTCTGGCGAATTGCCCGATGATGCTGGATGCAATTACCAGCGAAACGTCATACTCAAATTGTAAATGTTGTAGTTTCACGCTTCAACACACCGGTGGGCTAAAGCAGTGAACTATTTTGTCTTTTGTCAACGTGACACTTTTTTACTGATTGGCCGTGTCGGGTGGTGGAGGGTTACGACACATTTATAAATAACGCGATCTAAACCCAAAAACGTTGACTATCAACGTGACTTTACCGAAAGACCCAAGAATACAACACAAAGGATGAAAAAATAATAGGTTGTACCCTTTCTGGAAATAAAACAGGTTGTTAAGATGTTCAAATATCATAGAGAAACCTTTTGCAAGGAATCAATTCTGCATTAACCACATGCAGTGCTTGTGGTGAACATATAAACAAACACGTGGCTCTGATAATGTGACGCAATGTCTTGGAAACTGATTGACCTACATCAGACAGCCTTCTTTAAGGGCCCAGTCTCACCAGTGTCAGACCAAAGAACGCAAAAAGGCGATCAGCACAAAGACAATGCCACTCTCAGAGCATTTATAGCTCGAGGTGAGCAGCTACAAAATTGGACCGTTTTGGCAGTATCAAAGTATGAAAAAATAAGAAATGTTTTTACTCTTTCTGTCAATAGAACAGGAGTACAGAAGACACGCGGCCACGCGGGCATTTCCCGCACATTCACGAGATGCAAATGGTGCCACACAGAATTAGGGTAAATGAAAATTCATCATCGCCACGGTCAAAGTTATTTATCTTGACGGTATATCCGGCAATCTAGTCATTGCGCGGGCAAAACATCAAACAGGAATTTGAGTCGATGCACAGGACAATTAAACGAGGAAGAACAATCATGAATATGCATGGTTTATGTTAATATTTTCCAACATGGATTCGTCTTTGTAATAGCAGTACGCAAGCAAACAGAAACCCATGTGTAGCCTGTTTGCTAATTGTCCTTTGTGGCTCTCTGTTGCGTCCAAGTTTTTAGGAACACTTTTGATCAAATCGGCCAGTTTATCAAAGAGAATATCACAAATAGCAAAGCAATTTGATACTTAAATTTAGTGTCCCATAACTGGCATCATAATGATAACGGTAATTCATAGATGAAAGAGGGATAGAGTCCGATTGCTAGCCGACAAACCCTACATTACTGTATGACGTACTGGGAAAACACCGTAAAATAGGAAGTTTGCATGTAAACAGTTCTGCTTTGACAGTGACAGTTTCCAATCAGCTGACACCGAGTATCAACAACCCCTTAAGAAGTGAAAATCAACAAAGTAAGTCAGCCTATATTGCCCAAATCACCTGGAATGGTACCGATCTCATCAAATCTTGGAAGCTAAACAGCAGTGAGAGCCTGGAAAGTGGGTGGGGGTGACCACCTTGCACAACCGGCCATCTGCAAAAAAAATAGCTTCATAGCTCATCGGATTCCTACAGTGTCAATAAATATTCTGATAGGCTGCCAGAGGAATACATTGTGGACATGAAGGCAGTGCAGCAAAACCGCTGTTGTTGTACTCCACTCCGACATGAATGCCCCCCATCATTCCCAACCCGCACCGAACTACGTGGTGAAGTACAGTTTGGATTTTTCAAAAGGGGCTGTATGCGACTTACGCATTAAACCACGCGGAGGTAAAACCGCGGTGACGTCCCCAGAGCTCCACAACAAAAGCGCCAGGTCAAAACTTTTGGGACGTTTTTAATCAATAAGATGCGCACAGGATCATCATCCTTCAAGATAAGAGACGTAGTTGAATACCATGTCACACGGCAGCCCGCACGTCCTTGGGACGTGACCGTCTGTCCAGTCAACCAGCCAGCCAGCCAAACTTTTGTCTAATATAGCATTGTAATGTATATAGTATAGATTATTTAGATTATTTTGCTGCTGTTAATTTCCACACGATACGCCGCTTAGTTGAGCTGTCAATTTGTGGCCAGGTCGCTTCTGAAAAATAAGCTAATGACTCGGTGGGTTTAATCTAGAAAGATAAAAAAAAGTTATGTTTATTTGTTTATATTTTTAAGAGTGAATTGTTTACCTTTCCTATACTTTTCACTCCCATCGTATTTTTGTATTGTTTGTTGTTGTTGTTGTTAATATTCTGACCCGCCCTGGCTGGACATCTATGGAAAAAGACCTTTACAGCTCATAGGATTCCTCCTCCAGTATAAAGATTTCTTACTATTCATAATAAAAGTTTTTGGGTTAGATGGTCAAAGTATAAATGTGTCGTAACCCTCCACAACCCGACACAGCCAGTAAGGTTTGTCACGTATTCAACGCGCCAATTAGTTACTACTTGAGCCCACCGGTGTGTTGGAGAGTAAATCCATAACATTTACAAAACGAGTTACTACTTCAGCTGTAGTAACTAATTGGTGCATTGTTTACGTGACAAACCTTACTGGCTGTATTGGGTTGTGGAGGGTTACGACACATTTATACTTACGCGATCTAACCCAAAAACCTTTATTATGAATAATATTGGTCGCGAAACCTTACGTATTAAACTGATTTCTGAGTACGATAGCGGATCCCGCGCATTTGCGTGGGATACACGGCCGGAGATGGGTGCGTGAGGAAGCCAGTCAGCCAGGAAGCCAGCCAGGAAACCAGCCAGGAAACCAGCCAGGAAGCCAGCCAGGAAACCAGCCAGGAAGCCAGCCAGGAAACCAGCCAGGAAGCCAGCCAGGAAGCCAGCCAGTAAGTCAGCCAGGAAGCCAGCCAGGAAGCCAGCCAGGAAGCCAGCCAGTAAGTCAGCCAGTAAGTCAGCCAGTAAGTCAGCCAGGAAGCCAGCCAGGAAACCAGCCAGCCAGAAAGGAAGCCAACCAGCCAGGAATTCAGCCAGCCAGCCAGGAAGCCAGCCAGCAAAACATGTTTCTGAATACCGCATAGTGTAGTATAGTACAGGATATAATCACAAGCACAACAACACCGAACGGGACATAAACAAACAGCGCTAACGAAGTTATAATACGTAAGAGGTAGCAGGTTTTTTGTATTGAATTGAGCAACGCTATATATATATTTTTTTATAAGAACTGAGGGAAAGTGAGACGATTGGAAGGAATTCCAAAGTCAAGCGGCGGAATGTATAAAGAGCCTTGAGATCCACATTCTGAGAATGACACACACAGACACAAAAGCCACCATTCGCCACAATGCGAGTGTCACGTTCCCTGAGCACTTGTGCCAGCCAAGGTACACCTTGAGGCCATCGCGTTAAGTGTCAAAGCAGGACCCGCTGACAAAGGCAGGCAAACACAGGTGTTATAGGTTATAACTGACTGCGTGGATTGGCAAGATATATGTATGAACTTCTTTCGCACCGTACGTAGCCAACCGTGCTATAATCAAGGTTGCTTGACGGGAGGGGGTCAACAAACTAAACACATTCTTGGTTCTTTCGGTAAAGTCACGTAGATAGAAATTTAAATAAATAAAAAAGTGAAATGTTATTAAAATGTTATTTTATTATTTTATACAAAATAATAAAATTCAATAAAAAAATGTACTTGCAATTTTATTTTATTCTTTTTTATTTTATTGTATTAATTAATTTTTTTATCTACGTGACTTCACCGAAAGAACCAAGTATGTTTCATTTAAATTTTTATTATTTTTCCCGTTTCTTTTCTATCCACGTGACTTTCCCGGAAAGAACCAAGGGACATGAATCCCTGCAGTCACGAAAGTTTTATGTCAAAAATTAGTTGTTCTATCTACGTGACTTTACCGAAAGAACCAAGAATGTATAACATGTATAACACAACAAAAGCAGTTAAAAAAAATACTTTTCAACCGAGATGACTTTAAAAGTGCGCGTTGGCCTTCCTAACACCGCGAGAGCGTTCCAGACGGCCGCGCAGAATCAGCACCGGGCCCACACAGCGGGAACCAGCACCACCATTCGCCAACGCCGCGTTCGTGCCAGGCTAGGTGCACTTCGAAAGATCGCTGACAGCAACACGACGGGTGTGTGTGTGTGTTGGTGAGACGCACAACAAAAAACTTGTGTCCCTCACGTCAAGATGAGATGACGGGGGAGCGAGACGAGTCCTGGGCAGTCGACGTTTGTCGCCTGTTATCCTTCGTAGCCGTGATGTTGGTCTGAGGACTGATGGGTCGGGTGGTTGGGGAGCCACCGCGATCAACGAAGGAGACAGGCGGTGGGGGAAGAAGAAGAAAGAATAAGAACGCAGAGACGACCGCCTCAGCACGGAGCTGTGTTTACAACAGAGACGGGGACATGGCGGACACGGACCGCCTACGTCGGCGGAAGTGGGCGTGGCTTCGGCGTTCGATTTGATTTCCTACAGCGCTTGGGGCGAGGGCTACCCGCGCCGCTCGACCAATGGGAAGCGAGCGACGCACTCCGCCGGCCGCCTGTGCGGTGTAGGGATTCTGAAGAGGCGGAGGTGGGCCACGGCTTCGGGGTTCGTCTCTCGGTAAAAGCCGGCAGGGGTTATTTGAAAATCGCGACGCTTGGCTTGCACCCGCCTCAGTACAGTAATTCTCACGAGGGACGTGGGCCACAGCTTCGGTCTCACAAAGCGGTGGCTTTGAAAATCGTGGCACGTGGCTTGCACCGCTCAATTCTTCTCACGAGGGACGTGGGCCATAGCTTCGGTCTCACAAAGCGGTGGCTTTGAAAATCGTGGCACGTGGTTTGCACCGCCTCAGTACAGTAATTCTCACGAGGGACGTGGGCCACAGCTTCGGTCTCACAAAGCGGTGGCATTGAAAATCGTGGCACGTGGCTTGCACCGCCTCAGTACAGTAATTCTCACGAGGGACGTGGGCCACAGCTTCGGTCTCACAAAGCAGTGGCTTTGAAAATCGTGGCACGTGGCTTGTACAGCTCAATACAGTAATTCTCACGATGGACGTGGGCCACAGCTTCGGTCTCACAAAGCGGTGGCTTTGAAATCGGGGCACGTGGCTTGCACCGTTCAATTATTCTCACGAGGGAGGTGGGCCACAGCTTCGGTCTCACAAAGCGGTGGCTTTGAAAATCGTGACACGTGGCTTGCACCGCTCAATTCTTCTCACGAGGGACGTGGGCCACAGCTTCGGTCTCACAAAGCGGTGGCTTTGAAAATCGTGGCACGTGGCTTGCACCGCCTCAGTACAGTAATTCTCACGAGCGACGTGGGCCACAGCTTCGGTCTCACAAAGTGGTGGCTTTGAAAATCGTAGCACGTGGCTTGCACCGCCTCAGTACAGTAATTCTCACGAGGAACGTGGGCCACAGCTTCGGTCTCACAAAGCGGTGGCTTTGAAAATCGTGGCATGTGGCTTGCACCGCCTCAGTACAGTAATTCTCACGAGGGACGTGGGCCACAGCTTCGGTCTCACTAAGCGGTGGCTTTGAAAATCGTGGCACGTGGTTTGCACCGCCTCAGTACAGTAATTCTCACGAGGGACGTGGGCCACAGCTTCGGTCTCACAAAGCGGTGGCTTTGAAAATCGTGGCACGTGGCTTGCACCCGCTCAGTACAGTAATTCTCACGAGGGACGTGGGCCACAGCTTCGGTCTCACAAAGCGGTGGCTTTGAAAATCGTGGCACGTGGCTTGCACCGCCTCAGTACAGTAATTCTCACGAGGGACGTGGGCCACAGCTTCGGTCTCACAAAGCGGTGGCTTTGAAAATCGTGGCACGTGGTTTGCACCGCCTCAGTACAGTAATTCTCACGAGGGACGTGGGCCACAGCTTCGGTCTCACAAAGCGGTGGCTTTGAAAGTCGTGGCACGTGGCTTGCACCGCTCAATTCTTCTCACAAGGGATGTGGGCCACAGCTGCGGTCTTACAAAGCGTAGCTTTAAAAATCACGGCACGTGGCTTTGCACTGGTAAACAACAATCAACGGGGACGTGGGCCACAGCTTCGGTCCCATTGAATACTGTATATTTGAAATTCAGGCCAACGTGGTTTGCAATGCTAAACTCGGGCCACGGCTTGTTTAATTACATCTGTCTGAAAACAAAGCTATCGGTGCCTTGCAAATATCCAACTCTCACGGGGACGTGGGCCACAGCTTCGGTCTCATTGCCTTGTCTGAAAATCAGAGCACGTGGCTGCAGCCACTTTGCACGGCCAATGTGTCACGTGTCTTCACGTTTCGTCGTTGCAGCGTTTTTGTATTTCGAGGTCAATAATGCCAGATGAGAGGTTTTCTCTCTGTTTAAGTTGTCATTGATTATTTTTAATATTTTTTTTTCTTATACAAATTAACATTTGGGAAGGTGCAAGGTGCATTGTTGCATCGGAGGACCGTTCGTGATAGCAACGCCTTTTGGGGCCGTCCATAAATGACGTCACGCACGTAGGGGGGGGGGGGTCAGACATTCGTGACGATGTGTGACGAGGGGGGGGTTTGAGAAATGTGACGTCACATCAAAATGCGCAACTTTAAATAAATATAGACGACACGTTCTACTTAATTAAATAGACTTTTTAACAAATGTTTTCTCCTACAACATCAGAGTGCAGCGCCACATTAAACACGCACTACAATGACAATAGTTTAAAGCGATTTGAAGCATGTTTTATTTTTTTGGGGGGGGGGCATAGCTTTGTGACGTCATATTTGAGGGGGGGGGGGGGGTCAAAAATCGTCCAAAATCGCGTGACGTCATTTATGGACGGTCCTATACCGTTATTAAGAGTGACAAATTAGCAAGAACATGTCTAAGCAGAGAGAGAGAACATGAAGCTACTCTCTCGCGCTGTCCCGATTTGAACTTCAAATCTCAACGTGGCCATCTGACACCAACACAACGAATGCCACACTTATTACAGACCAATTCAGACATTATCGGTCACCCAGTGCCCCTTATACATATTCTTAGGTTTTTTCGGTAAAGTTACGTAGGTAAAAAATAATGTTTAAAAAATAATGTTTTACCTACGTGACTTTACCGAAAAAAACTAAGAATATGAATCCTTCCAGTCACGAAAGCTTCAAATCTAGAATTAATCTCCCTTATACATCTCAAAGTCCCACCACGAGGAAGAAACACAAACAACTTCTTGGTTCTTTCGGTACGTGACTTTACCGAAAGAACCAAGAAGATGAATCCCTGCAGTCACGAAAGCTTTAAATCGAAACACAAACAAATAGACAAAAAAATTAACCCGTAAAAACAAAGTTTTTCACTATAAATCCTTTATATGCGTGGCGGCTAGAGTCCTCTCGTCCTCTGGCTTGAGATGGCTGCCACCTATGGGTCAGATGATTGTCTGCAGTATTAAACAATTGGTAATTAAATATTTAATTTGTTTTCCCTAAACAGTGTAAAATTTTGGATTTTTTTTTCACGAACATTAATTGTCTCGCACAACGAGTCTGTGTGCAAAATGTCAGCTCGATTGGATCACGGGAAGTGGGTTAAAAAACGACCGAAAGGTTTGCACGGTCGTAAGCAAGCAAGCACGCAAGCAAGCAAGCAAGCGAACTTAATATAAAGGATTTAAAAACATTTTACTTGTGCCCGTATTGAAACGGCTTTACGCCGTATGGACTTGAAAACTCAATTTCCCTGAACAAGAAAGAATAAGGGGTAAATCGTGATGGGTTGACGGGTTTGTTCATGTCGGTTTGTAAGGCGCCGCTTAGCACACTTTGAGAGAGGGCGACTAAATATGCGTGATGAGCCACAGGCCTCCGATTAGCACGGTTGGCTACGTACGGTGCGAAAGAAGTTCAACATACATAGACTCACAGAGAGGACCATAGACTCACACAGAGACCCATAAACTCACACAGAGACCCGTAGACTCACAGAAATCCAGACTCACACAGAGACCCATAGACTCACATGGAGACCCACAGACTCACACAGAGACCCATAGACTCACACAGAGACCCATAGACTCACAGAGATCCAGACTTACACGGAGACCCATAGACTCACACAGAGACCCATAGACTCACACAGAGACCCATAGACTCACACAGAGACCCATAGACTCACACAGAGACCCATAGACTTACAGAGACCCATAGACTTACAGAGACCCATAGACTCACACAGAGACCCATAGACTCACACAGAGACCCATAGACTCACACAGAGACCCTTAGACTTACAGAGACCCATAGACTCACACAGAGACCCATAGACTCACACAGAGACCCATAGACTCACACAGAGACCCATAGACTCACACAGAGGGCCCATAGACTCACAGAGACCCATAGACTCACACAGAGACCCATAGACTCACACAGAGATCCAGACTCACACAGAGACCCACAGACTCACACAGAGATCCAGACTCACACAGATACCCATAGACTCACACAGAGACCCATAAACTCACACAGAGACCCATAGACTCACACAGAGACCCATAGACTCACACAGAGACCCATAGACTCACACAGAGATCCAGACTCACAGAGACCCATAGACTCACACAGAGACCCAGAGACTCACACAGAGACCCATAGACTTACACAGAGATCCATAGACTCACACAGAGACCCATAGACTCACACATAGACCCATAGACTTACACAGAGATCCATAGACTCACACAGAGACCCATAGACTCACACAGAGACCCACAGACTCACACAGAGACCCACAGACTCACACAGAGACCCATAGACTCACACAGAGACCCATAGACTCACACTCAGGATGTAGTCCGGCGTGTTTCCACGCTGCACCGCCATCTCGTGGCGAGCCGTGGGTTTATCTACGGCTCATCCTCGACGCGGGAAGGGGGCAGTGCGGGGCCTGTAGCAAATGTTATAAAGGGGCCCTAAATAAAAAATACACAAACATTAAAACACACATTTTTTTACTTGTATAGTAAGGTAATTTTCTTTTTTCATTTGCTATACGGCCAGATAATAAGCACATCGCTAACCTTCAATACTCAGTCGTTCATAAAATTTGAAAGGTGGTATAGTACTATAGTAATAGAGCAAGTGCAGAATCACCGAACCGGAATTGATAGCTTGGAAGCATTTAGCGCGGGGCCCTTGAAAGTGCGGGGCCCGTAGCTACTACACATGGGTCTTAAGCAACACTGACATTAGACGGAGACCTATGGAGGACATTCTCTCCTGCCAACCTCTTCACGATATGCTTCGGTGCCTAAGTAAACGTTCATCCTGCCCAAACCCTTCATACGTTCACCGTGAAAATGTCACCCCCCCACCCCCTATAGCAGGGGTCGGGAACCTTTTTGACTGGGAGAGCCATAAAAGCCAAATATTTCTCAATATATTTCATTGAGAGCCATATAGTATTTTTAACGTATAATAAATTAAATGTCTTACTTTTAATGCGACTTCTGGTGCTGCATGGTTTTGCTGATGGCCTTGTAGTCTGGTTCATACGTGGTGAGGTTGAGCTGCGTGCAGGCGTGACCCGTGAAATTTATCTTCAAAACCAATTTCTGTTTACTTTAAAATGACACAATATTATTAAAATCAGTTCCAAACTGATTTATTATTTTTTCTTTTTTTTAAATTATTTTTTCAACTCAAAATTGTCTGGGAGCCATATGCCGTCACTGGAAGAGCCATATATGGCTCGCGAGCCATAGGTTCCCGACCGCTGCCCTATAGCCTTAATAAGACTGTCGGGGACAAGTACTGCCTGAATAGCACCTATGAAGGCCGGCACGGCGGAAGAGGCGGTGGGTGGCCAGCATCACGCCCGACCCCCTTTGTCTCCCCAGTGGCGATTTTTTCTTTACACCGCACCAGGTACTCATTTGAGGCCGAGTCGACCTAGGAGCGGTTCAGATAATCGTCGTCGGTGTTGACTGCGAGCGGGATTCGAACTCGTGTCGCTGGCTTCGTAGCGTAGCGCGCTAACCGCTGCACTAACACACACAACCAGTGGCATTCACGCACACACGTGAAGATATTCAGACATGCAGACTTAGCCTTGCACACGTACCGCACGGCCAGACATTCACACACATACACGCAGAGACAACCACGTGCCATACATTCACGCAGATGTCCGCATGTCACGCAAGTTTACACATATCCACACGCAGGCGAGCACGTGAAGACTTTAATACACGTGTAAAAATGCATGCACACGCAGGTATGCAAAAAAAAATGTGCACACAAGTGCGAGCGTGTATTTGTAAAACATTTTTAAGTTAAGCAAGAGTGTAAAACATTCGACTAAACTGAGTATTTTTTTTTTTAAGTGAAGTGGGTTGGCCGATCTATGTAAAGGCACCAATAATTGTATTTAACAAAAACACATTCAATTTGCTTGGTCACTTATCAATTTGGCAAGCACGACAACCTCTACGAATAACACATTCTGTTTTCATTGCTAGACGCCGAAAACACGCGCCATGCAGGCCACACGAAAGATGTGTCCAACGCATCTCCCTCCTGCCGGAGAAAGCAGCCCACCATGCCATCTTCCCAGGGAGCATATGTTTCTTAAGACACGTGATGGTATCACACTAGAGGCCGAAAGTTGGCAAATGTCTCCCCGACAGACCTGTTCTTCACCTGAGGACGGCTGCTTGCGTTGTGGCTGAAACGTCGTGAGAATTATTTTATTATGTTTTATTTTTATTATTTCCATTCTACGTGACTTTACCAAAAGAACCAAGAAGATGAATCCCTGCAGTCACGAAAGCTTTAAATCGAAATAAAAATATTTCGGCATAGTTTCGGTTTTGGCCGAAAGTCAATATTTTACTTTCGATTTTGGCCGAAAGTAAATTTTTTACTTTTGGTTTACTTTCGGTTTCGGCCGAAACCAGAAATTCAGTTTCGGTCGGCCTCTATATCACACCACTCGCTTCCGAGCCCCCCCCCCCACCCCAAATTAACATCTTATGACCAACATGCGTTGAACTTCTTTCGCACCATACGTTGCCAATTGTGCTGATCGGAGGTGCGGGGGAAGGACAACTGTGGCGCATTGGTTAGCGCAGGACAATTTAAAAGGCAGGACAAAAAAACGGGTGAACTTGTAGCAGAACCAGCAGGATATTGACACCTACTGGCATTCCACCGGTCCCCGATGGGATAACAAAATCTGTCAGTGGAGCATTTTCAAGGGACCCCATCAGACAAGTCGACCGATGTTCTCATTGTCCAGCAGCAGTTCCCAACTTCGCGTTGAGTTTGTGGCGAATCCCTGTTTTGAACTTTCAAACATGTCTCGGACCGCCACACGCTACAGCACTTCCTCGTGATTTGGCGAGGATGTTGTTAATTTGAGAATAGGTTTTTCCCCTTTTTTCTGGCAACAAAAAAAAACACCTTTTACAAGGAATCATGTCTGCATTAACCACAATACATGTGGTCAGAATGCAAACAAAAAACATACTCTGATAATATATGCATTGTCCTTGAAACTGATTGGTCCACACCAGAGACAGCTTTCTTTTGAGCCAAGTCTCAAACGGTGTTAGACCAGAGGACGCCAAAAAGTGTACAAAAGAAAAAAAAGAAAGCCGTGTCTGGTGTGAACCAATCAGTTTCAAAGACAATGCATATATTATCAGAGTATGTTTTTTGTTTGCATTCTGACCACAAGTATTGTGGTTAATGCAGACATGATTCCTTGTAAAAGGTGTTTTTTTGTTGCCAGAAAAAAGGGGAAAAAACCTTTCTCATATGTTGGTACTGGCAAAGGTCTCATGATAGGTTATTAATTTGTCGTCTTTTCCGCGGACTTCCACTGTCGTAGTAGCCGTAGCCTCGCGGAAACACCAGGCGGTCAGCAGACCACAGGATAAATGAACAGCTGATCTAGAAACTCCATCGGATACTAGAATGCCCTTCTATTATAGTTTAAAGGTCCCCATCAGAGAGTGGATTGTCAAAAGTCTACTGAATGTTAATGCGCATGTTTTCGTGATTGTCACACGTGTTACGGCAGCAGGTAAACATTACACACCGATTACAAAAATACGTCTTTCTCTGGGCACGCTGGCATGGTTGGTCTTCCCATTGTGAAGTTCACAATTTACAAAGCACTTCTGTTCGACCTTCCCGTCGTCAGGAGAAAATATAAACACACCGGTGTGGAAAGGCACGGCAGCCGCACGCAAGGGTTAAAAAATTAACCCGTAAAAACAAAGTTTTTCACTATAAATCCTTTATATGCGTGGCATCGGTTTTATTTTATTATTCATTTCTGTTTTTCTTGAGTAAGAGTTTCATTTTTATCACATTGGTATTTTATATGAAATATGAAAAAAAAATTTTCCTAAAAAGTGGAAAATTTTGGAAAAATGTTTTCACAAAAATTAATTGTCACGCACAACGAGTCTGTGTGCAAAATGTCAGCTCGATTGGATCACGGGAAGTGGGTTAAAAAACGACCGAAAGATTTGCACGGTCGTAAGCGCGCAAGCAAGTGAACTTAATATAAAGGATTTAAAAAACAGCAGGGGGCGGTGGATTTCCTTGGAAAGTCCCCGCTGAACGCGTAGCCGTGTAAAGCGAATTCGCATTCAGCGGGAGTAATTCTCCCATTCGGAATAACAGTGAAGATGGGGGTACCGTTCCAGCCCCGTAATTATTACTTCACAGTACACCGTTTTACATGTACATGTTTATATTTAAACGCGTTGTTTATATCGTATTTCTATAAATATGCTACTTGTCAAAGTAATTCGTTTAAATATAAGTCTGCGAGAGATATGCCGAGCGGAAGGCGATCAAGTGAGTGAGATGACGCTCTGTAGACAAAAGATGCTGGAAAACAAAGGCTGAGGAAGGATAATGCACGCCGTGTATCATACCGAGCATCAGTACGACAGTACCAGTACTACGATACAATACTGGAGTACTGTAGTACCGGCATCAACAACACCCACGCCGCTCAGAAAAGTAGTCCGTCACGCGCCAGGGTCGCGCGTTAAGCGAAAACGTTCCGCGAAAGACCGCGCTGAAGCGAAAAAATTAATTGTCACGCACAACGAGTCTGTGTGCAAAATGTCAGCTCGATTGGATCACGGGAAGTGGGTTAAAAAACGACCGAAAGATTTGCACGGTCGTAAGCGCGCAAGCAAGTGAACTTAATATAAAGGATTTAAAAAACAGCAGGGGGCGGTGGATTTCCTTGGAAAGTCCCCGCTGAACGCGTAGCCGTGTAAAGCGAATTCGCATTCAGCGGGAGTAATTCTCCCATTCGGAATAACAGTGAAGATGGGGGGTACCGTTCCAGCCCCGTAATTATTACTTCACAGTACACCGTTTTACATGTACATGTTTATATTTAAACGCGTTGTTTATATCGTATTTCTATAAATATGCTACTTGTCAAAGTAATTCGTTTAAATATAAGTCTGCGAGAGATATGCCGAGCGGAAGGCGATCAAGTGAGTGAGATGACGCTCTGTAGACAAAAGATGCTGGAAAACAAAGGCTGAGGAAGGATAATGCACGCCGTGTATCATACCGAGCATCAGTACGACAGTACCAGTACTACGATACAATACTGGAGTACTGTAGTACCGGCATCAACAACACCCACGCCGCTCAGAAAAGTAGTCCGTCACGCGCCAGGGTCGCGCGTTAAGCGAAAACGTTCCGCGAAAGACCGCGCTGAAGCGAAAACGCGCGGTGTTAACGCCCGTCAAACGGGCGTTTGCTCTCCACCTAATGGTCCTCCATGAGGCCGATCCCTGCGCCTACCTGACCGGGACCAGCCCCGTGGGTACGGCCATCTACGATTGGCGGCTGGGACATGAGAGACACGGTACCGAGACGCGACGACATGTGCCATCGGCGGCCAGGAATGAGGTGACGGGAATGAGGGGAAGCCATGGGAGAGGGGGTACGGTGGAGGCAGGAGAATAGCGGTGGATCAAGGAGGGAGCCCGTTTGTTTACGGTGGAACAAACGGACTGGAATCCACTTTTACCCGTCTCCCGCGTCTTGGTGAGGAGAGCTGATACAGCTCGTTCGTGCAATTACTCCCCTCGTCGGGAAATAATGATGATTTAAATTAAAGAAGGCTCTCTCTTGTCTAGGCCAATCGGTTTCAAAGATGATGCAAATTTGATCAGAGCATGTTTGTTTGCATGTTCACCAAAAGCGCTGTGTGTGATTAATGCAGACTTGATTCCTTGAAAAAGGTTTCTATTTGGTGTTTTAACATCTTAACACCTGCTTTTTTTATTGCCGGAAAGGGTAAAACCTACTCTTATTTTTTTAATCATTTTGATACTGGCAAAAAGATCCCATCGACATAAATTGACAGCCCATTTGTGTAATTCACTGCTGGATGAGCGCCTCCTTCCTACACAATGTCACATCACCGAGGTGGCTTGACCCGCGCACTGCACCATGATGGGCGGCGCGAATTGGTAAAACAAAAAAATAGATGTGATTAAACAGTTCTTACTTTTCGGAATAAAAATTTAATGTTTTTGTATCGTGGGTCCCCCCCACCTTGAGTTTTAGGCCCTAAACAAACGCCACGTTTCCCCCCCCCCCCAACCTGAATCCAGCCCTGGTCCCGCCCCCCCCACCCCGCGCCCTGGGAGACACCTTTGCGCTTAATTTTTAACAGGCGAACGAATGAAAATCAAGGCGGCCGTCAACCTTGAAAAGAACAGCCTTCAAAAAGTCTGATTGCCACCCTAACCCTACACTGTCTAGACCAGGGGGTCGGGCAACCGGCGGTACCGGAGCCGCACGCGGCTGCTCTTTAAGGACCGCTTCCCGTGACGACGTTCATTAAGGACTGTCTCGTATTCGTCACGGTGCATTGCGGCGCTTGAGTTTTATTTTAGCGAATTCGAACAAAGATGGCCCTTCTTCTTCGTATTTTGGCTGCCGACCCCTGGTGTCGGGAAACAACAATAACATTTTTATTGCATAAGTTGCACGCAGTTTCGCATGATCCGTGCGTACGTACGTACGCGTGCTGAACTTCTTTCGCGCCGTACGTAGCCAACCGCGCTAATCGGAGGTGCGCGGGGAAGGACAACAAGCTAAACGCGAAAAAGCAGTCCTAAGGAAGTGAGTTTTCAATCTCGTCGATTTAAAAGTGCATAGTTCAGAGGCTTCCTAATATCGGGTTTTTTGTTTCCTCCGTAAGTTACGTTCTCAATCTTTGCCGTCTCTCTCCTCCTCCTCCTCGTGCTCAAGCCACGCTGTCGCCCGCTCTCTCTTCTCTCCCCCAGCCCCCCTTCACCGGAACAAGCTTCGTTCACTAAGCTTCCGCTCCTCGCTCACAACTCACACGCATTGTTCCCTAGCTCGACCCACGACCCCCCCTTAATCTCCCCCTCATACAACACCACCGTCACCGTTCCCTCTTCGTATTCTCATTACGCGGCTATCACTCATTAAACCCGTTCAATCCATTCAATGTCATTTACTGCCATCAATTTCGCCTTCACCGAAGTCGCGCATGATCATCATCATCACATTGCTTCCTCTCATCCATTTCATTCGCTTCATCTCCACCGTTACATTCACACACGTTGTTGTACCGTCGTTAATTCTGTGTGTAAGGCGCCTTGGTTAATGCGCCGTGTAAAATTCCTTCGAGATAAGACGAGGAGGTTCAGTCCATCCGATGCTCCTTCGCGAGCACTTCTTTGTACTCCTCTTCCGAGAGGGCATTTTGACGCAATCTGCGCGACACAAAAAAACAGACACGGTGAGCTGCGCGGGGGGATGGGGGGGGTTGGTGTGACGCGCGGCGCAACGAACACACGCGCCGATTCACGATCAATCGATTTTTTTTTCGTTTATCGGCACAACCGTCCACAGCGTTACGACGATTCAGTTCATCGACCTGGCAACTAATCCCATTTATGAGCAGATGCTGCACCCCCTCCCCCCCACCACTGTATTCAAATGGAATAATCGATTTCTCACATGTACAATTAAATCAATGTACCATAAGCCAAATAGGTGTAGAGTCTACGGGTCTCTGTGTGAGCGTCTATGGGTCTCTGTGTGAGTCTGTGGGTCTCTGTGAGTCTATGGGTCTCTGTGTGAGTCTGTGGGTCTCTGTGTGAATCTATGGGTCTCTGTGTGAGTCTATGGGTCTCTGTGTGAGTCTATGGGTCTCTGTGCGAGTCTATGAGTCTCTGTGTGAGTCTATGTGAGTCTGTGGGTCTCTTTGTGAGTCTGTGGGTCTCCATGTGAGTCTATGGGTCTCTGTGTGAGTCTATGGGTCTCTGTGCGAGTCTATGAGTCTTTGTGTGCGTCTATGGGTCTCTTTGTGAGTCTGTGGGTCTCCATGTGAGTCTATGGGTCTCCGTGTGAGTCTATGGGTCTCTGTGTGATTCTGTGTGTCTCACATGCGAGTCTGTGGGTCTCCGAGTGAGTCTATGTGTAAGCGTTGAACTTCTTTCGCAAACCGTACGTAGCCAACCGTGCCAATCGTAGATGCGAAATGCAATGCTGCAGGAATGTGCAAGCGGGGACGGCCAACTCGATAGGTCAGGGGGGGGGCTGCGCAATGGCGAGCCCCCCACCTCCACGTGTGCCCAAGACGTAGCCGAACCCCCCTCCAACCCAGCTTAAATATACGCTCCAAGCCTGGTGGTGTTTCATTCAGACGCTGTCTTTCCGACAGACCTGTTCTTCACCTGAGGACGGCCGCTTGCGTTGTGGCCGAAACGTCGTGAGAATTATTTTATTATGTTTTATTTTTATTATTTTATTATTTCCCTTCTACGTGACTTTACCGAAAGAACCAAGAAGACGAACCAGAGTGATCGACGTCGATACAAAGAAACACAATGCGTGTCCGACAACTCTCGCGCTCAGCCGCAGTCCACGACACTCACACCACTTTCTCGACGGTCGCGTTGTCCTGCAACGCGTCCAGCAGAGCGCGTGCCCCCGACATCGTGATCTTGTTCTTGTTCAGCCTTTCACCACGAGACAAGAGACAATCGGGGGGGGGGGGGGTGGAGTGTTATGTATCACGACGTATGATTGGGCCTTTTAGCAAAAATAAACAAGTGAAGAACACGATTTTAGATTAACAGTCGACCGTCCATTAGCAGCAATGCATTTAGAGTGCCAATATCTCATCTCCGTCGGTCTTAAATACTGGAATTGTATGTGGGACAGATCAAACATAGTGGGGCGTTTTTGTTGTTGTTATTGTTGTTGAAACGCATCACAAATAACTTTTGAGGCTTCCATCTCACCGTCAGCCGACGACAATGAGAGAAGAGAGAAAAAAAGTTGAATTACCAGAGTTCTTTGAGACCTTTGTTGGACTTGAGACAATCGGCCAACAGGAAAGCTTCTTCATCGGCTAGATCGTTCTCACCTAACCTGTTCAACGGCAGCAGCAGCAGCGGCGGCAGCAGTGGTGGGTAGTGGCGGTAGCGGTGGGTAGTGGCGGTAGTGGCGGTAGCGGCGGTAGCGGCGGTAGCGGTGGTAGCGGTGGTCTATAGGCCTCACACAGAGACCTATAGACTCACACAGAGACCCGTAGACTCACACAGAGACCCGTAGACTCACAGAGACCAATAGACTCACACAAAGACCCATAGACTCACACAGAGACCCGTAGACTCACACAGAGACCCGTAGACTCACACAGAGACCAATAGACTCACACAGAGACCCATAGTCTCACAAAGAGACCCATAGTCTCACAAAGAGACCCATAGACTCACACAGAGACCGATAGACTCACATAGAGACACAGACTCACACAGAGACCCATAGCCGTTTTACACGGCGCAAATTCACACAAAGCCTCGCAGCGCTTTGCACAAAACACCAGTACATACCATAGGGTCTTTAAAGTGCTGTTCCTGTGCAAGACATCGGCCAAACGCGCGACCCCGGCGTGACCCACTTTGTTGCTCACCAAGCTGCGCCACCGAACCGCACACAAAGACCTCCCGTGAACGACAGTGCAAGCAAGGGTCTCACAGCATCGTCAAGGAGCGTAGACCGTTGTCACGCGAACTCCGACCACCCTCGCGGCGGCGGCCTGTTGGCTCGGCCGTCAAACAAAGACGACGGTGGTCACGGCATCGCGCGGCGCTTTCAGACGCGCTTCTGCGGCCGTCTGGAACGCTCTTCAGTCCGATGTTAGGAAGCCGCCGGAATCTGTTCACTTGCAAATCGGGATTTTAAACTAACTTCTTTAGAACTGCTTTTTGTGTTTAGTTTGTTGTCCTTCACCCGCACCTCCGATTAGCACGGTTGGCCACGTACAGTGCAAATGAAGTTCAACATACATACATAGACTCACACAGAGACCTATAGACTCACACAGAGACCCATAGACTCACACAGAGACCTATAGACTCACACAGAGACCCATAGACACTCACACAGAGACCCATAGACTCACACAGAGACCCATAGACTCACACAGAGACCCATAGACTCACACAGAGACCCATAGACTCACACAGAGACCCACAGACTCTACACCTGCATTTAAAGGCCCCCACCTATTTGGCTTATGATACATACAGTGCGAAATAAGTTCAGCGTACGTACGTAGAGCATCTATTATGTGGGGCACGGCACAACAAGGGTGTGCTGTGGCTATAGCCACATTCAGCCACCTCTGTCTCTCCCGCGCTGATACTGACACGCTTGCGCCTCTTCAGTCGTCACATTCATTCATTCATCAGTTAATTCCTTAATTTAATAATGGGGGGGGGGGGGGTTCATTTTCGTCGCTGTCGCGTGACGACTCGCACCTGATGAATTCGAGTGTGGCGTTCACCTCCAGTGCGTCCGCCAGGCACTCGGCTCCTCTGTCCCCAACTGCATTTCCCCAAAGGCTGCGCCGAGGCAGGGAGGGAGACGGGGAGACAGAGCGGGAGACGGGGAGACAGTCGGGGAGGGAAGGAGAGAGGGCGGGAGACAGAGTGAGAGATGGGGTGACAAAGTGGGAGACGGAGACAGATGGGTGATTATAATCCCACCTCTTAGGTGGCAAACCGACTCAGGGGTCAGAGCATTGAGTGACCCACTGTTGAGAGCTGGGTTTGAATCGGGATATTAAGCTGCCTGCGATCAAACCGGGTTTGCACTTAAATTTTGGAAATATAAATAAATATATATACATTCCGACTGCAACGCGATGAACAATTTCAGCTGGGCGTGCGAGATAATGAAGGAATTTCAGAAGCAATTCTGTGACATCTCCGGCACGGGTTGTTCTCCAAGGCGCGCCGTGTGACGTCGTCTTAAAGTGCGGCTCAAGATTTGTTGAATTACTTTCGCACCGTACGTAGCCAATCATGTTAATCAGAGGTGCGGGGGAAGGACAACAAACTAAACACAAAGGAAGTCCTAAAGAAATTAGTTCGCCAATCTAGACAATTTAAAAGTGCATAGCTCCAGTGACTTCCTAACAGCGGAAGGAAGAGAGCGTTCCAGACGGCCGCAGAAGCGCGTCTGAAATCCCCCCGGCGATGCGGTGGCTGAGCCAAAAGCCGCCGGTGCGAGGATGGAATTATCGCGAAACACTCGTGAAGAAAAAAGGCATTTGGTTTATCCATTCATAGGCACGATTTTTAAATCCTTTATATTAAGTTCACTTGCTTGCTTGCTTGCACGCTTACGACCGTGCAAATCTTTCGGTCGTTTTTTAACCCACTTCCCGTGATCCAATCGAGCTGACATTTTGCACACAGACTCGTTGTGTTTTAGGAAAAAAAAATGTAAAATATCAATGTGATGAAAATGAAACTCTTACTCAAGAAAAACTGAAATGAATAAAAAAATAAAACCGATGCCACGCATATAAAGGATTTATAGTGAAAAACTTTGTTATTACGGGTTAATTTTTCCTTCCTTATTTTCTTCTAAATGTTACCCGCAACGTTCCGCAATGGCGCGTAAATGAGGTTTTATTGTTGAGATCGCAGCCGCCACCCTTCACGAACCTCCGGCCGATTTGCTAAAAAAAAAAAAAATCACCCGAGCGCAAATTTCCCTTCGTTTGACATTGAAGCAGCGGTACAAGCAGGAAGAACATTCACTCTTGCGCAACTCACCGCACGCAAGTTTAAGCGTGGGCCCGCAGTCACACCCACACTTTCCGTCTCGCCGCTCAGACATAGCCACAGAGGTCGCAAACGGGTTTTGATTCCTTACCCATACCCGTACCCGGCCGCACCAGGGTCGCAAATGGGTACCCGTGCCCAGCCGGGTACGGGTAGCCGTTCCCTACCCGTACCCGTACCCTACTCGAAATGAGTGACAAATGGTTACTCACCAGTGACTCACGGCCTACCCGTACCCGTACCCTGCCGCACCAGGGTCGCAAACGGCTACCCGTACCCGGCCGGGTACGGGTAGCCGGGTATCGGGTAGGGTACGGGTATCGGGTACCCGGTTGCGACCTCTGCATAGCCATGATTACACTGGTCAACAAAAAAAAACATTTTTTTCTGGCTTGGACTTTTGCAGCTGTTTTAGACTAATTTCAGGGTGCCGATTCCAAATCTGATCTCAGATTTGCTCTATCACATCTCATTTTTATGCTATCGGCATACCCCATTTTCATTGATTTTACCTGAAATTAACTCTGTCACTTATGATTGCAAGTTGTTGCGAGTCAGTGACTGCTTTAGTGTTAAAATATGGTGCTGTATTTTTAGGATAGTGTGTTTATAATATCATTTTATGTAGATATCCACATTTATTTAAGATTTTTCTTCTGCAGTTTTGATTGAAAATGCAATATTTGATATCTCAAAAACCTGATGTGATAGACAAAAACTGATGCCACATTTAGAATCAGCACCCCAAAATTACCTTAACACCGTTGGAATACCTTATGCCAGAAAAAGTGTGTTGACCAGTGTTATCTTCCCAATCAACCAGGTTGCCACTGCCTTTGTGTTCCTTCACTTGACAGTCTTCCCCACTGCATTTCCCGAAGATTTTAAATGGCTAGCGAGGGCAGGAATGTGGGTATATAGATGTATGTTGAACTTCTTTCGCGCCGTACGTAGCCAACCGTACTCATCGGAGGTGCGGGCGTAAGGACAACACATCTCCCATTAGCACTGCTGGCTACGTGCGGTGCGAAAGAAGTTCAGCGTACATATGGGCGACCCCCGATTGATAATGGCTCGCCTTGCAACCCCCAGCTTTAAAGACATTTCTTAGTCAGTAGGACCGCCACAGTAACGACCAAAACTCGTATCCACGACCACCCAACGACTGGTACCAACGCCCAGTGAAGTGATGACGAGTGTGTGCATGTCATGCTGCAGACTCCGAGTGTAGTGTATAGTGGTGTAGTGTAGTGTATAGTGTAGTGTATAGTGTAGCGTATAGTAGTGTATAGTGTAGTGTAGTATATAGTAATGTACAATGTAGTGGATAGTGTAGTGTATAGTGTAGTGTATTGTGTAGTGTATAGTGTAGTATATAGTCGTGTATAGTAGTGTATAGTGTAGTATATAGTGTAGTATATAGTAGTGTATAGTGTAGTGTATAGTGTAGTGTATAGTGTAGTGTATAATAGTGTATAGTAGTGTACAGTGTAGTGTATAGTAGTGTAGTGTATAGTAGTGTAGTGTATAGTGTAGTATATAGTAATGTATAATGTAGTGGATAGTGTAGTGTATAAGTAGTGTAATGTATAGTAGTGTATAGTGTAGTGTATAGTGTAGTGTATAGTGTGGTGTATAGTAGTGTATAGTGTAGTGTATAGTAGTGTATAGTGTAGCGTATAGGCGATTCCCATCCGATTCAATAACCTGCACACAAACTTCCCCCGTTGACCTGCCCAGCAATCCATCGAGCCAATGGTTTACCCAAGGACCTAGTGCCCGGCGCAAGACTTACAGGATCACTTTGAGCGACTTGCTGTGCTTGATGGCGTTGGCGAGGGGGACCATGCCGTCACCGGTGATGCGGTTTTCTCCCAGCCTGGCGGAGCCGCAAAACAAGACGAAGAACAAGGCATAGAAATAGTCGATCACCAACAGTTCCGGTGAAGCGGTGGTTTGTTCAACGCGAGATTAACGGCGCGCGACGCATTCACGCGGCCGTTTGACGACGATGGACGTGTGTGAGAAAGCTTAATGGCTCATCGGATTCCTCCGGTACAGATTAAATATTCCGATCCTGAAAACGTCCGCGCGTGTTAGCTCCGTCCCATTCGTCCGTCCTTCTGCCCGCGACGCTATCGGGCGAAATAACTCGCGGGAAAGACGGTAAAACACAAATCGTAAAACTTTAGGATAAGATCACGTCGCTGTTAGGGGCTTGCCATATTGAAAACTGCCCAAATTAGTGAAGGGGGCACTCCCCAGTGTCACGCGGATCAAATGTTTCCTGCCCGTCCGGTGTGAGCGCAACCTTTATGAAGAATAACCGTAGGTGGTGTCAAGATGGTCGGACACCAAATATATAAATTTTGTGAGGCATCAAGTTGCTGCATTGACCACACAGTGCTTGTGGTGAACATGCACATAAAACATCCTCTGATAATATTTGACGCGTTGTCTTTGGTTCTTTCGGTAAAGTCACGTAGGTATGAAATAAAATAAATTAAATCACGACGTTTCGGGCGCAACATAAGCAATCATCATCAGGTGGGAAAACCACAGCAAGGAAATGTTTATTTTATACCTACATGACTTTACCGAAATAACCAAAGAGCAATTCCTGCAGTCACGAAAGCTTCAAATCAAGTTTGAGGTGTTGAGATGTTCAACCGGCAAACCTTTTACAAGGCGACCTTAACAATCACTCGTTGTTTACAAGGACAAATCCATGCTATAAAGCGTTATGTGAATACGTGTCCGGGCTGGTGGTTTGGCGATGAAGACTGCGACGGCAGTAACATTCAATTTACTGCCCCTCTTGTTGATCCTCGCAAGCCTCGCCGAGTATCACGATTATTCACAGGAGGGTCCTGCCCAAGTTTTCGCGGTTGCCACGTGTAATCCGCGTTGACACATCAAGCAATTCGCAGGCAACCTTGCAGCACCGGGACGCTTTCCCTCCGTCACCGATTGTGCATCGGGGGTTTACTTTCAGCTGTTGGCGAAAAACCGAAGAACCCCGCGGAGAACGGACAAACATCACACAGCAGCAAGGCTCCAGAGTTCGAGCATCGAACTCGGAACCTTCTTGCTGCGAGGCACGATCGTTATAACCGCTGCGCCGCCGCCCTGCCCCGCGATGGCTCACGCGAGCGACTTGAGGTGGCTGCTCTTGGTGACGAGCTCGGCAAGCAACGGGGTCGACTCGTCCGTGAGTTGGTTTTTAAAGAGCCTGCGTGAATGGGGGGGGGGGGGACGACAACCCGGCAGAAAACAACGGAAGCAACGGAGGCGCCGTTAGTACGGTGTGTGTACGTCGTTACGCTGCGCGTTGCGGGGACGCCTGTTTGAAGCGCCCCCCCGCCTCTTGCGCTCTTTTACGCGTTCTTGAGCGCGCGCTTTGTCCGATCGCCGGGTGCGCGGGGTCACACCGACTGTGAAGACTCGCACGAGCATCGGCCGCGCGACCGGGGTCACTCTGGAAATCGCGCGCAACGTAATCGCGGCCCGCAGACAAGGGGGCAGTTGCGCAATAAACGTGAAAATTGAACGGCGCATATTCGTCGGGACTGTGGCGACCGATCAACAGTTCGCAAACGTGTCACGCGGCGATGCAACGCATCGCTGCTGCGAATCGCCGGGCAGAGCGATGCTTTAGATCCGAGCCCGCCTCTACCGTGAACCACGGAGTTGTGTGATTGCTCGCAACCGCTTGCAGGAAAGGTCCACAGACAAGCAACTCGGTTCCATGCAAACGAGTTGCGTAGGGTCAACGGCTTAGGTGCCAGGGGAATGTACAAATTGGTTTGTGGAAAACGTGATTTTTTTTAAACAAGCTGTCTAACAATTCCCACCGAGATGCATCGTCCGTGCCGTCATTTACCCCAGGAAGGTGACGATGTTGTGCTTTATCAGTTCAGGAATCAGGATGTCGACGCCTCTGTCCGTTATCCTGTTGATGCTGAGTCTGCAAGACAAAACCGCGCAAGATTAAAAAATAAAAAAGATAATGCCGCCGATTAATCGGCGAGGACGTCTACCGGATATAACAATGAAGCGAAAGCGCAGCGGAGAGCGCACTGCACGACGGACATGACAGGCCGGTGAGTTATGATTTTATTTCTATTAGTATTTCTATGATTTTATAATCAATGTTTATTATTTACTTATTTTTACGTACGTGACTTTACCGAAAAAACCTAAGAGTATGATAGGTCGAGTCCGATTCCCAGCCACAAATAGCGTCAGCGGCGAGTGGTATCGGTCGGACCTGGGTCCCCAATTTCACCAACCCGTGCTGACCAGCGTGGTGAAGTATGGTCAAACGACCGACAAAGTGTTACGGGGAGGCCTTCATCCAGCAGTGGATTGGTAAAATGGCTATACAAGTACAAAGCTGTGAAATGCTTAGCGCTATGAAATCCTGGTATCTTGCCTCCTGATTTATTACGAAGAGGAGTAAGGGTTCATGGACAGATGGACCATACACATTGGAGCAATCTCCGCATTAAAAAAAATATATAATCAGATGAAAAGCAAATAACATCACCTGCTTTCAGGGCCAGGATCACTCTGTAAACTCTGTCCAAGAACACAATATCGACAATACGACTTTTAAAAGCCTAACGTGATCGATGGGATCACATGTACTTAATGTAAAAACAGTCGCGAGCCATTCAACAATAATCCCCAGTCCCCTCCACCACTCCCCCCCTCTACCACCCACCCCTAAGTATGTTGAACTTATCTTGCACCGTACGTAGCCAACCGTGCTAATCGGAGGTGCGGAGGAATGACAAACTTACTACGCGTCTATGGGTCTCTGTGAGAGTCTATGGGTCTCTGTGTGAGTCTATGGGTCTCTGTGTGAGTCTATGGGTCTCTGTGTGAGTCTATGGATATCTCTGTGTGAGTCTATGGGTTTTTGTGAGTCTATGAGTCTTTGTGTGAGTCTATGGGTTTCTGTGTGAGTCTATGGGTCTCTGTGTGAGTCTATGGGTCTTTGTGTGAGTCTATGAGTCTTTGTATAAGTCTATGGGTTTCTGTGTGAGTCTATGGGTCTCTGTGTGAGTCTATAGGTCTTCGTGTGAGTCTATGCATGTGTGTATGTTGAACTTCTTTCGCACCGAACGTAGCCATTCTTGATAATGGGAGCTGCGGTGGGTTAGGACAACAAACTAAACACAAAAAGCGGTTCTCAAGAATGAGTGTTCACTCGAGATTTAAAAGTGCACAGCTCCGGTGGCTTCCTCACAACTCCCGATGTGACGAGTTCGCCCTCAATCAGCTCGTCTTAAGAGAAGTTTCGCAGCAACCCACGCACAAGAAAGGAGGGAGGGAGGCGGACGAAGATACGAAGAGGAACAACCAAACCTGAGATCGGAGAATTTTCCGATGCAGGGCAGCAGCTGCTGCAGGCCGAGGTCTCCGATGAAGTTGTTGTCGAGTTCCGCGACGACGGGCCGAGGCAGGTGGCGCAGCAAGTAGGACAGGCAGGTGCAGTCCGCCGGGCCCAGCGACGTGTAGTTCAGCTTCACGTGCCCGCCGGCAAAGTCGCGCGCCGCCTTGCGCGCCACCTTCTCCTCCTGGAACTCGAACAGCCAGCGTAGCACCCACACGAAATCCGGCGTCAGGTGCCCGTCGCGGTCGTTCAGCCCGCGGACGTGGTCCTTGACGCTGCGCCTCAGCTGCTTCCTCACGGCGGCCCGCTTGCGCCGCACCGAGGCCTCGTCCGACAGGCGCGCCAGCAGCTCGCCGTGCCTCTTGGAAAGCAGGCCGCTCGCAAACTGGCACACGGCGCGGCGGTTGGCCCCGCCGCTGCCCGCGAGGGGCCGTCGAGACCCTGGCGGTGCCTCCTCCTCCGCCGCCGCCGCGGCGACGCACGAGCCGAGCGCGCCGACCACCCGCCTGACCGCCTTGGGCCGCACGGCGTTCGGGAAGTGGGCGAGCAGCGCTTCGGGTCCCAGCTCGGCGCTCGCCACCGCGTACAGCGCCGCGAAGAGCGCCTGCACCGTGAAGTGCACGAAGCCGTACACGTCGCCCTCGCCGAAGCCCGCGTACCGCCGGGTGTGCACCGTCGCGCCGAGGGCCAGGTCCCGCGGCGTCACGCCGCAGGCGTCGAGGTCGGGCGCGGTGAATGACGTCCGCGCGGCGAGCAGGCCGACGTGCGCTAGCTTCCCGATCCGCAGCAGCGCGTCCCCGTTGGCGCTGAAAAGCGTCGTCCGGCTGGTCGGCGTCGCCTTCGACTCGCCGCGGGTCAGGAACACCTCGAGCATCGACAGGTAGATCTCGGTGACGGTCGACACGCCGCCGCCGGCGCCGCCGCCGCGGCCGCCGATCCTGTCGTAGCACTTGGAGACGATCCAGCAGTAGAGCGGCACCTGGCAGAGGCTCCGGATGTCCGCGTTGGTCCGGATGAGCTCGCACGCGTTCCTCCTGGCGCCCTCGTCACTGTGGAACTTCTGCTGGTACCGCAGGACGGCGTCGTCGGAGAAGCCGCGATCGCCACCCTCCTGCACACGTGCACGTCCAGCGGCTGCAGGGACGCGCCCGTCCGGGCCGTCACGATCTTCTTGGAGCCCCTCAACACGTTGCCCTGCAGGAGGTTCTTGAGGAGGTCGGCCATCGGGACGGGCTCCTCCGTCGACGAGCAGACGCGGCCCTCGCCCAGGAAGTCTTCGCGGAACTCGTCGATGGCGTCGAAGCAGAAGAGGACCTTCTCGGGGTGGCCGGCGACGTAGCGCACGACCACGTCGAGGCCTCCGCCGCCGCCGCCGCCGCCGTCGTCGTCGTCGCCGGGGCTGCAGCAGTGGTTGAAGAGCAGCTCCCGGAGCGAGAGCTCCTTTTTTACGACGTTCAGCTGTCCGCAGCCGAAGGCGAACACCAGCTCGAAGCAGCTCAGGAGCCTGCCGCGGGACCACTCGCCCGTCAGCCTCTGCAGCAGCGTGGTCTTGCCGCTGCCGGCGTCTCCCGTCACCAGCAGCACGTCCTTCCGCTCCCGGTCGCTCAGCCACTCGCCTCGAGCCAGCGAGTCGAGGGTGACGCACTCGGACGGGCGGCCCGGCTGCGCCAGCGCCTGCAGCCGCACCTCCACGTAGACGTCGTCCAGGAGGGCGTGCTCGCGACGGCTGTAGGCTAGCAGGTGGCGCGAGCTCGACTCGTGGTGGTCCTGCAGCTTGCGCTGGAACGCGTGGACTGCACCGAAGGGTCGTGGGGGGGGGCGGGCGGGGGGGAAACGCGTGGGGGTTGGCGAGCGGCCGAGCCGGTTGGGTTTACGATCCGCTTGTGTTATCGCCGGTCTATTTATTCATTGATATGTTTGTTCTCAGGTAAGGCCCACTGAGCTACGTAGCCTCTTTTTCAGACGCGACCTCCTGGCCATCGCAAGTGACAGCCCGACGAAGTGGCTTATCGCGTGGACATTTACAGCAGTAGCCAAACACTCTTTTTACAAGGGGCCAGTGCAGGGAGGAAAGAATAGGAGTGACGTGGTCACTGGTGTGGGCCTTACCTTTGTACGTTACAAAAAAAAAAAGTCTTTATAGTTTTAGTTTAAATAACTCGTCGTAAATTGTTGTGGCCGCCGTAGCCCGCGGGCGTGCCCGTTGCGACGCCGAGCGCCCTACGACACCTGGGGGCTTCAGCGGTCCCTGCTCGGTGATCTTCTTCACGTCGACCAAGTCCAGGAAGGCCGTCGCGCTTTGCGGGCCCTTGGCGTCAAGTAAATTGAGCAGGGTTCGGACCTTGCGGGAGGGGGGGACGACACACACGGCAGCGCCAAGAGATGGATGAAATGAAAGGCGCTCACGGAATTATTACACAGCGAATGCGAGTTTTGCTGTAGATACGTGCACACCGTGTCGAGGACTCGGTCTCGCAGATTGACTGCTGTGTCACATTCACACGGTGGTCAACCACCACACTGCAGCTCACAATAACACACCCACTCACTCACCCACTCACCCAATCACTCACTCACCCACTCACTCACTCACTCACTCATCCACTCACCCACTTACTCACTCACTCACCCACTCACTCACTCACCCACTCACTCACTCTACTCACCCACTCACTCACCCACTCACCCACTCACCCACTCACTCACCCACCCACCCACTCACTCACCCACCCACCCACTCACTCACCCATCCACTCACTCACTCACTCACTCACCCACCCACCCACCCACCCACCCACCCACCCACCCACCCACCCACCCGCTCACTCACCCACTCACTCACCCACCCACCCGCTCACTCACCCACTTACCCACTCACTCACCCACCCTCCCACTCATTCACCTACTCACCCACCGACTTGATAACTCACCCACCCACAAACTCACTCACCCACTCACCTACTCACTCACTCACCCATCCACTCTCACCCACTCACTCACCTACTCATTCACCCAGCAGTTTGAAAGAAATGAATTTTCAATCTAGATGATTTAAAAGTGCATAGCTGCAGTGGCTTCTTAATATCAGAACGAAGCTTTCCAGACGGCCGCAGAAGCGCATATAAAAACGTGTGATGCAGTGACCGTCTTTGTTCGATGACTAGCGAAAAGCCGAGTGTTGTTTGGCACGATGTTCCGACGTTTTGCTCCACGTGCTGGGAATTCCATCCACAATTGAATATTGCTAATGCCTGTGACATTTTCCCTGCACCCTCCGATGAGCACGGTTGGCTACGTACGATGCGAAAGAAGTACAACATACATATGTAGAGGAGTGAAATAGGACGTGACGTCAGGTGTGCCGTTCAGTGCGATGACGTCACGTCTCCTAGAGTACTTAAGGGAGACCCCGTGACGAGAGCGGGGTCACTGTAGGAACGGGTGATGGTAGAAGGGTAGAGAGGGAACCAGGGGTAGAGAGAGGGATCAAGAGGTGAGTCTGAAGAGAAGCCGGTGGTAGCCGTAGAGGTGCTTCTCTCTCCGATCGGTGGAGTCGGCAGAGTCCCCGATCCGACACGAGAGAGAGAGAGACCGGAGCTAGCCGGGCTGGGACCAGAGCAGGGTCGTGTGGCAGGACTCAGTGTAGGACCCCTAACCCCTGGGAAGTTGTATACCCTGGTGTGTTGTTGTTATATCCTTGATAAACCTTTGACGGAAGCCTCTCAACTTACCTGCGTCTCCAAGTGCGTCTGTGGGAACTCCTCAACACCTATAACATGTACGCATACACTGTACAAATTTGAGGAATAACGCTCAATCACAGAATTGAAAAAAGTAAATAAAAACCTCCACCTGCTCGGGCCTCGTGTAGGAGGGCAGCAAGATCTTCTCCCGGTCCTCCGCGCCGAGCGCCCCCTGCTGCACCAGCTCCTCCACCACCTTCGCCACGTCGTCGAAGCTCTCCACCAGCGCCAGACGGATCCTCCTGAGCCTCGCCTCCGGATCTTCTCCCACGCAAGAAGCGCACCGGGCGTCCAGCTCGTCCCGCAGCGCCACCAGCGGCGCACGCATCTCGGCGGGCGGGTCGACGCAGCCGCGCGCCCACAGCGCCAGCAGCAGCGCCTGCTCCACCTCCTCGCCCTTGCCCTCAGCGATCGTGAGCAGACGGCGGGCAGCCTCGGTGGGCCGCCGGTAATCCACGTCCTCGTGCTCCTCATGGTTGATGAAGCCCCACGCCACCATCGAGTCGAGGACGCTGGAGACGCAGGGCGCCATCGCGCGAGGCAGCCGCTCGCGCTGGCTCTTGAGGAACCGCTGAGAGGTCCAGCCGGCGCCGGCCATGTCCGCGGCGCCGTGCCGTCCGAGGGCCGTAGCCGTCGGCCACCGCCGGCGTTTTTATTTGCTGCCGAGAGCGAAAGGAAACGACTGCAGCGGCGGTCTGCGTGACTGCGCCGGCGCGGAATGCGGCACATTTATACCGCTGGGCGGACAGAACAGGTGGAGGGAGGGTCTTCTTGGTTCTTTTGGTAAAGTCACGTAGAAGGGAAGTAATAAAATAATAAAAATAAAACATAATAAAATAATTCTCACGACGTTTCGGCCACAACGCAAGCAGCCGTCCTCAGGTGAAGAACCTGTTCTTCACCTGAGGACGGCTGCTCTTCACCTGAGGACGGCTGTTCTTCACCTGAGGACGGCTGTTCTTCACCTGAGGATGGCTGCTTGCGTTGTGGCCGAAACGTCGTGAGAATTATTTTATTATGTTTAATTTTATTATTTTATTACTTCCCTTCTACGTGACTTTACCGAAAGAACCAAGAAGATGAATCCCTGCAGTCACGAAAGCTTTAAATCGAAATGTAGGTGGGGGGGGGATTTAAGAAACCCGCACCGTTGACTGAACTGCTGCGCCAGAAGATAAAAATTAACCCGTAAAAACAAAGTTTTTCACTATAAATCCTTTATATGCGTGGCGGCTAGAGTCCTCTCGTCCTCTGGCTTGAGATGGCTGCCACCTATGGGTTAGATGATTGTCTGCCACCATTAAGCAATTGGTAATTAAATATTTAAAAAAATTTCCCTAAACAGTGTAAAATTTTGGAAAAAATTTTTCACGAAAATTAATTGTCACGCACAACGAGTCTGTGTGCAAAATGTCAGCTCGATTGGATCACGGGAAGTGGGTTAAAAAACGACCGAAAGATTTGCACGGTCGTAAGCAAGCAAGCAAGCACGCAAGCACGCAAGCAAGCAAGTGAACTTAATATAAAGGATTTAAAAAGCGACAAAGGCGACTCCTGGATTTTCACCTTTACGGCGCTCGACGATATGCCACAGACCACAGCAGCTCCCACTTGACCACCTTTAGTGACCCGCGAATAGTTCTGCGCCGGGAGGACTTGGATTTGTTGGCAAGCTTAAATGTCGACTCAAAGCGTGTTACATCGAGCAGTAGGCTGACACGAGGGTTGCACATCGACATTGGTATTTATACAAATATTTTCGCGTAACGGTCTGCGATGCGCTGGCTTTTCACAGGTGAAAACAATCCACGTTGAATTGTATTGAGCAGTCCACTAACAATTCTCTATTGCAACTATATTGGGTATCAAGATTGGCCCAGTTATTCTTAAAACGCAAGGTGATCATGGGTGAAGATACAAATGGTGGGTAGGATGAGTAAAACATGTTTGCTGTGCTTCCCCCGCACCTCCGTACGTAGCACGGTTGGCTACGTACGGTGCGAAAGAAGTTCAACATACATAAATATTGCACTATATACTACACATACAACACTATACAATACGCTATACATTACACTATACATTACTATACACTACACTCTCCATTACTATACACTACTATACCCTACACTATACACTACTATACTCTACACCACTCTACCACATTGAAAACGAATTTCTTTAGATGCGATTTTTGTATTTAGTTTGCTGTCCTGCCCCCACACCTCCGCACGTAGAGCGGTTGGCTACGTACGGTGCGAAAGAAGTTCAACGTACATACATGTGCACGTTTGTACGCTCCACTCCTGGACGAGGGCTTTCTCACACGACGTAGGTCATGGGCGTGAATTAACCACACGTCACCATGCAGGACAGTGGTGACTGACAATTGTCCATCGCGCCGAAACGTGGCCAGCCATTATAAGGGTGCCGATGGCGGGAAGGAATCAACTCCCCCTGTACATGAAGCAGTCCCCCCTCTTCTTGGTTCTTTCGGTAAAGTCACGTAGAATGGAAATAATAAATAAAAATAATACATTTTTATTATTTCCATTCTACGTGACTTTACCGAAAGAACCAAGGAGATAAATCCCCGCAGTCACGAAAGCTTTAAATCGAAACAGTCCCCCCTCCTTAACCTCCTTCCGTTCCTCTCTTAAACCCTCGCGCCTTCTCTATTGCCCCATTCTCTCTCTCACCTCGCCCCCTCCACTCTCCTTCCCGTCCCTCCCCTATAGCCCTTTCGCGATCCCCTGAGTAGCCCCTCTATGGCCGACGTCACTCATTCCTCAACCCTTGCAGCACCCCCCTCACCCCCCCATTCTCCCCATCCATCGCCGTTGTCCCGCTCTGTCATCGTTTTCTAAGCCGCGCCCGTAGTGTGCGCCTTGAGCGAAGGCGGTTTCACTCAAGGCATTCTATAAATATGAATTTGATTCGACGCTGGGGAGGGGCGACAGTCGAGGGCAAGGAATGGCTCCCCATTAACTCATCTCCGAGGGTGACGTGGCCCAGCGGCCGCGCCGGTGCCACCAATTTTATGAACGGTAGGGCCCCCCTCCCTCCATCCAGGCACTATCCCACGGCCTCACCCCACATGGTTTTCGAGGTCTGACGAGACCGGGCGCATTCCTACGCTCACGCGGTCATAGGCAAAGCGTGAAAAATATGCCTTCGTGGATTCTGTACGTCATCTTAAGGGCCAGCAACAACAAAAAGCGAACCCTTATGGCGTGACCCGATGAAGGTTGCTGCCGCTATCGCCAAAATCGTCGTTTTATCTGCTCACAAGTCCTTGGCACGTATCTCTAACATCATAATAACAGCTGTACAATTAAACTCTTAGTTTTTCGGTAAAGTCACATAGGTAAAAAAATGAAATTAAAATTAATAAAAATAAAATAATAATAAAATTATTTTTATTAAAATGAAATTAAAATTTTTAAAAATAAAAGAACATTTTTTTTGTTAAAATTTTTTTTTCATTTTTTTACCTACATGACTTTACCAAAAAAACTAAGAGTATGAATCCTCGCAGTCACGAAAGCTTCAAATCTAGAAGCTGTACAATGGTGTACTGGCACGGCTGGCTCTGATTAGCACGGTTGGCTACGTACGGTGCGAAAGAAGTGCAACCTATATACGCATTTCCCTTCTCAATCGTAAGCTTCATTTTGTTACACGCTTGTTTATGCAGGAATATCTCACCGAGTCTCAAGACTCTTATTCGGGAGGCTCCTGCCAAGCTTTTCGCAGCAGGGGACGATGTTGCTATCAGTAGTCTTAAATGAGGACAGGGTTCCCTAGCTTTACGCAAGCTCCGTTTGTGGGATTTCTCGCTGTATATGCAGGCAACGCATTTCTACCAAAGATTTGCCATACGCAATTTGAATTCACTCAGCTGCGGTGGCCATGCGGTCGGACGTGGGACAACGGCTATGTGTGTACTGTGTGTGTACTGCGTGTGTACTGCATGCACGGTCTGTGTACCTTGTACGGTGTGTGTACTGATTGTGTACTGATTGTTTTACCATACGTGCTACTCGGCAGGCATCCGTCTCCTCGTGCGGTTTCACTTTGTGCGCCCCCTTTTTTGGAATGCATCTCCTTACGCATAACGCAAGGGAAACCTTTACTTTGCAGCCAGATGTGATTGGTCAATATCGGTCACATGGGGGTTTTTTCCTTTCTTTTTTGCTATGGGAGGAAACTGTGGAGAACCCAGGTAGAAATCCGTGCAGCCCAGAGGGGGGGGGTGGACACACACAATCGCCAGAGAGAAAGGCCACCCCTAGTCAGGGACCGATCTCAGGCCCTTCTCGCCATGACGCAGGAGCGCCACCGCTGCGCCACCATCCCGTGGCACCAATGCCCGCCGGACTATCGGCTCCCTGGGCAGCGGGGAGACCTCGAACGCCCTGCGAGGCGCGTTGCCGCACAACCTGGAGCCGAGGGCTTTGGGGGCAAAGCATTGGTGAGTCACGGCGAGCTCCGAGAAACTCCCTGTGAGCCGGACAAGAGTTGGTCAGGACAGCGAGTGGGTTCGCTCGCGAGGGCAGCCAGCGCTAACCCGCCTTGCGTTACGTTGTGTGTTTCCCCTGGCGTCCTCCAGTCTCTCTCCCTCTCTCTCCTTGTCTCTCTCAAAGCTTTCGTGACTGCAGGGATTCATCCATCCCAGCATAAATAGTCGCTCCAAGCCTGGGTCGTGCCATTCAGACTCTGCCTTCTCGACAGACCTGTTCTCCACCTGAGGACGGCTGCTTGCGTTGTGGCCGAAACGTCGTGAGAATTATTTTATTATGTTTTATTTTTATTATTTTATTATTTTCCTTCTACGCGACTTTACTGAAAGAACCAAGAAGATTCTTTCACACGTTATAAAAAGATCTCAACGCAGGACTCCATTAAAAATGAGTCTTGCAACTCCATCGGGGGCTTTTCCTGGGTGATGCAAGGACAATATTTATCATGAGTATTTTATAAATAAATGTGGATATTCCCCACCGCATACTGTCGTGGGTGGATATGCACAGCTGGTCAAGCAGATAATAATTTATTGAAGGAGGTGATTATAATAATTATTGTAATTAAGTAATTGTGATTACCCTTATCCGTTGGTCATTGTGCCTCGCGGCGATTCGTTCCACCCGGAGGTTTTCGCCGCTCTATTCCAGATCTCTCGCGACGCTCGCGAGGGCGCGACATGGACGGCCCATCTGTCAAGGGGAGACACAAGAAGAAGGGGCGACCGTCAGCGGTGCGTGCGATGCGAAACTTCGGGCGAAAACGTTTATTTTTGGAAGTGAATTAACCACAGACTCACACAGAGACCCATAGACTCACACAGAGACCCACAGACCCACACAGACCCATAGACTCACAGAGACCCACAGACTCACACAGAGACCCATAGACTCACACAGAAACCAATAGACTTACACAGACACCCACAGAAACCTAAGGACTCACACAGAAACCCATAGACTCACACAGAGACCCATAGGCTCTAACAGAGACTCATATACTCACACAAAGACCCATAGACTCACGCAGAGACCCATAGACTCAGAATGTTTATGTATCATGGAGGAATCCAATGAGCAATGAAGCTCTTTTTCACCGATGTTCAGACCCATAGACTCAGATATCGCCACAGAGTGAATCAGCTACCTGCTGACCTAGATATTTGTTGTAATTTATTTTGTTTTTGTCTGCAAGCAGATTTGCCCTTTCTTTGGCTATGCGGAAGTGCAGCGCACCAGTCTGCGATCCTTCCTGTCTGAATTTATTTTTACAACAGAGACATTGCCAACAATCTGTGGTTTGCCCGTTACAAAAAACTAGTTAATATCGTCTTGAATGCCACCGTTTGGGCTCATAAATATAGGCTGGATTCCTATAAGACATTTAGCAAGCAGTCTTAATTAGACACCACAATGTTCTGAAATGGGTAGGAAAATACATTTTCACTGTAGGCTGATTGATGTAAAGATATGTTGGTGTACTGCACAAGTGCGTTGGTCTAACGCATGTGTGTGTGGTAGGTCAGTGCAATGGTCTCAACTTATAATATGTACTTCATCACAGCAATTATTCCAGTAAGCCAATCACTGGGCTTCAAATTATAAGTCATGTCATACGTACGTGCGTACGTTTGTATGATGGACTTCTTTTGCACCGTACGTAGTCAACCGTGCTAATCGGAGGGTGCAGGAAAAACGCCATAGGCATTAGCCCTCTCCTCTTGACTATTCAGCTGCCGACAAAACTCCCAGCACATGGAGCAAAACGTCGGGACATCGTGCCAAACAACACATGGCTTGCGGCCGGCCATCGGACAAAGACGGTGGCCGCCGCATCGCGGGGCGCTTTCTGATGCGCTTCTGCGGCCGTCTGGAACGCTCTTCCGTCCGCTACTAGGAAGCCACTGGAGCTATGCACTTCTAAACATCATCTAGATCAGGGGTGGGGAACGTCCGGCCCGTGAGCCGTATAAGGCTCGCGAAATAATTTGGCAGTTCCAGCCATCACATTAGGGGTGAGTTAATTAAATGTTTGACCAAAAATAACAGGCTAATCTTTAAGTTTATACTTTTGTATGGCCCGCGAACGATGTTATTAATGTCCAAATGGATCTTGGCAGAAAAAAAGGTTTCCCACCCCTGATCTAGATTGAAAACTCATTTCTGTCAAACTGCTTTTTAGTGTTTTAGTTTTTTCTCCTTTTCTCGCATAGACTCACGCAGAGACCCATAGTTTGTTGTTCTTCCCACACACCTCCGATTAGCACGGTTGGCTACGTACGGTGCGAAAGAAGTTCAATATACATACATAGGCTCACACAGAGACCCATCTTTTCTTGTCTTTCCCCTGCACCCCCGATTAGCACGTTTTTTTTATTCATTAAAAAATATGGACGTGTAAAAATACAGTACATTTGTTATTGAGCAGAACATAATTTTAAAAGATTGTTTTTGTGTCCACCCAATACATTTTGTACACCCCATTTTGACTTGAATGGCAAGGGGCCGACATCGCCCGGCAGGGGATTGACAAAGTGCTGTGAAAAAGAGAAACGCACTTATTCCAGCAAAACTACAACTGTGCAGCCTTAGTGTGTGAGAGCGTTCACGTATTGCCAAGGTGGTGTAGCCACTGCTTACCTGTAGCAAGCCTGCGGAGGTGGAGTAGCTGTGAGGACTTGCGGAGGCTTGAGCATGCGAACAAAGGCAAAGATCCCCCGTATAGCCTGAACAGACCGTTGGGGCAAGAGCTGTTAGCGAGCACCTATGAAGGCTGGAAAGGCACACGAGGGGGTGGGTGGCCAGCACCACGCCCGACCGCCTTTGTCTCCCAAGCGGCGATGTTTACACACCGCACCAGGTACTCATTTGAGGCTGAGTCGACCCAGGGGAGGCCCAGGACCGGTTCAGATAATCGTCACTGGTGTTTGCCGTGAGCGGGAATCGAACCCGGGTCGCCAGGTTCGTAGTGCAGCGTGCTAACCACTACACTACCGCTCCCCTAACCTAGCAAGAGAACACAAAGACACACGCACACACAGACACGTGTTCACTCTGTGTGTCCCTGCCACACCTATGCAATAGCTGAAAATAAATGTGTTTTATTTTTGGGGGCTGTCCTTTGTAACCACGGCAACCCACTATTTACTCGGTGATGCTGAGTTGGCAGTGGTGCAAAAACGACGCTGTTCATCAATGAGTCGGCGACGTTTCGGGTGATGGTTCCCTTCTTCATAGCACGTGAAGAACGAGCATTGCTCAATCGAGCCGTGGTAGCCTGGTTCATAGCGTGGCACCATCACTCCACACTTCGCACACACAAAGACAAAGATCCCCCCCCGTATAGCCTCAACAGACTTCGATTTAAAGGTTTCGTGACAGCAGGGATTCATCTTCTTGGTTCTTTCGGTAAAGTCACGTAGAAGGGAAGTAATAAAATAATAAAAATAAAACATAATAAAATCAAATAATTCTCACGACGTTTCGGCTACAACGCAAGCAGCCGTCTTCAGGTGTCTCATTCTTCACCTGAAGACGGCTGCTTGCGTTGTAGCCGAAACGTCGTGAGAATTATTTGATTTTATGTTTTATTTTTATTATTTTATTACTTCCCTTCTACGTGACTTTACCGAAAGAACCAAGAAGACCTCAACAGACTGTTGGGGCAAGTGTTGTTAGCGAGCACCTACCTATGAAGGCTGGCACTGTGACATACGAGAGGACGGATGGCCAGCACCGCACCCGGCCGCCTTTATCTCCCTAGTGGCGATGTTTAGCACACACACACACAGCGAGAGACTCAGACCCACGTACATCCCACCCCCACAACCACTCCTGGGCGAATATTCACTCAACTTGTCACAGCCCATCCAGACTCCTATGACTAATTGGGAATGGGACGCAAGTGTAGGATTGATCACCCTGTCGCTGGCCGCCTTTGGGGAGGGTGTGTAGTATGAAAGGCCGAAACACCCTAGGAACCAAAGGTTCACTACTGACGATGCGCTCCCCAAATTTCACCAGGCTCACTGTTCATGAACTCTTGGAAGTGCTTGCACAAAGGATAGTAACATCTCATCCTGTGTTCTTTGGAATCAGAGATCGGCGTGCCAGACGAAAACAACTCCCATGACTGACCAGCATGTCCGTGAGTCAGCAACCTGGAGCTCCTGATGCGCTTGTGCGGCTCTTGAAAGACTAGAGCTTCATATTCTTAGGTTTTTTTTTTTCGGTAAAGTCACGTAGGTAAAAAAAATTAAATTAATAAAAGTAAAATAAAAATTTAATAAAAATCACGACGTTTCGGAGGCAACACAAGCTTCCGTCTTCAGGTGGAACCGTCACAGCACGATTGCTGTATCTTACTTGATTGCTGTATCTTACTTGATCGCTGTATTTTACTTGATACAGCAATCGTGCTGTGACGGTTCCACCTGAAGACGGAAGCTTGTGTTGCCTCCGAAACGTCGTGATTTTTATTTTATTTTACTTTTATTAATTTAAAATTTTTACCTACGTGACTTTACCGAAAAAAAAAAAACCTAAGAATATGAATCCTTGCAGTCACGAAAGCTTCAAATCTAGGACTAGAGCTTCGTGGTCATCTCGTATTCACGGCTCTTGAAATATTTAGATTTTTTCCGTACCGAATTCGAAAAAAACTGTGATCTTCTTGTTTTTAAATCCTTTATATTAAGTTCACTTGCTTGCTTGCTTGTGCGCTTACGACCGTGCAAATCTTTCGGTCGTTTTTTAAGCCACTTCCCGTGATCCAATCGAGCTGACATTTTGCACACAGACTCGTTGTGCGTGACAATTTATTTTCGTGAAAATTTTTTTCCATAGCTTTACACTTTTTAGGATTTTTTTTTATATTTAATTACCAATTGCTTAATGGTGGCAGGCAATCATCTGACCCATAGGTGGCAGCCATCTCAAGCCAGAGGACGAGAGGACTCTAGCCGCCACGCATATAAAGGATTTATAGTGAAAAACTTTGTTTTTACGGGTTAAATTTTTTTTGGTTAACGACCCTTGAGCATGCCTCACATAGCATTTCACAACTCATTAACTGCTGCAGTAATACGTTACCGTGTGATTGTGCAAATATTTTAGGTTTCTCTTGCGACAGTAGAGTCGTGTTTTGCTAGGATTACTATTCGCGTTATTGCTGTACGTGATCTTACTTAGCGTTTGTCATTTTGGTCACTCTTGCAAATGAGACTATCCTGGGTCTCTTAAATTCCCCACCTGATTAGACTAAATGAACATTACACTGGGAAACCATGTATCTCATGTTATCTCATTACATCTCTATGAGTCTGTCAGCGTCTTCTATGCCATCTTAGTGATCAACGTCACACTTGAAAATCGGACTAATCCTGGTCTCTTGAGCTCTTACCTGGTTAAACAAGATACTCATGATACTGGAAAACAATCTATAGCTATGTATATGGGGGAGCCACAGTAGTGAGATGTTAACTACCTCGCCTGGTATGCAGGAGATCGTGGGTTCGATCCCGACCCTGACGCCTGCTGCTGTATATTTGGAGTTTGCGTGTCTCTCTCATCATCATCACGGTGGCTAGAAGATGTTAACTACCTCGCCTTGTATGCAGGAGATCGTGGGTTCGATCCCGACCCTGACGCCTGCTGTATATTTGGAGTTTGTGTGTCTCTCTCCCCGTGGTCTTTCGGTTTTTTCCTCCACATTTAGAATCAACACGCGCTTCGAGTATTTGGCTGTTATAAATTTTCACACGACAATAAGCCACTTCTTTAAGCTACCATTTGTGAGGGCCAGGTGGCTTCTGAAAAAGAGTCTAGATAGCTCAGTGGTGCTGACATGGTAAAATAAAAAAAAACATAGTAAGATAGCGCAAACACATTGCAGATTACACACAAACCCTGGACGAAACGAAAGTAGAAAACTGTCGATTGCAAAGCTGTCAAGCCACACGGTTTATACCCCGTGTTCTTGTGCAGAGAAATTGAGTTTTCAGGTCCATACGGCGTTACAGCCATTTCAATACGGGCAAAGGTGATAGTGTAGTGTATAGTGTAGTGTATAGTAGTGTATAGTAGCATCGCTGTCAACCCATCACGGTTTATACCCCGTGTTCTTGTGCAGGGAAATCGAGTTTTCAGGTCCATACGGCGTTACAGCAGTTTCAATACGGGCAAACTAAATATATTGTGTCTATTTGTTTGTTTCTCCCTTGTGATGGGACTTTGTAGGAGATGAACGTTGAGATTTATAAGTGGCACGCGGTGACCGATAAGGTGTGAATTGATTTGTAATCAGATAGGGCACTGATAAGGACTTGACAGGTTTGTAGTGGTGAGTGTACTAGTGGTGAGTGTACTAGTGGTGAGTGTACTAGTGGTGAGTGTAGTGGTGAGTGTACTAGTGGTGAGTGTACTAGTGGTGAGTGTAGTGGTGAGTGTACTAGTAGTGAGTGTACTAGTGGTGAGTGTACTAGTAGTGAGTGTACTAGTGGTGAGTGAAGTGGTGAGTGTACTAGTGGTGAGTGTAGTAATGAGTGTACTAGTGGTGAGTGTAGTAGTGAGTATACAAGTGGTGAGTGTAGTGGTGGTGAGTGTACTAGTAGTGAGTGTACTAGTGGTGAGTGTACTAGTGAGTGTACTAGTGGTGAGTGTACTAGTGGTGAGTGTACTAGTGAGTGTACAAGTGGTGAGTGTACTAGTGGTGAGTGTACTAGTGGTGAGTGTACTAGTGGGTGTAGTAGTGGTGAGTGTAGTGGTGAGTGTAGTGGTGAGTGTAGTGGTGAGTGTATTAGTGGGTGTTGTAGTGGTGAGTGTACTAGTGGTGAGTGTAGTGGTGAGTGTACTAGTGGTGAGTGTAGTGGTGAGTGTACTAGTGGTGAGTGTAGTGGTGAGTGTACTAGTGGTGAGTGTAGTGGTGAGTGTACTAGTGGTGAGTGTGTTTCTCCTCGTGATGGAACTTAGTAGGCGATGAACGTTGAGATGTATAAGGGACACGGGGGTGACCAATCAAGTCTGAATTGATCAATGATAAGGTAGGACACTGATAAGGGAGTTGACTGGTAAGTTACTGCGGTTGCACGATCCACACAGGATCTTAACATCGTGAGCTCAACAATCGAAATGAATGGATCCGTGGGTCGTCGTCGCGAAACGTCGAATTGGTATCCATCGCCCGAGATATCGAACCGTCAAACGTCCGCCCATTGTGATCAGTTCACAAAATGACACAAAGGGGCATTTTGAGAGTTCGCAAATTAAGTTCAAGTTCATTGATTAGGTATAGCCCTGTGAGCCATTCGGCTCTTGAATCGGGTGCAACCTCAACAAACAAAAACATGAACAAGAAAACATCTTAAAGTGACTATGTGTCTGAGTGCAAACAGAAAATCCAAGAAAAGACAGCCAAATATTGCAGAAAAAACACCGTACACCAACGCTGTGTGCAAAAATCCCAGTGGGATGCAAGTCAAACAACCAACAACAACAACCACAAGGCAACTTAGATTAAGGCCATCAGTCTAACTCTGTACTACAACAAACAAACATGGCTAAAACAATGCACTTTTTGAAAATCACCAAAATAAAGCCATGAAAGTCAAACAACAACAATAAGACAACTTAGATTAAGGCCATCAGTCTAACTCTGTACTACAACAACACAAACAACAACAACCGCAAGACAACTTAGATTAAGGCCATCAGTCTAACTCTGTACTACAACAAACAGACACGGCTAAACCAATACACTTTTCGAAAATCACCAAAATAAAGCCATGAAAGTCAAACAACAACAACCACAAGACAACTTAGATTAAGGCCATCAGTCTAACTCTGTACTACAACAAACAAACATGGCTAAACCAATACACTTTTTGAAAATCACCAAAATAAAGCCATGAAAGTCAAACAACAACAAGACAACTTAGATTAAGGCCATCCGTCTAACTCTGTACTACAACAAACAAACATGGCTAAAACAATGCACTTTTTGAAAATCACCAAAATAAAGCCATGAAAGTCAAACAACAACAAGACAACTTAGATTAAGGCCATCAGTCTAACTCTGTACTACAACAACACAAACAACAACAACCACAAGACAACTTAGATTAAGGCCATCAGTCTAACTCTGTACTACAACAAAACAAACATTGGCTAAACCAATACACTTTTCGAAATCACCAAAATAAAGCCATGAAATCAATGAAACAGTCAGTGATCATAGGAACTGTGACGGAATTTTCACAATAAATGGCACGGGAGTGATTGATTGCAATATATCTTCATTCATTCGATTCAAAAGCTTTAATACTCTCCCCCGCGTTCGTTATTAACGATATCGAGGCTAAAGAAATTATCGATTTTTATTGAAAACTTTCGTGACCGCAGAAATTAATATCGTTGGTTCTTTCGGTAAAGTCACGGAGGTAGAAAATAAAATTAGAAAATAAATTCAAAATAAAAGCAAAAAAAACACGTTTCTATCGCAACACATTTACGTGACTTTACCGAAAGAACTAATTATATGAAACTATCGATATCAAAGGTTTTTTTTATAAGTTCGACAATTGGTCGGTAGCACACGAGGAAGTTGTTGTCGAGGGTGGAAGGATGCATTTAACAAACATTGGCGCTTCTTATTCTCTAACAATAACACTTTGTAATATTTATCACGAGTGTGGGACAAACGCCTGCCGCTTACGTCTGCGAGCCGTTAGAGGAGTCGAGGTGGACGTCGACTTACCGAAGATTATAACAAAAAATTGCTTGTAAAGAGAAGCATTTACGGTACTTTACAAATTAAGATCGATTAAATCTATCGATTAAAATGAAATCGCGTTGTGTGGCTTTGCGTGAACACTCGGCGGCCCCGGGGGGTGGGGTCAGGGGGGGTCAGGGGGGGGGTCACTCAGCCTGTTGGCGCGTCTGATTGGTCACGAGCTAACAGGGGGCGGGTCACTCAGCCAGCTGACGCGTCTGATTGGTCACGAGCTAACAGGGGGCGGGTCTCTCAGCCCGCTGGCGCGTTTGATTGGTCGATAGCAAACACGGGGGGGTGGGGGGGTCACTCAGCCCGCTGGCGCGTCTGATTGGTCACGAGCTAACAGGGAGGGGTTACTCAGCCCGCTGGCGCGTCTGATTGGTCGCTAGCTAACAGGGGGCGGGTCACTCAGCCCGCTGGCGCGTCTGATTGGTCGCTAGCAGACACGGGGGGGGTCACTCAGCCCGCTGGCGCGTCTGATTGGTCGCGAGCTTACACGGGGGGGTGGGGGGGGGGGTCACTCAGCCCGCTGGCGCGTCTGATTGGTCGCGAGATAATAGGGGCGGGTCACTCAGCCTGCTGGCGCGTCTGATTGGTCGCGAGCTTACAGGGGGGGGGGGTCACTCAGCCCGCTGGCGTGTCGGATTGGTCGCGAGCTAACAGGGGGCGGGTCACTCAGCCCGCTGGCGCGTCTGATTGGTCGCGAGCTAACAGGGGGGGAGGTCACTCAGCCCGCTGGCGCGTCTGATTGGTCGCGAGCTTACACGGGGGGTGGGGGGGTCACTCAGCCCGCTGGCGCGTCTGATTGGTCGCGAGCTAACAAGGGGCGGGTCACTCAGCCCGCTGGCGCGTTTGATTGGTCGCGAGCTAACAGGGGCGGGTCACTCAGCCCGTTGGCGCGTCTGATTGGTCGCTAGCAGACACGGGGGGGGGGGGGGTGCCGCTTCAACCAATCCACGTGCCGCGATGAGCGAACGACGAGGAGGCCGCGTGGCTTCACGAGGCGTAGTCGGCCATGTTGCTACGGGAGGTCGACGGTTGCGCTGCAACATTACATAACAACACGAGTTTACTCGCTAATGGCAACCAGTCTGATGATATGTGAACAGGCTCATGTATACACGTACAGAACTTTACAAGGCATTGTGCTGCAGTGCCATCTGCTGGCCAAATTCTAGATTTGAAGCTTTCGTGACTGCAAGGATTCATAATCTTAGGTTTTTTCGGTAAAGTCACGTAAGTAAAACATCAAAATTAATAAAAATTAAATAAAATAAAGATCACGACGTTTCGGAGGCAACACAAGTCTCCGTCATCAGGTGGGACCGTCACAGCCAGATTAGCTGGGATTACATCTTGAATCATTGCCTCACTTGATGCAACTAATCTGGCTGTGACGGTCCCACCTGATGACGGAGACTTGTGTTGCCTACGAAACGTCGTGATCTTTATTTTATTTTTTATTAATTTTGATGTTTTACCTGCTGGCCAAAATGTGGCATAATAACAATTCACAATTGCAATTATGAACGCAACTCAACGCAACAGCAATAAAGTCAGCATGGCAATTTTTTGAAATGTTAAGGAAGACATAAAATAATGTATGACAGTTCAAAAACAATTTAATTCATTTTGATTTAAAGCTTTCGCGACTGCAGGGATTCATATTATTGTTTCTTTCGGTAAAGTCACGTAGAAGGGAAATAATAAAATAATAAAAATATAAAACAATAAAATTCTCACGACGTTTCGACTGCAACACAAGCAATCATCGTCAGGTGTGAAATCCACACAGCGGTTGAACTTATGACTCTCGGTCAGAACAGGCAACTGGACTTAAGAAGAGGTTTGTTCGTATTTCTGAAAGTTCGTAAGTCGAATTTTTGTAAGTAGAGGCATTTCGGTATTTTTTAAAGGTAGATTTGAAGCTTTCGTGACTGCAAGGATTCATATTCTTAGGTTTTTTCGGTAAAGTCACGTAGGTAAAACATCAAAATTAATAAAAATTAAAAAACAAAACAAAATCACGACGTTGTGTTGCCTCCGAAACGTCGTGATTTTTGTTTTATTTCATTTATTTTTATTAATTTTGATGTTTTACCTACGTGACTTTACCGAAAAAACCTAAGAATATTTTTTAAAGGTGTTTTCGGCCATTTAATATTCGCCTTTTGGCGTTCTCAGGTCTGACACTGGTGATACTATGCCATACAAGTATAACCCGTAAAACAAAATTTTTCACTATAAATCCTTTATATGCGTGGCGGCTAGAGTCCTCTCGTCCTCTGGCTTGAGATGGCTGCCACCTATGGGTCAGATGATTGCATGGCACCATTAAGCAATTGGTAATTAAATATAATATTTTTGTCCTAAAAAGTGTAAAATGTTGGAAAACATTTTTCACGAACATTAATTGTCACGCACAACGAGTCTGTGTGCAAAATGTCAGCTCGATTGGATCACGGGAAGTGGGTTAAAAAACGACCGAAAGGTTTGCACGGTCGTAAGCGCGCAAGCAAGCAAGCAAGTGAACTTAATATAAAGGAATTTAAAAAAAAGTCTGCTGCCTCTGGTGTAGGCCAATCAGTTTTAAAGACAATGCCAATACATTATCAGAGCCACGTGTGTGTTTGCATGTTCAGTGATGAAAAAAACCGCCGTGATGTAGCATGTGTGTGTGTTCGCGATGAATGCATACAATTTTGCGGACAACGGTGTAATATAACATTGTTCAGGTGATGCTCAACACAAACATTTAGCGTCACAAATATGGTTCCATTATATGGCTACAGTCTTTGAAATGTCTCACGTATTTTGTTTGTTGCGGTTGCACCCGACTTAAGAGCCGCATGGCTCACATGGCTATACCAAATAAATGAAACTCTGAAAACTCTTGACAAGCACTGTGTGTGGTTAATGCGCACTTAATTCCTTGCAAAAGATTTTCTATTCGGCGAACATCGTACCACCTCCTGTTTTATTGCCAGAAAGGCTAAACACCTATTCTTATATTTTCTTTTATAATTAGACACGCGGACAGCTTTTGTTCGTATCTCTGAGAGTTCGTAAGTCGAGAGTTCGTAAGTAGAGAGCCCGTAAGTCGAGAGTTCGTAAGTCGAGAGTCCGTAAGTCGAGAGTTCGTAAGTCGAGAGTCCGTAAGTCGAGAGTCCGTAAGCCGAGCGTCCGTAAGCCGAGAGTCCATAAGTCGAGCGTCCCTAAGTCGAGAGTCCCTAAGTCGAGAGTCCCTAAGTCGAGCGTCCGTAAGTCGAGAGTCCCTAAGTCGAGAGTCCGTAAGTCGAGCGTCCGTAAGCCGAGAGTCCGTAAGTCGAGCGTCCGTAAGTCGAGGAGTCACCGCCCCCTTCTCCCTACGTAAGATGGCCGCTGTCTTCACGCGTGACCCCCACGGGATCCAGGAAGCTTTCTCGCGCCCAAATCGCCAACACGCCCTCAACCCACGGGTCGCGCGCCGCTAGACTCCCGAGTGTTTAAAGTGGTGGTGGTGGTTGTTGTTGTGGTGGTGGTGGTGGTTGTTGTTGTGGTTGTTGTTGCTGCTGCTGCTGCGCCGTTTTGGCAATCGAGAGTAAGTCATCAACCAACCCAGCCGACAAGTCGTCGTTCTTAGCAGGTGAGGAGAGGGGGGGTGAGGAGGTGAGGAGGAGGTGAGGGGTGGGGTACAGGTGAACTCGTTTTGAGGCTGAGTCGACCCAGGGGGTGGCCAGATCGTCGTCGTCGATATTTACCGTGAACGGGAATCGAACTCCCCCCGGTTCCTGCCAATGGGGTTCGTAACGCAGCGACGAAACCGCTGCACCACCGCTCCCCGTAAAGAGAGACAAAGGCGGCCGGGCGTGGTTTTCTGCCCCCCCCCCCCCTCGTGTGCCGTGGGGGGCCCTCGCTAACAGCACTTGCCCCTGACAGTCTCGCAGGCTACACGCGACTTTGTCTTTGTCTTAGTACAGTGGGTACAGTGCAATCATCTTGGCAATTCAAGGACACTTCGTCTGAAACGCGGAAACTCTAGAATCTCGAGTTCGATACGCAGCTTCTAATAATGTGTCATGAATTGTTTGTTAAAGTGGTTTTTATTATAGAATACGGGACTAGGCAATGTGTTTTTTTTTTTTGTAATCGTCTAGTTGTGCATGTAGGTCAAACTTCATTCCAACAAGTACTCGTTGACCCCATTGGAACCTCCTTTGCCAGTAGCAAAATATGATAATTGGTTTTTTTACACTATGAGACATCTCCTTTACCAGTGGCAAGATACAGTATTAGGTTTTTACCCTTTCAACTGGTACAAAACCTATTGCTATATTTTGCCACTGGTAAAGGAAATGTCTCATAGTGTAAATGCTTACCCCGAGCTCTCAATACTTTGATAGTGCATTGTTTTTGAGTTGTACACCTTTTGGCGTCATCTGGTCCAACACTAATGGAGACTAGGCTCTAAGAAAAGCTGTCTCGGGTGTGGACTAATCAACTTCAAGGGACAGTGCATATCATTATCATCATCAGAGTTGTTTCTTTTTGTTTGCATTTTGACTGCTTGTGTTGTGGTTATTGCAAACATGATGCCTTGTATAAAGGTGTCAGTTTTTGTACCAGTTGAAAGGGTATGAACCTATTACTATGATAATTGTTTTTTAAATCCTTTATATTAAGCTCCCTTGCTTGCTTGCTTACTTAAGACCGTGCAAATCTTTCGGTCGTTTTTTAACCCACTTCCCGTGATCCAATCGAGCTGACATTTTCCACACAGACTCGTTGTGCGTGACAATTAATGTTCGTGAAATTTTTTTTCCAAAATTTTACACTTTTTAGGACAAAAATATATTTAATTACCAATTGCTTAATGGTGCAATGCAATCATCTGACCCATAGGTGGCAGCCATCTCAAGCCAGAGGACGAGAGGACTCTAGCCGCCACGCATAATAAGGATTTATAGTGAAAAACTCTGTTTTTACGGGTTGTACTTATTTACCCTTTTATCTGCCAACAAAACTGACAACTTTTTTTACAAGGAGTCATGTTTGCATTGACCACAATATTTGCGGTCGGAATGCAAACAAAAAACACAACTCTGATAATGTATGCACTGTCCTTGAAGTTGATTGGTCCACACCCGAGACAGCTTTCTTAGAGCCTAGTCTCACATGGTGTTGGACCAATCAGTTTAAAAGACAATGCATTTATTATCAGTGTGTTTTTTGTTTGCATTCTGACCACAAGTATTGTGGTTAATGCAGACATGATTCCTTGTAAAATGTTTCAGTTTGGTGTTTTAACATCTGTTTTGTTGCCAGAAAAAAGTGGAAAACCTATTCATCCGGCAAAACAAGAGGGCAAGTGCAAGCTGTACTTTCTTCCCTGCCATGTGAATGTGTAATTTCTGCAGCTGAGTGTACAGAGTAATGTTTTTTGCATGACCTTCAAACGGTATTTTCAACATTTCTGACATGCAAATAAGTGTAATTGAGTGCAGGACCAAATTGAATTGTGATAGTTTTTGGTGACCTCAGGACCAATATGCCCCACTTGAGAAACGGGTCTAATCACAGGTGGCTGAAACCTGGATTCGAACCCAGAATTTCAGGGCTGAGAGCTTAGATGTATGCACGTATGTATGTTGAACTTCTTTCGCACCACACCTAGCCAACCGTGCTAATAGAAGGTGAAGGACAAGAAACTAAACACAAAAAGTAGTTTCTCTAAATTTCGATTCTTTTTGTTAAGGCGCTCTTCTTCCACCTCCAACCCAGCTTATATATAAGCTCCTAGCTTGTCAGTGTCTCATTCTTCACCTGAAGACGGCTGCTTGCGTTGTAGCCGAAAGGTCGTGAGAATTATTTTATTTTATTATGTTTTATTTTTATTATTTTATTACTTCCCTTCTACATGACTTTACCGAAAGAACCAAGAAGATGGTTTCTCTAACCTCTGTGAAAAAGAGCTTCATAGTTCATCGGATTCCTAAATAAAGAGTCTGATTCTGACCTGGCCTGTACTTAACAAATGTGAGGAATTGACTTGAGTTGTTTCCCCTCTTATGCTGGCCCAAAGCCCCCCCCACACGCACACACGCACAACCAGGAAGGAGAGAGAGAGGCATGTGTGCTGCGTTCAATCCCTCCGCCAGCCTGCTCGACGATTCGGCGCCCAGGCAGTATGACCCCGACTTCACGCAGGACATCAGCGAGAAGATGAGAATCCCCAACACCCTGAAGGCATGCACGTCGACCGCTGACACCGTCGTTTGCAAAGTTTACACGTAGCAAGCCCCAGCTTTGCTTCATTCGCGCCATGCGTACCCAGTATGGGATTTGCTCCTGATATATAATTCATGTACAGCGTTGTGGGAAGCTGTCGGCACGAATGACGCCGTGTAAAATGAAAGTTTTATTATTTTTATGGCGAATTGGCTGATCTTCTTGGTTCTTTCAGTAAAGTCACGTAGAATGGAAATAATAAAATAATAAAAATATTTTCTTATTTCCATTCTAATTGACTTTACCGAAAGAACCAAGAAGATGAATCCCTGCAGTCACGAAAGCTTTAAATCGAAATTGAATTGGCTGATGTGTGAGCGTTTGCTACGTCTCCTGATGCACGAGGCACAAACGTTTGTTGTGCTGGCCCAGTTGCCTTGCTCGCCCCGCTCTCTTGTGGCTCAGCCTCTTGCTGCGCCCGTTTCACTTATTCTGTCACCGCAGGTGGCATCCACCGAGGCTGACGCCGGGCAGGAGTCCCCGTGGCCCCAAACGCAAAACTCACACTATCATCACCCGGCGATGGTGATGGAGGTGCCGGAGAGAATCATGGTCGCCGGTAAGCAGCACTCTCTCTCTCTGTCTCTGTCTTCCAACGAGACCTCTTGTTCACGTCCGTTTATGTGTCTGTCTGTGTGTCTGTCTGTGTGTCTCCGTGTCTGTGTTTTGTCTCTCTCTCAAATTTAGTTCTACCTGATGACGACTGCTTGTGTTGCAATCGAAACGTCGTATTCTGTTATTACATTTATTTTCTATCGACGTGACTTTACCGAAAGAACCAAAGAGTAATTCCTGCAGTCACGAAAGCTTAAAATCAGGCAACTTGTTCTTTGATGTGTTTTTTTGTGGGTTGTACCACGTGTTGGCTTGGCATGGTGTCCCAACGTTTTTCTCCACTTGCTGGGAGCTTTTTTCAGGAGCGAAGCATCCGACACCATTCCGATCAACGGCATCGTACAACCCAAAAACCACATCGGCAAACTGTACAGCACAACTTAGAAAACCCGACGCAGTCGTAAGGTGACCTCTTCTTGGTTCTTTCGGTAAAGTCACGTAGAAGGGAAATAATAAAATAATAAAAATACAACATAATAAAATACAATTCTCACGACGTTTCGTCCACAACGCAAGCAGCCGTCCTCAGGTGAAGAACAGGTCTGTCGGAAAGACAGCGTCTGAATGAAGATGACTCCCTGCAGTCACGAAAGCTTTAAATCGAAAAGTAAGGTGATCTGTTCGCTTCTTGGAACAAACCTAGCACGGCGCGGGTCAGCTGTCCGAAGGTCAGTCACGGAAACGGGGCGTACCATTTTTGTCCTGTAGACTCCGGGCAGGACCCCAGCCGCTCGTCCATGCAAGGTCCACGGTTCTCCGTGGAGCTCCCGCGAGAGATGTTCCACCTGCAGACTCCGCCGCGCGTGCTCACGCTGGAGGAGCAGCCGCTGGACTACATCAGCCTCGTGCCACCGGCATCGTCGCCCTCCGTGGCGGCCGAGACGCCATCGAGACCGCCGGTGCAGCGGGTATGCAACGAAACGCGCGTGCGAGAGACTCAACTCTGGCACCGGCTGCGGCCGACTTGTACAATGTACCGATAAGTGTCGGACGTGGCCAGATGTCCCGTGTTATTACTTTGCCGTTCTGCCAAGTCTTATTAGGGGGGTGATGTTCCCCAGTTCAGTCCGCAGCTCGAGATGGTATGCTGATAACGATTCATAGTCCCGTGATAGTGCAAGCCATTTCGCTACTGCGCATGAACTAACCTCGGAGCTCCATCGCCGCAGTGATGATCCTATCGGGTGTGCCTACTCTTTTGGTTTAATTATCGCAAAATTTATTTTGCACTCCATAGCTCGATATATCATGCTCATGAACAATTAATAAGGGAGAAATTCACATTGCAGTTCGTAGCTCACATTAACGTGCACGCTTAGCGGTGGCGGTGGCATGATCACATTTCACTTACAACGCGAATTCTCCTGTCGTTTTCACCACATTGAGGAGTTTTCTCTCATCCTTTAGAGAAAGAACCCAGGTGCTCGGCCGTACAGGGAGCGGTCGCTGAGTGAGCGAGGACCTCGGCTGGGCACGCCCGCTCAACGGCAGCATGCGTGAGTCAGCGCGACGCAGCGTTTCCCACGGCGTCAACCTCGGGCCTGTCCGTCACGTGCAAGTGTCAGTGGCAGCGATGGCGCTTTCGCATCTGTGGCGGCATTCCCGTTGCTCTACGCGGTCCCGTTATAAACACTTTGTGGAATTGGTTGCTTGAAGGGTGGGAGACCAGATCCGGATGAGATATTGCCACCGATGTTAGCCGTGACCGGGAATTGAACTCGGCTCTGGAGGGCGGCTTCCCCAATTTGACTAAAAATGTGGTGTCGCGTCATTGCTTGTTCTTCACGACAACTCGCGCGGTGCCAAAGCCTCACTGGCAGGGGGCTTTCTTGTGCGATTGGCTCTTCCGAATCACGCGACTGCTTATGCACACCAAATATATGGCTGCTATGAATTTCCACATGATGAGCCGCTTCGTTGAACTATCATTTGTGGTCAGGTCGCAGCTTGAAAAGAACTCCATAGCTCAGTGGGACTTACCTGGTAAAATAAAATATGTTAAATACAGAATATAGGAGTTAGAATGCTCGAAGCTAAATTTTAACACGGCTCATTTTTTAATGGCTATCATCCCTTCAATTGTGATAAAATAATGTTTTGCTAATTTTTTAACTGGAGCTTGTTATAGGCTGTCATTCATTCCTGTACAATTTGTGTGCCATCGCTTTGCATGTGTTCGAATGGCTCCTTTACCTTCCTCAAGCTCCGTGGTTGACCCTCGAGGCGGTGGCATAGTTACCGAGGGTGCAGGCGGTGTAGCTGCACCAGAGCCCATGGGCCCTCCGGCTCGATGATGTGACATCAGAGGTCGCAACTGGGTACCCGATACCCGTACCCGTACCCGTTTGCGACACTGGTGCGGCCGGGTATGGGTACGGGTAGACCGTGAGTCACTGGTGAGTCACCGTTTGTCACTCATTTCCCAACGTCTTGTGTCTCTTCTCACAATTCAAGTTCCTAGAATCAACCCACCCGCGCCTGCAACATGGCTTCATCCCAGAGGTCGCAATCAGGTACCCGATACCCGTACCCTACCTGTACCCGGCCGGGTACGGGTACCCGTTTGCGACCCTGGTGCGGCCGGGTACGGGTACGGGTAAGGAATCAAAACCCATTTGCGACCTCTGTGTGACATGGGACACGGGACCCATTACATCCCGTGAATCGGGGCCCATGCCAACCGCGCTACGCCACTGCCTCGCAGCCTAAAAACTGAGAAAGAACACTCCTCCGTTCTTACCTTCTTGGCTGTCATTTTCCCTTTATTTTGATCTTTTTCCACTGCCTGCCCTTTCTAGCCCAAGATCCCTTCTCAGTCCTTCCAAATCCAGCCCTTCCCTCAATCCGCTCAGGTAATCTCAGCCCCTTCTGCTCTTGTCACAGCAAACGTCAATGTCATTTTTTGGCAGATCTGGGGGTCAGTTGTGATCAGAACGGCACCAGCCATTGTTAGCCAACGTTGCAATTACTTTGCGACTGCGTTTCATGACGATTGACACAATTATAATTGTTATTATACCCCAGCTCTGGAGCTTTGCCAAAAGATGCTGTTAACGTGTCTCTTGCTTGTTGTGGATCCTGCACGTACGACGCGATAAGGGCTCTTGCGTCCCACGAGAATGCTAACGTTAGAGCCTGTTCACACGTGTGCATCTCCACTACTACCACACTCTGTCCGCTCTACGCGAGGATCTTTTCAAAGGGCTCACGTTTCCTCGTGCGTGCTAGAGTGCATCGGCCCAACATCCTAAGCAGGACCCTCGTGATAAGAGTCTTGAGACTCGGTGAGATTGTCCTGTGTAAGTGAATGCCCCGAGCAGCTAAATGGGAATAAACTTCTAATTATTTTAATAGTTTTCATCAACTGAGACCTCGCCTTTCAAAGGAACACATGTGCAATACCGCCATTTACCAAACTTAATTTGTTTTATGTGAAAAATATATTTCTAGCTCATCGGATTCCTCCAGTATAAATCAATATTCTGATTCTGTATGGATCTACATGTTTATTAAGCAGGTGCCAGTAAATGTGTGATGACTTGTCTCTGAACAGAGAAGCATATTGGGAGAGAATCTTGATTTGAAGCTTTCGTGACTGCAGGAATCCATACTCTTTGGTTCTTTCGGTAAAGTCACGTAGGTATAAAATAAAAGAAATCACGACGTTTCGGACGCAACACAAGCGCCCGAAACGTCGTGATTTATTTTATTTTATACCTACGTGACTTTACCGAAAGAACCAAAGAGTATTGGGAGAGAGCCACTCATGGGCCCCGCGTATGATTTCCTCCTCGGCAGGCAAGAACTGGTGCTCGTGGATGACGTGGGGGAGGATCAGTACGCAGACGGTCTGGAGCTGGATCTTGCAGTAGTGAACAGTCAGGTAACGTGGGTTATTGTTACTTGTTATCAGAGGTCGCAAACGGGTTTTGATTCCTTACCCGTACCCGTACCCGGCCGCACCAGGGTCGCAAACGGGTACCCATACCCTACCCGTACCCGACCGGGTACGGGTAGGGTATGGGTATCGGGTACCTGATTGTGACCTCTGGGATGAAGCCATGTTGCAGGCGCGGGTGGGTTGATTCTAGGAACTTGAATTGTGAGAAGAGACAAGACGTTGGGAAATGAGTGACAAACAGTTACTCACCAGTGACTCACGGCCTACCCGTACCCGGCCGCACCAGGGTCGCAAACGGGTACCCGTACCCGGCCGGGTAGGGGTAGCCGGGTATCGGGTAGGGTACGGGTATCGGGTACCCGGTTGCGACCTCTGCTTGTTATTCAAATTCCAATTCTCCGTTTCCCACGTTCAATCGCGATTGTGCCGTCGGCGTCATGCCGTGAGATGAAGGGTCAATTCGGATCTCTCCCAGAGCGTTGAAACTATATCTATGTTCGACATGGGTATTTTGACCGTCTTTTCAATGCTGGCCAGATGTCTTGGAGAAAGCGGGTGGGTACCCACACGTGATTCCGCCAACCCGCGACCTGCCGGTCGACTGTGGTGTACCCATTCACACTGCTATGGCGGACATAGCGGGAGGATTTAAGAAACTTGCCCCATTGTTTTCACTGCCGTGTGCCGGGAGATGGAATTTAACGGGCGACCTGATTTGCAATTCCAGTGTGCTAACCATTACACCGGAGGCAGCATCAAAATGGTGGACTTGGGAAAGCGATGACGATGATTGGCCACCATGTGGAAACTGATTGAGGAGAACAGTGATGTCACAGCGATGTCATCAGAGCACTGCAATGATGGATGGACCAACGACGCACGGACGGACGGAAAAAGTTGTACGCCTTTTGGCGTCATCTGGTCCAACACCAATGGTGACTAGGCTCTAAGAAAAGCTGTCTCGGGTGTGGACCAATCAACTTCAAGGACAGTGCATATCATCATTATCAGAGTTGTTTCTTTTTGTTTGCATTTTTACTGCTTGTGTTGTGGTCATTGCAAACATGATCCCTTGTATAAAGGTGTCAGTTTTTGTACCAGTTGAAAGGGTAAAAACTTATTACTATACTGGAAAAACGACTATACTCTTAGGTTTTTTCGGTAAAGTCACATAGGTAAAAAATAAAAATTCCTCCCCGTAGAGGGTATTAACTCTAGATTTGAAGCTTTCGTGACTGCAAGGTCATATTCTTAGGTTTTTTTCGGTAAGTCACGTAGGTAAAAAATAAAAATTTCTCCCCGTAGAGGGTATTAACTCTAGATTTGAAGCTTTCGTGACTGCAAGGTCATATTCTTAGGTTTTTTCGGTAAAGTCACGTAGGTAAAAAATACAAATTCCTCCCCGTAGAGGTGACTTTACCGAAAAAACCTAAGAGTATAACCTTGCAGTCACGAAAGCTTCAAATCTAGAATGGAAAAACGACTGTTGGTGATGGCCGAGCAGTCCTTGTGTGATGGCACATCCGCCCCGAGTGTTGTGTCAATGTGGTGCCGTGTTGCCGTGCAGGTTTCGCGGCTGGCGGGCCGGTTGCAGGCGGTGGAACGCGCCGCTCACGCTCGCCAACGCCGAGAGGTTCTGCTCTTCTCACTCACCGGGCTCGTCTTCCTCATGAACGGGTGGCTCTGGCTGCGACGGTGATGCAGGTGGCACGAGGCTGCGCTGCACTGATGCTTCCCCCAATGAGTGAGAAGCTGCGGCCGCCCAGTTTGACCGGTGTGAAATTCACAAATGAAATCCCCTTTATTTTTATTTAAAAAAAATCTGACTTTTTCCAGGGGTGGTTGCTCAGCTTTTGCGAGAGTCCCTAAGCCCGCGGTCGAAACTCCACGATCCTATGGCAGGGCCAGTATATCCGTAGGATTTTCACCTAAAGCTTTCGTGACTGCAGGAATTCATATTCGTTGGGTCTTTCGGTAAAGTCACGTAGATAGGTTAAAAGAAAATAACAAAAAAACGACGACGTTTCGATCGCAACACAAGCGATCGTCATCAGGAGGACGATTAGGAGATTCACTGTTGACTTCCCACTAAGTGGCACGCTTGTTGCCGACACCGGAGGACGAACACCAGATAGGAATTCGAGCTCTCGGTCGTTTACCACCAGCGGGACGTGTTGGACTGTTGGTGACGTGTGCACATCATTGTGCCCGTTGCCCGTATCGCCGTGTATAAACTAAACACTCTTCACCCAAGGGCAGGGGTGCCGAACTTATGGCCCATTGGTCCAATGTGGCCCGTGACATAATTTAATGTGCGCCGTCACCCCCCTCTTCCCGAGCCACACGAGGTTTACCACTTCGAAATGGCCTGCAAGACATTTATCCACTGCAAGCATCGTAGCCGGACTTTTTGGGTACTAGAGGAATATTTTTGACACCGTGTCAATGTCGAGCACGCACAATCACCTGTAAAGGTGAGCCGTCATCTCTTTTCACATTATTATTGGATAACACTAAGGTGCGTGTTAATATGTGGCATGCCAAATATATATTTAAAATTCCTATTTGGTCCCGAGTCAGGATTAAGGTTCCTCGCATCTTTTCTGCGTGCATCTCCCCGAGCTGCGAAGGCTACTTTCTTTCCAGTTGCGTTCTGTTGTGAGATGTTTAGAACGAGTACTCCCTGCCCACTCGTCACCGAATCTAATCGCACAATTGGGGACCACCGCAATTGGTAAAGGCAGTTGATTGTACCTCGTTTTTATTTTACAATGCATTCTTATTGATCTGCAGTCCGTATGGACCACAGCCGACAAGTTTTTTTTTTATATCCACGTCTGCAAATATAATTTTACAATCATCACCCATTCAGATATTTACTAAGCCACAACGTTCCGTTGCAAATATACAAATCTCCGTGCAGACACGTACTGAATTGGCCTGTAATAAGGTGGGCTTTTAGTGTTTAGTTTGTTGTCCTTCCCCCCCACCCGCACCTCAGATTAGCACGGTTGGCTACGTACGGTGCGAAAGAAGTTCAACACACGTACATCCAAGACGTCACGGAAAATTCCGTTGACGCCCACTGCATCACGCCATCTCTTTCCCCTTTCTGTCAGATCCCACATCTGCTGTACAATCGACACCCGACCTCAAGCTCTGCTCTTGAGTCTCCACGCCCACCTGGCTCTAGGGTCTTTTTCTTGGGCGCAGACGTCTGGATTTCACTTCAATGCCTGTCTCGGTAAACCGTTCCCCCTCCGCTATGTGCTTGTGTTCCGCCCATCGCAACTTGTCGTTGCCGGTGAACTTTACTTGGCCGCCACGTGCGATTCGGATCGCAGCTGTGTTCTAGCATCCTGACTGCAGGGGTGATGGATCACGTAGAGTTGTGAGGTTCCCACCGATGGGGCTGAAGGGCAGTAAAGGAAGCAGGTTTCTCTCACCCATGTTTGAGGGCTTGTCAGTGTTAGGCTGCCATATGGAATCTGTGGATTTCTCCACTTAACTCCAATTTCCTCCCAGACAAATAAAAACTGAAGACATTTTGGCGTACCATATAGCAAGCGTTCGAAACAAATCCATACGAAGTTATTTTGTCATTAAACTTTATTATATCATGTACAAGCACAATATCTTTGCTAATCCACTGCTGGATGAGGGCTTCCCTCGCTGTGCGTGGGTTGTGGGGGTAATCTAACCAACCATGCTCCCTCCACGTTGTCAGTGCGGGTCGGTGAAGGTGGGCGGAGCATAGATGTGGCAGAGAAGGCCGCATGTTGTCCCGTGGAGCCACTCATGGCGGCCCGGTCACACGTGTGTCCAGGATGATGCATAGGTGCGTGGGGGTCACGATTAGTGCACAAGCACGGTGCCGAACTCGCGGCCCGCCCAGGTGAAGGAGTGCCGCTCATAGTGGCCCACTAACTCGTCTGGGTTGCCCACCGCTGACAGAGACGGCATGTATAGTAAAACAATGGACTTTGCCCATGCAGCCACCTATGATGCCCTTGTCTGTGCGTGGCGGTCGCCCAGGCAAGCACTCGTACCAGGCTTTGACGATGCTCGGCTTGAGAAATTTGACAAGATGCGGTGCACTGCGAGAGATTTTTTGGTCACGGGCATGACCATCCCATCCTGAATAGGTTGAGTGACTCGGCTTCCGGGCTCTGCCGCGTGTGTAGAGGTGTAATATTACGATGAATAAATTGGCATCAGTCCTTTCATTAATTGCCGCGAATATTATACTTATACCGCATTAATATATACATGATTCAAATGTATCTGAAATAATTTAACCATTTGACAATCTACACTCGGATTCATTACCTGTTTTGTAAGGGATCCCGGAGTGTCTGATTATGATTCATTTAATTACTCATGAATACAATTCCTTACACTCCTGATGCTCCATCAAAGCGTGCACATTCGATTCGGTTACGCCAGAGGTCGCAAACGGGTTTTGATTCCTTACCCGTACTCGGCTGCACCAGGGTCGCAAATGGGTACCCGGTACCCGTACCCGGCCGGGTACGGTTACTCGTTCCCTACCCGTACCCGTACCCTACCAGAAATGAGTGACAAACGGTTACTCACCAGTGACTCACGGCCTACCCGTACCCGGCCGCACCAGGGTCGCAAACGGCTACCCGTACCCGTACCCGGCCGGGTACGGGTAGCCGGGTATCGGGTAGGGTACGGGTATCGGGTACCCGGTTGCGACCTCTGGGTTACGCACATCTGGTCAGCATCGAAAGAGTTTGCTTCTGCGTCGGCCCTTCTGCTGCCAGTGGCATCAGCAAGCGGTAGCAAGGGTTGGCGCCTCTCCTGAAGCACGATGGAGCAGTCGAAGGAACCCGTGCAAGCGAACCACAGAGATGTATACCGACGATACACTTAGGCTCATGGAGCGAGCAAGCGTCGATGCAAACGAGATGGTACAGCTGCAAAAAAAATGTTTGCCGAAATTAATTGCCGCTTCAATCCAACCATGACCTCGAATCTTGACAATTCGTCTAATCGCATCTCGTTTTTTCGAGGGTCGGTTGTCGTTTTGTTTTGCAGTGGCTAGATTACAACGAATGTGTGCTTGGTTTACACTTTATCTGTGGGTCAGTTTTTAATGCCGTAGTTTAATCGTGAAATTGAGATGGGGAAACATCTGCAGAGAATGATTGGAATCTGTTTTTCTTGTCGCTTTTGGACTTGTGCCAAATGTGTCCCCGCGGTTTCAAAGAGAGACACTCACAAACGGCAGCAGTAAGCAATGGCGGGGGCTGTAACTGTACTGATGACTCCTAATTAGGCTTAAACCGGTCTACAGTTTCGATTTAAAGCTTTCGTGACTGCAGGGAATCATCTTCTTGGTTCTTTCGGTAGTCACGTAGAAGGGAAATAATAAAACATAATAAAATACAATTCTCACGACGTTTGCGTTGTGGCCGAAACGTCGTGAGAATTGTATTTTATTATGTTTTATTTGTATTATTTTATTATTTCCCTTCTACGTGACTTTACTGAAAGAACCAAGAAGACGGTCTACAGTTGTCATTCCTCTTCTACTAAATACTTACAATTTAAATGGACTGCAATTTCATCTCTGTTGAGATGGTGTGGCGAGTGTCGGCCACGTGCGCAAATTTTGTGGAAATGGTGATGCCACCACCGCGATATGCAAAGTATGCTCTTTGGCTTCTGGTTGGCTTTTGCCGTACAATGTATTACACTGGTCAACACACTTTTTCTGGCATAAGGTGTTCCAACGGTTTTAAGGTAATTTTGGGGTGCTGATTCCAAATTTGGCATCAGTTTTTGTCTATCACATGAGGTTTTTGAGATATCAAATACTGCATTTTCAATAAAAATTGCAGAAGAAAAATATTAAATAAATGTGGATATCTACATAAAATTATATTATAAACACACTATCCTAAAAATACAGCACCATATTTTAACACTAAAGCAGTCACTGACTCGCAACAACTTGCAATCATAAGTGACAGAGTTAATTTCGGGTAAAATCAATGAAAATGGGGTATGCCGATAGCATAAAAATGAGATGTGATGGAGCAAATCTGAGAATCAGATTTGGAATCAGCACCCTGAAATTAGTTTAAAACAGCTGCAAAAGTCCAGGCCAGAAAAAAATGTTTTTTTTTGTCGACCAGTGTTATCATAGAGGGCATTGTCGCCAAAGGGGAACGTTGGATCCCACTGACTGCCCTGGTAGTAGATGCCGAACGTAAACCACCACGCGTAAACGTTACGTCGATTCATCTTCTTGGTTCTTTCGGTAAAGTCACGTAGAAGGGAAATAATAAATAATAAAAATAAAACATAAAAAAAAAATTGAATTTTTATTATTTTATTATTTCCCTTCTACGTGACTTTACCGAAAGAACCAAGAAGATGAATCCCTGCAGTCACGAAAGCTTTAAATCGAAAGTTACGTCGATTATTTGCGCTGCTGTCATCGTCCTCATCATCAGCCATGATCTATCCACTGCTGAGTGAAGGCCTCCCCAAACCGTCGATATCTCTCGGTCTTGCGTTGCAACAATCCGTCGAACGCCTGCGCACGGTGCGCACGGGCGCAATCTACCGCTCCGCCTTCGTGGTTGACGCTGAAATAATCTCTTTCGAAGGCATTCTTCCATTATTACCAAGTAGTGTTCGAACCTGAATATATCTGACCACCTTGCAGTGTATGTGTTGTTGAAATAGGCACTTGGAAAGTGTTATCACCTTTTTGATGAAATAATAGCATTTAATTCCAGCAACAATGCCCCCAAATTTAATGAGATTTGGCAATAATAATAAGAATAGTACAATCATTCCCAAAGGTTTATTGATACGATGGAAAATACCACGTGAGATTACATTTTTCAATCAAACATACGATTGGTATTTTGTTCCAACTCTCAATACAGGGCATTTATTATTTGGTGCCGCTGTATTAAAGGTAAATAATTGGGGAACCGTCTTGCGGATGTTGTACAATATTTAACACAATTTACATTCATCTGTACAAACATGAATACAATTCCTTTGTTTTAATCATACTCGTAAAATAGAATTGTGTTGTCCGGGGGACACATGATTCCACTTTCAAAGGCATTAATCCAGCCTCTTATACTTACCTTTCTAGTTATAATATTTTGGTCTGAGCACTAGACACTGCCGGAAGTTTTTGGGCAGTGCACTTGGTGATCCCTAAACATGAAGTGGAAATTCCACCCAGCGATCTGGTGAATCCCAATTTTCAACACACTGCCTACCCGTGCCCATTGGCGCAGCAAATCGGCCCAGTTTCTGCACCTAGAAAGTGGGCCCGGTCCCAATTCCCATGGGAGCATTCGGCCAAGCCAGCAGCAACTACGCCACGTGGTCTGCATTCCCAAGGGAGATGTTACTCTCTAACCTGGGCCGCCACAGGTTAGAGAGTAACATCTCATCTGCAACGAGTCGCCCTTGAAAAAGAGCTACTCAGCTCAGTGTGCTTTAATCGGCAAATGCACTTCTGATTATGAAATGTAGCACCGTGTTTGCGAAAAAAATAATACGCTGAACAATATAAAACATTTTGTTTTGGATCGTATAACCTAGCTCAAGCCGGCGTAAGTGAAACCTTGTTAAAAAGCAAAGTGAGTGCGTCCCTTTAGCTGCAGAGGGAATGGAGTTGGGTCTTACTCTGGGTTGGGTCAGTGGGCTTTGCCTAGTAAATAAATAAAAAAATTTAGGGTGGGACATTATGGTAGGGTCTGCATCCACAGAGATGGAGACTTGAAGTGTTGAGCCTTACCTGGAAGAGCCAAGCGTGGCTTGCGTCTGCTTTCCAATGGTCGCGGAAACGTAGCAACATTGACATCACCTCGAATAGAAATGAATTATTATTTTTTTCTTTGCAGGGCAAGTGTCTGTTGGTGTAGAATTGAGATTTACAAAAAACAAGTTACCTGTTCCCACGTCTGGCACCATGATAAGTGGACCCTTTTGGTCGGCTTCTTTGAGATTGCTGCAGCGTGGCGGATATTATCAAGTTCCTGCTTTGATTATTATTGTGATTTATTATTCTGGCTGAACGTGCGGTGCTCTGAATGCGCAGATTTTCAATGTCCGTGTTGTGCGCGTGCTTTCTTCGAGACTTGAAACTGAGCATCGTTTTTGTCTTGTCCGCAAGTGCATCCGTTCATATTCATACCACGCGGTACATGACCCTTGTTTAGTCAACAGGCACTGTGCTGTGTAAATGTGCATACTGTTAAATAAAAACTATTCTTCCAATGAACTTGAAGTATTGGTGAAAGATCATACCCGGCTGCTGCTGTTTGTATAATTGCTTACCCGCCCTGTTTTGGTGAAGTGAAAAATGCATCAGTGGCTGTTCTTCACGTCACATGTATTGCGTATCTGTCAACCCCTTATCAGTGCCCTACCTTATTACAGACCAATTCAGACCTTATTGATCACCCCCCGTGCCCTTAGAAATCTCAACGTTCATCCCACAAAGTCCCATCACAAGGGAGAAACACAAACAAATAGACGAAAAATTATTTTGCACGTATTGAAAAGTCTGCATGAAGACAAGTCCAGATAGTGTGGCCAAGGTTCAGCAAATTGTTGTTTTTATTTACATAACATAGCAATTATTTTTAAATCCTTTATATTAAGTTTACTTGCTTGCGTGCTTGCGTGCTTGCTTGCTTACGACCATGCAAATCTTTCGGTCGTTTTTTAACCCACTTCCCGTGATCCAATCGAGCTGACATTTTGCACACAGACTCGTTGTGCGTGACAATTTATTTTCGTGAAAAAAAAATTCCCAAATTTTACACTGTTTAGGGAATTTTTGTTAAAATATTTAATTACCAATTGCTTAATGGTGGCAGACAATCATCTGACCCATAGGTGGCAGCCATCTCAAGCCAGAGGACGAGAGGACTCTAGCCGCCACGCATATAAATGATTTATAGTGAAAAACTTTGTTTTTACGGGTTAATTTTTATAGCAATATATTGGGGGGGGACATTTTGAGCATATTTGAATATTTTGGGGGGGGGGGGGGATGTGTGTCCCCCCCCCCCAATATATTATAATTACGGCCTTGACAAGCACTATACATTACCCCCCCTCCCCCAGCCTTAAGGGGTTATGTAGTGAGACAAAACTTGCAGGGATGATGGTCACGTGGTGCTGCTAAAGTAATGCTGCTCTGCCCCCTCTTGAATATCAATTCTAAAGCCGTTATACTTACCTATGGAATGGAATCACTGGGTGAGCCTGTGCAATTGGGTGTCTTCCTAACCCTTTAGCACACACAACCGCTCCAAAATAAGTCTCAAAGGTGACCGGCCGAATTAATGAATTGGTGGCTATGCACTCCTGTGGTCCAGCAACCTTGGATGCGGTGGGTTTCTGAGTAACAGGCAGCAGTAGAGTAGCAGTAGGCTTTCGCGACCAATATCCATAATAGGTGTTTTTTTTGGGGTTAGATCGCTTAAATATTAATGTTGTGTCGTTAAATCCGCCGCCACCACCACCCGACACGGCCAATTAGTAAAGGTTTGTCACGTAAAGGGCCGTCCATAAATGACGTCACGTGATTTTGGACGATTTTTGACCCTCTCCCCCCCTCGTCACACGGCGTCACAAAAAGTCAGACCCCCCCCCTCTCAAATATGACGTCACAAAGCTCTGCCCCCCCCCCCCCAAAAAAAATAAAAACATGCTTCAAATCGCTTTAAACTATTGTCATTGTAGTGCGTATTTAATGTGGCGCTGCACTCTGATGTTGTAGGGGAAAACATTTATTAAAAAGATTGCCAGGAATGGTAAACACCTATTTTACTGGTAGGAACCTCCTGGTTACACCAGCCCACAGGGGATTATTGTGTCCGTCCGTCGTGCATCCAAAAATGGGAGGGATGGGGCTGGGTGGAGAGGGTGGGGAGGGGCTGGGTGGGTGGGGAGGGTGGGAAGGGGCTGGGTGGGGAGGGGATGGGTGGGGAGGGTGGGGCTGGGTGGGGAGGGTGGGGAGGGGATGGGTGGGGAGGGTGGGGCTGGGTGGGGAGGGTGGGGAGGGGCTGGGTGGCAGGGGTGGGGCTGGGTGGGAGGGTGGGGCTGGGTGGGGAGGGGAGGTGGGGAGGGGCTGGGTGGGAGGGGTGGGGCTGGGTGGGGAGGGTGGGGCTGGGTGGGGAGTGGGAGGGGTTGGGCTGGGTGGGGAGGGGCTGGTCACCCCGTGGTGCCCTTATAAAACTCAACGTTTAACCTACTCACGCCGGCTTGTGCCCGCCCTCACAGTCGGGCATATTTGCGGAATACACCACGCCGCCGTTGACCCTGCAGGCCATTGACCGAGCAACCCAACGTTCCTACCAGCTCCCTCCGCAGGACAATGTGTTTTAAGTAGAAATCTCCGAGTTTTCCCCGCCCGTACATTAATGACACCGCCACAAGATGAACGACACCACAAGATGAATGACATCACAAGATGAATGACACCACAAGATGAATGACACCGCCACAAGATGAATGACATTACAAAGATGAATGACACCACAAGATGAATGACACCACAAGATGAACGACACCACAAGATGAATGACATCACGATGAATGACACCACAAGATGAATGACACCACAAGATGAACGACACCACAAGATGAATGACACCACAAGATGAATGACACCACAAGATGAATGACACCACAAGATGAATGACACCACAAGATGAATGACACCACAAGATGAACGACACCACAAGATGAATGACACCACAAGATGAATGACACCACAAGATGAATGACATCACAAGAAGAACGACACCACCACAACACGAATGCCACCACCACCACCAACCACCACCACCCACCCCTCTCCGACCCGTTATAGCCGGAGAGGGTCACGTCCAGACGGCAGGGGAGAGGAGGAGGTGGTGGTGGGGGGTAGTGGTAGTGGTGGTGGGGGGTAGTAGTGGTGGTGGGGGTAGTGGTGGTAGTAGTAGTGGTGGTAGTGGTGGGGGTAGTAGTGGTAGTGGTGGGGGGTAGTGGTGGTGGGGGTAGTGGTAGGGGATAGTAGTGGTAGTGGTGGGGGTAGTGGTGGTGGGGGTAGTAGTGGTGAGTGGTAGTGGTGGTGGGGGTAGTGGTGGTAGTAGTAGTGGTGGTAGTGGTGGGGGTAGTAGTGGTAGTGGTGGGGGGTAGTGGTGGTGGGGGTAGTGGTAGGGGATAGTAGTGGTAGTGGTGGGGGTAGTGGTGGTGGGGGTAGTAGTGGTGAGTGGTAGTGGTGGTGGGGGTAGTAGTGGTGGGGGTGGTAGTGGTGGTGGTAGTGGTGGGGGGTAGTAGTGGTGGTGGGGGTAGTGGTGGTAGTAGTAGTGGTGGTAGTGGTGGTGGGGGTAGTCGTGGTGGGTAGTAGTGGTAGTGGTGGTGGGAGTGGTAGTGGTGGTGGTATTAGTGGTGGTGGGGGTGGTAGTGGTGGTGGTGGGGGTAGTGCTGGTAGTGGTGGGGGGTAGTAGTGGTGGTGGTAGTGTTAGTGGGGGGTAGTAGTGGTGGGGGTAGTGCTGGTAGTGGTGGGGGGTAGTAGTGGTGGTGGTAGTGTTAGTGGGGGGTAGTAGTGGTGGGGGTAGTGCTGGTAGTGGTGGGGGGTAGTAGTGGTGGTAGCAGTATTAGTGGTGGGTGGGTGAAGGAGAGAGCGAGAGAGAGAGAGAGAGAGCAGTGGCAAAGCGCACGGGAGACATGGCGACGGGCAGCAGCATCAGTAACAACAACAAGAACACCAACAAGAAGAAGGAGGAGGAGGAGAAGAAGGAGGATGAACATCTGCGGCTGCTGCGGGAGATGTCGTCCCTGTTGCACAACCGGCGGTGTTTCGAGTGCGCCCAGCGGGGCCCCACGTACGTGGACGTGAGCCTCGGCACGTTCGTGTGCACGGCGTGCAGCGGGCTGCTGTGAGTAGCACACACACACTGACACACACAGTACACAGACACACACAGACAGACAGATACACATAGACAAACAGACAGATACACACAGACACACAGACACCCACACACAGACAGACACACACATACACACACACAGACACACAGACACTCACACAGACACACACACACAGACACACACACAGACACACAGACACTCACACAGACACACACACAGACACACACACACAGACACACACACAGACACACACACACAGACACACACACAGACACACAGACACTCACACAGACACTCACACACACAGACACACACACAGACACACAGACACACACACACACACACAGACACACACACACAGACACACACACAGACACACACACAGACACACAGACACACACACACAGACACACACACACAGACACACACACAGACACACAGACACTCACACAGACACACACACATACACACACACAGACACACAGACACTCACACAGACACACACACACAGACACACACACAGACACACACACAGACACACACACACAGACACACACACACAGACACACACACAGACACACAGACACTCACACAGACACACACACAGACACACACACAGACACACACACACAGACACACAGACACAGACACACAGACACACACACAGACACACACACAGACACACACACACAGACACACACACACAGACACACAGACACACACACAGACACACAGACACTCACACAGACACACACACAGACACACACACAGATACACACACACAGATACACACACAGACACACACACACTGACACACACACACACTGACACACACACACTGACACACACAGTACACAGACACACACACACAGACAGACAGATACACATAGACAGACAGACAGATACACACAGACACACACAGACACCCACAGACACCCACACACAGACAGACACACACAGACACACTGCACCGTGTGTCTGTGATATTCATCAACACTTTCCGTGTCTGTGTGTGTGTCTGTGTGTGTTAGTCTGTGTGTGTGTTAGTCTGTGTGTGTACTGTAGGGTGTACACACAGACAGACACACTGCACCGTGTGTGTCTGTCTGTGTGTGTGTCTGTGTGATATTGTGTGTGTGTTAGTCTGTGTGTGTGTTAGTCTGTGTGTGTACTGTAGGGTGTACACACAGACACACACACACTACACCGTGTGTGTCTGTCTGTGTGTGTGTCTGTGTGATATTGTGTGTGTGTGTTAGTCTGTGTGTGTGTTAGTCTGTGTGTGTACTGTAGGGTGTACACACAGACACACACACACTGCATCGTGTGTGTCTGTCTGTGTGTGTGTCTGTGTGATATTGTGTGTGTGTGTTAGTCTGTGTGTGTTAGTCTGTGTGTGTACTGTAGGGTGTACACACAGACACACACTGCACCGTGTGTGTCTGTCTGTGTGTGTGTCTGTGTGATATTGTGTGTGTGTGTGTTAGTCTGTGTGTGTTAGTCTGTGTGTGTACTGTAGGGTGTACACACAGACAGACACACACTGCACCGTGTGTGTCTGTCTGTGTGTGTGTCTGTGTGATATTGTGTGTGTGTGTTAGTCTGTGTGTGTGTTAGTCTGTGTGTGTACTGTAGGGTGTACACACAGACAGACACACTGCACCGTGTGTGTCTGTCTGTGTGTGTGTCTGTGTGATATTGTGTGTGTGTGTTAGTCTGTGTGTGTGTTAGTCTGTGTGTGTGTACTGTAGGGTGTACACACAGACAGACACACACTGCACCGTGTGTGTTTGTCTGTGTGTGTGTCTGTGGGATATTGTGTGTGTGTGTGTTAGTCTGTGTGTGTGTTAGTCTGTGTGTGTACTGTAGGGTGTACACACAGACAGACACACACTGCACCGTGTGTGTCTGTCTGTCTGTGTGTGTGTCTGTGTGATATTGTGTGTGTGTGTTAGTCTGTGTGTGTTAGTCTGTGTGTGTGTTAGTCTGTGTGTGTACTGTAGGGTGTACACACAGACACACACACTGCACCGTGTGTGTCTGTCTGTGTGTGTGTCTGTGTGATATTCATTAACACTCGCCGTGTGTGTGTGTCTGTGTGTGTGTGTGTACTGTGGGGTGTACACACAGACACACATTGCACCGTGTTTACCGGACTCATGTGAGTGCTGTACTCATTCCAAGCGGTGTGTGATATCAATAATACTAATAATACTACAGTACTACGACTAATAGCAACGCAGTACACTGGGTACGACTGCATGTGTACTGTCGGGTGTACACACACACACTGCGACATACACACAGTGCACTGTGTGTATGGTGTCATTCTAATGCAGTAATGCAATAATACAGGACGATGTGTACTGCGTGGGTACAGTCTATACACTAACAGTGCATCGCCTGTGTAACATACTGCACGTGTACTGCACGTGTACTGCACACACTGTAACGACCACGTGTGCACTGCATGTACACAACACCCACAACACCGCGATCCGCCTTGCACAATCAACACACAAAGCGTATACACAACACACACACACACGTGTGTGTACATTACACACACTGCCCATGTATTGTGTACACACACTTTGCCCATGTATTGTGTATACACACTGCCCATGTATTGTGTACACACTGTACCCATGTATTCTGTACACAATTTGCCCATGTATTGTGTACACACACTGTGCCCCATGTATTGTGTACACACTGCCCATGTATTGTGTACACACTGCCCATGTATTGTGTACACATAGTGCCCATGTATTGTGTACACACACTTTGCCCATGTATTGTGTACACACACTGCCCATGTATTGTGTACACACTGCCCATGTATTGTGTACACACACTGCCCATGTATTGTGTACACACACTGCCCATGTATTGTGTACACACACTTTGCCCATGTATTGTGTACACACACTGCCCATGTATTGTGTACACACACTTTGCCCATGTATTGTGTACACACTGTGCCCATGTATTGTGTACACACACTGCCCATGTATTGTGTACACACACTGCCCATGTATTGTGTACACACTGTACCCATGTATTGTGTATACACTGCCCATGTATTGTGTACACAATTTGCTCATGTATTGTGTACACACTGCCCCATGTATTGTGTACACACACTGCCCCATGTATTGTGTACACACACTGCCCATGTATTGTGTACACACACTGCCCATGTATTGTGTACACATATTGTGTACACACACTGCCCATGTATTGTGTACACAAAGGTCCATATACAGCGTTACATCCGTTTAAATATTGACACAAATAAAAAGTGTTGTCTATTTGTGTTTCTGGGAACTTTGTAGGATGAACGTCGAGATTTATAAACGCACGTGGTGACCACTAAGGTCTGAATTGGTCTTTAATCAGGGATTTAACACACTGCAAATAGCACATAAAGTGTGCAATGTACACCACTATACAGCACACACAGTATACACCAGAGGTGTGGACTCGAGTCATGTGACTTGGACTCGAGTCAGACTCGAGTCATGAATTTGATGACTTCAGACTCGACTTGGACTTGCATAACAATGACTTTGTCCCACCTCTGGTACTATACACACCATGCCCCACACTATATACATACAAATAATCCCCGTGTAGCCTTCACAGACTGTAGGGGCAAGTGCTGTTAGCGAGCACCTATTAAGGTTCCGGCCCGGCACACGAGGGGGTGGGTGGACAGCACCACGCCCGGCCGCCTTTGTCTCCCCCAGTGGCGATGTTTCCTACACACCGCACCAGGTACTCATTTGAGGCTGAGTCGACCTAGGGGAGGCCCTGGACCGGTTCAGATAATCGTCACCGGGTGGTGTTGGTCGTGAGCGGGAATCGAACTCGTGTCCCCAGGTTCGTAGCACAGCAGCGTAGCGCTAACCACTGCACCACCGCTCCCCACTACTTATGTGTGTGTGTGTGTACTGATGTGTGTGTGTGCATACACACACACATCAGTACACACAGCAGCACACACGCATTAGTGATGTAAACACACACACACAACAGTACACGTACACACGCATTAGTGCTGTACACACACACCAACAGTACACGTGCACACAGCACACACGCATTAGTGATGTACACACACACAACAGTACACGTACACACGCATTAGTGCTGTACACACACACCAACAGTACACGTGCACACAGCAGCACACACGCATTAGTGCTGTACACACACACATCAGTACACGTACACACAGCACACACGCATTAGTGATGTACACACACACAACAGTACACGTACACACGCATTAGTGCTGTATACACACACACAGAGCACGTACACACGGCAGCACACACACATTAGTGCTGCATACACACACACATCATTACACGTACACACAGCAGCACACACATTAGTGCTGCATACACACACATACATCAGTACACGTACACACAGCAGCACACACACATTAGTGCTGTACACTCACAACAGTACACGTACACACGCATTCGTGCTGCATACACACATCAGTATAAGTACACACGCATTAGAGCTGTACACACACACACACAACAGTACACGTACACACGCATTAGTGCTGTACACACACACACACACAACAGTACACGTACACACACATTAGTGCTGCATACACACACACACATCAGTACACGTACACACGGCAGCACACACGCATTAGTGCTGCATACACACACACATCAGTACACGTACACACGGCAGCACACACGCATTAGTGCTGCATACACACACACATCAGTACACGTACACACAGCAGCACACACGCATTAGTGCTGCATACACACACACATCAGTACACGTACACACAGCAGCACACACGCATTCGTGCTGTACACACACACACATCAGTACACGTACACACAGCAGCACACACGCATTAGTGCTGCATACACACACACACATCAGTACACGTACACACGGCAGCACACACGCATTCGTGCTGTACACACACACACACATCAGTACACGTACACACAGCAGCACACACGCATTCGTGCTGTACACACACACACATCAGTACACGTACACACAGCAGCACACACGCATTAGTGCTGTACACACACACACACATCAGTACACGTACACACGGCAGCACACACGCATTAGTGCTGCATACACACACACATCAGTACACGTACACACAGCAGCACACACGCATTAGTGCTGTACACACACACACACATCAGTACACGTACACACGGCAGCACACACGCATTAGTGCTGCATACACACACACACAACACTACACGTACACACGCATTCGTGCTGCATACAAACACACATCAGAGCACGCACACACACGCATTAGGCAGCACACACAACAGTACACGTACACACGCATTAGTGCTGTGTACACACACACACACATCAGTACACGTGCACACAGCAGCACAAGTGAAGAGGCACGGGGGAGAGGACATGGTGCCTCCGGTTAAGATTTTCCGACACCCGAGTGCCGAGGCAGCTTTGTCATTCCACCGAATTGCTTGCCTGACCTTGATGCCTGAATAAAACGTACGCCCTTGCGGTGTTCATATTAATTGCGGTGTTAATTCACCACGACACTTGCTGCTGTTGCTGCTGCTATATGTACAGGTACCATTAGCATTGATAATTGTTTTTTTTACCCTTTTATCTGGCAACAAAACTGACACCTTTTTTTTACAAGGAAGTCATGTTTGCATTGACCACAATACATGCAGTCGTAATGCAAACAAAAAAACATAACTCTGATAATGTATGCACTGTCCTTGAAGTTGATTGTTCCACACCCGAGACAGCTTTCTTTAGAGCCTAGTCTCACATGGTGTTGGACCAGACGATGCCAAAAGGCGCACACCTCAAGGACAATGAACCATCAGAGTATGAGAGCTCGGGGTAAGCATTTACACGATTGGAACCTCATTTGCCAGTAACAAAATATGAATACGTTTTTTTACCCTTTTATCTGGCAACAAAACTGACACATTTTTTTTTACAAGGAAGTCATGTTTGCATTGACCACAATACCTCCAGTCGTAATGCAAAAAAAGCATAACTCTGATAATATATGCACTGTCCTTGAAGTTGATTGGTCCACACCCGAGACAGCTTTCATTAGAGCCTAGTCTCACATGGTGTTGGACCAGATGACGCCAAAAGGCGCACAACTCAAGGACAATGCACCATCAGAGTATGAGAGCTCGGGGTAAGCATTTACACCATTGGTACCTCATTTGCCAGTAACAAAATATGAATAATAGTTTTTTTTACCCTTTTATCTGGCAACAGAACTGACACCTTTTTTTACAAGGAGTCATTTTTGCATTGACCACAATACCTGCAGTCGGAATGCAAACAAAAAACACAACTCTGATAATGTATGCACTGTCCTTGAAGTTGATTGGTCCACACCCGAGACAGCTTTCCTTAGAGCCTCGTCTCACATGCAGATGTAGATGCCACTGGTTTTTCAAGTTCTGCAGGTGATATTTACATCGCACACTAGGTAGTCATTTGAAGCCGAGTCGACCTAGGGGAGGCCCAGACCGGTTTAGATCATCGTCACTGGTGTTGGCCGTGAGCGGAAATTGAACTCGGCTCGCCGGGTTCATAGCGCAACGCGCTAACCACTACACCACCGCTCCCCACAGCCACACACGCACACGCGCGAACGTGTCAAACAGAATAACGTCAAACGCATCCGCGACGCGATGTCCCAATTCGTTTTGTTTCTTCACGCAGCCGCGGATTAAACCCGCCGCATCGCGTCAAGTCCATCACGATGACGACGTTCACCGACCAGGAGCTGGATTTCCTTCACAAGCACGGCAACGAGGTGGGTTGTTGTCTATGTCGAGGTGGGTGCTCGGCAAGGTCACATGCTCATCGGTGCACAGTTGTCCCATGGCCGCAGTGACAGTGTGTAGGTACTGTTACTCGTAATGAAGGGTTTCTTTTTGGGTTAATAAGGTTTGTCACATAAACAAAAAGCGCCAATTTCGATTTAAAGCTTTCGTGACTGCAGGGATTCATCTTCTTGGTTCTTTCGGTAAAGTCACGTAGAAGGGAAATAAGAAAATAATAAAAATAAAACATAATACCGAAAGAACCAAGAAGAAGCGCCAATTAGTTGCTACTCCGGCACACCGCGGAGTGTTGGAGGGTGAACATTCACAATTTGGGCACGACATTTCGCCGGTGATTTTGCAATCAGCTTCATCAGGTGGTTTGCCAGAATTGTGAAGAAGACTTCCTGTTTGGGGGTCTTAAATAGGGCGAAGGTGATGTAATCACTGTGAGCGTATCAGATGCGAAGATCACAGGTGGGTTAATGAAGTCAGATAAATTGCAATGTATGATGTTGATCTGAGAATGTGCAGTACCTATTATTGGTTAGGTTAGTCGCATTTAATCAACATACAATGGATTATGTTGATCTGAGAATGTGCAGTACCTATTATTGGTTAGGTTAGTCGCATTTAATCAATATACAATGGATAATGTTGATCTGAGAATGTGCAGTAGCTATGAAGAGACTGCTATAACGTTGAATAAGTGACCGTCGCATATCCGGCTTGGTATCCGAATATCTGACTATCGCAGTATCTGCTCTCATCCGTTAGCAGCCCACACCCAGGGTAGTTTTTTATCGATAGGTGCGGGAGAGTGACAACAAACTAATCGCAAAAAGCAATTCTAAAGAAATGCGTTTCTCCAATCTATGCACTTTGAAATCTAGATTGAAAACTCCCTTCCTTAGAACTGCTTTTTGTGTCTAGTTATATCGTATTCTTAGGTTTTTTCGGTAAAGTCACGTAGGTAAAAAATTAAAATTAAAATTAATAAAAGTAAAATAAAAAATAAAAATAAAATCACGTTTCGGAGGCAACACAAGCTTCCGTCTTCAGGTGAAACCGTCACAGCACGATTGCTGTATCAAGTAAATGACAGCAATCGTGCTGTGATGGTTCCTCCTGAAGACGGAAGCTTGTGTTGCCTCCGAAACGTCGTGAATTTTATTATTATTATTTTTTACTTTTATTAATTAAAATTGTAATATTTTACCTACGTGACTTTACCGAAAAAACCTAAGAATATGAATCCTTGCAGTCACGAAAGCTTCAAATCTAGAATTAGTTATATCGTCCTTCCCCCGCACCTCCGATGAGCACGGTCGGCTATGCACGGTTCGATGGAAGTTCAGTCGTTTGCTGTAAGACGTTCACAAATTTGACTGTTCCACACTCGGCAATGCATTATTAATCGCGCGCGCGTGTCCCCGCTCGCCTCCAAAGTACAGTCGAGCATTTCCCCGTGTTTAATGCGGTTTGCGATTTATTTTTGTCTCGTTTGGGCTCGGTGTGCAACTGTCATGCCCTGTATGTGATCGCATATCCGAGATTCTCGCATATCCACCTATTACACTGGTCAACAAAAAAAAGTAAAAATTTTCTGGCCTGGACTTTTGCAGCGGTTTTAGACTAATTTCAGGGTGCCGATTACAAATCTGATCTCAGATTTGCTCTATCACATCTCATTTTTATGCTATCGGCATACCCCATTTTCATTGATTTTACCCGAAATTAACTCTGTCACTTGTGATTGCAAGTTGTTGCGAGTCAGTGACTGCTTTGGTGTTAAAATATGGTGCTGTATTTTTAGAATAGTGTGTTTATAATATAATTTTCTGTAGATATCCACATTTATTTAATATTTTTCTTCTGCAGTCTTTATTGAAAATGCAATATTTGCTATCTCAAAAACCTGATGTGATAGACAAAAACTGATGCCAGATTTAGAATCAGCACCCCAAAATTACCTTAAAACCTTTGGAATACCTTATGCCAGAAAAAGTGTGTTGACCAGTGTTATACCTCACTCGGTGCACTGTAAGATATTTGACATTGTACTGTATTCGATAGCAGCACCATGGCCGCGGATTTGGGACACCAATGCCGTTAGTTTTATAACGAGGCATCGATTCATCAAAACTAAAGTAAACTATATTTCGATTTAAAGCTTTCGTGACTGCAGCGATTCATCTTCTTGGTTCTTTCGGTAAAGTCACGTAGAAGGGAAGTAATAAAATAACAAAAATAAAACATAATAAAATAATTATCACGACGTTTCGGCCACAACGCAAGCAGCCGTCCTCAGGTGGAGAACAGGTCCGTCAAGTAGACAGAGTAGACAGAGTCTGAATGTCTGTTTACTTGACGGACCTGTTCTCCACCTGAGGACGGCTGCTTGCGTTGTGGCCGAAACGTCGTGAGAATTATTTTATTATGTTTTATTTTTGTTATTTTGTTACTTCCCTTCTACGTGACTTTACCGAAAAAACCAAGAAGACAACTCGCACTCGTGAAGTGCGGTGGAATAACCCCCGCGGCCCGCACGGCATGGGGGGGAGGCCCTCATCCGGCAGTGGGTTGCCGGACACGTCCACGGGCCTCTAAGCTGCCGGATTCGCCGGCTCGCCAACACGGCCATCTCCGAGCAGCTCAAACTTCATCGCCCCACAGCAATTTCAGTACATGCTAACACAGGATGCTTCAAAGTGTTTTTTTTACACTTCTGAGAATTTGCAACAATGCCACAAGAAAGTGTGCCTCCGGGCTCTGGAGGCCACCTGGAGAAGATTCCAGGCGTGCGTTGACAACGATGGCGAACAAGTGGGGGAGACTGTTTGACTTTTTTAAGCTATTAACATTACATTTGTTATCATGTTGCAGTGTATCATCCGTTCTTTTTTTATTAAAAGCGATAGTCCCATATGAGTGTTAACATTTTTCTTGAAGCACCCTGTATAATGGCAAGCCCTCCCCTCCCCTTAAAGGGAACGTGATTCGTCGGGAGCAGGTGGATAAACGCATTCATTTGGAGGGAGCTGGAAGGAACGTTGAGTTGCTCGGTCAATGGCCAGGGTCAACGGCGGCGTGGTGTATTCCGCAAATATGCCCGATTGTGGTGATTATGATGGTGGTGCTGGTGACGATGCTGATAATACTGTCAGTGGTGATAATGCGGATGATGATTGATGCCTGTGCTGATGATGATTGATACTGATGATGATGATGGTCGTAATCGTGGTAATGATGGTGCTGGTGATTATGATAATTATGCTGATGTTTGTAATGATGATGATGGTGGTGGTGTTGAAAATGTTGGTGGTTCTCATGCTGGTATGTATTATGTTGGTGCCGCCGCTGATGCTGATGCTGATGGTGCTGATGGTGGTTCATCGCTAGTCTGCCGCCCATTGTCACGTACAGGTGTGCAGGATCATCTGGCTGGGTCTGTACGACGAGCGGTCGTCTCTTGCGCCCGACTTCAAGGACCCGCAGAAAGCCAAGGAGTTCCTGCAGGAAAAATACGAGAAGAAGAAGTGGTGAGTGCGGAAGATGCGTCGCTGTTGCGATGCTCTGTCGCCAATCATTGCTGCTTCACGTGGAATTCGGCACCCTGAGTCGACAGCCGCGTTCTGTACGTGTGTGTGTTTATTCCTCGGTGCCATTCTTGCTTGAGAGCCCCCGAAAAAGGCAAAGATGTGGATTCGGCGCCTTCTTCGAGGTTGTATGTAGGTTGAACTTCTTTCGCACCTTCTTGGTTCTTTCGGTAAAGTCACGTAGAAGGGAAGTAATAAAATAATAAAAAATAAAACATAATAAAATAATTCTCACGACGTTTCGGCCACAACGCAAGCAGCCGTCTTCAGGTGAAAATCAGGTCTGTCGAGGCGACAGCGTCTGAATGAAACAGCACCATGCTTGGAGCATATATTTAAGCTGGGTAGGAAGGGGGGGAAAGGGCGCCTTGACAAAAGAATATACGCTCCAAGCATGGTGCTGTTTCATTCAGACGCTGTCGCCTCGACAGACCTGGTTTTCACCTGAGGACGGCTGCTTGCGTTGTGGCCGAAACGTCGTGAGAATTATTTTATTATGTTTTATTTTTATTATTTTATTACTTCCCTTCTACGTGACTTTACCGAAAGAACCAAGAAGATGAATCCCTGCAGTCACGAAAGCTTTAAATCGAAATTCTTTCGCACCACCGTACGTGGTTAAAGATGTTCTCGTACAACACAAACCAATCGTAAATCACTGATCGTGACATGCACGTGAATCCGATGCCGTGTAAAACGATGTTAAGAATCTAAATTATTTGATGTATTACTGCATCGTCCCTCTCTATTTCAAAAAAGTGGTTTGTGTCTCAAACGGCCATTGACGTGCTACCCATCTAATGTTTACAGCCCTGAATTAGTGGTGGAAATTACACAAACCTGTGATTGGAGTGAATCTATCCGTATGACGACCACTGTTGACTTCTCCACAAATTGTTACTTATTTTATCTACCATGGTGGGATGATGGGCTGAGACCTTCAGATTTTGTGAGCCGCTCGCTCTACCGCAGATCCGGACACGTACAAATCTGAATATTTATTTGGACTGGAGGAATCCGATGAGCTATGAAGTTCTTTTTCACAGATGTCCAGTGAAGTCAAATCAGTCTGGTCGACCGAGTCCTCAACCTCTGATTAACACGGTTGGCTACGTACGGTGCGAAGGAAATTCAACATACATACATATTCCCATCGAGATATACATATACTTCCAGAGACGCATAGAGACACATAGACTCCCAGAGACAACAACAAGCACTAAGTGGCGGTGACGTCACCACGACGCTTGTGCCAGGCCATGTGCACCTTGAGGCCACGTGAAGTGTCGAACGCCCGCTGGCAGGAGGTCACGGGGCAGACCCAGCAGGTGCCACGAGTCGACTGACTGAGACGACCGTGATGACTGGCTGATGCACCACCTGTGCCCCCTACTGTGCCAACTGTGTCCCAGAGACACACAGACTCCCAGACACATAGAGACACGAAAGAGCCCCTTAGAGACACGTAGAGATGAGCACGGTTGGCTACGTACGGTGCGAAGGAAGTTCAACATGCGTACGTGCGTGGCTGCTGCATTGGCATTGGTGCACAAGCGCTGTTAACAAATAAAACAAAAACTCTACACATTCGTTAATGACGCAAATCGAGGCGGCGTTATTGACTCGTGCGCATTTTTTGCCTTCAGATTTACTGTGCACGGCGATCCGTTTACAGACTTCCCGCTTAAATAATATGGATAAATTACGGAGATAAACGACAATTTACTTGGAAGCCTTTGGCACGGCTCCCACCAATCCCGATTTACATCCTGAAAAACACTCGACAAATAATGGTTCAATAATATTTGTTATTACTTACGCTCATAAAGCCACTGGAGCTATGCACTTTTAAATCATCTAGATTTAAAACCCATTTCTTTAGAACTGCTTTTTGTGTCTAGTTTGTTGTCCTTCCCCGATGAGAAACGGTTTGCTACATACGGTGCAAAAGAAGTTCAACATACATACATAGAGACCCATAGACTCATTATACAGAGACCCACGGAGTCGCACACTGCGCCGCGCGCTTCTGCGGCCGTCTGGAACGTTCTTCCTCGCATACGGTACGCGCGTACAGACTCGCTCCCGTAGCTGACACGCCCCGCCAGGTGACCACCCCCGCCTCTGTCTGTTGTTACCCCCCCACCCACCCCACCCCCTCAGGTTCGTGGCGCCCGAGCAGGCGCGCACCGTGGCGGCGCTGCACGCGTCGCTCTCGGGCTCTTCCGCCAGCAGCGGCAGCAGCACCCCCGAGGTGCGGCCGCTCCGATGCGCGGGGCCCGCCGGGTCAAGCACGCCGACACTCGACGGGCTGCGGCACACGCCCACGCAGGTGCGGGGAACGACGCTGATGCAGTTGCCACGCCGGCCAGCCCGCCACTCTGCCACCCTGCCACTCCACCACCCTACCACCCCGCCACCCCTCCACTCCACGCTCCACCACCCCACCACTCCACCACTCCACCACCCCACCACCCCACCACTCCACCACTCCATTACCCCACCACTCCACCACCCCACCACCCCGCCACCCCGCCACTCCACCACTACCTCACCACTCCACACTCCACCACCCCACCACTCCACCACTCCATCCCTCCACCACCCCACCACTCCACCACCCCACCACTCCACCACCCCACCGCCTTGCCACTCCACCACTCCACCACCCCACCACCCCACCACTCCACCACCCCACCACTCCACCACCCCTCCACTCCACCACCCCACCACCTCACCACCCTGCCACTCTGTGTGTGTGTCTGTGTCAACATGTGGTGGCACAGTGGTTAGCGCGCCGCGCTACAAACCTGGCAACCCGTGCTTGATTCCTGCTCGGGCCCACCAACATCAGTGACGATTATCTGAACCGGTCCTTAGCCTCCCCAAGGTTCGACTCAGCCTCAAATGAGTACCCTGCGTGATGTATAAAAAAACATCGCCACTGGGGAGACAAAGGCGGTCGGGCGTGGTGCTGGCCACCCACCCCCTCGTGTGCCGTGCCGGCCTTCAAAGGCGCTCCTCGCTAACAGGACTTGCCCCTACAGTCTGTTAAGTCTATACGGGGGATCTCTGTCTTTGTTCTGTGAGCGGCTTACTTTTTTAGGTCACGTGACTCAACGGCAGCGCAGGTAATTGGCTACAGCGGCAATTTGGACCTGAACGGGCAGGTGGTGGTGGCACTTTGGGCGTAATCGCGACCCCCACCCCCCACCCACAAATTAAAAATGTCGAGTGCACGCCAGATTTACAACCGGTCACGGGACAATCGTCACTGCGAAATAAATACTGCAGCGTGGCGAGATGCCAGCCATAGAGCTGATAAGATGTGTGAAGTACGTGAAGAAATACAGGGTGTTTCAAATAGATGGACACAGCACTTGCCCCGACAGTCTGTTAAGGCTACACGGGGGATCTTTGTCTTTTGTGTCGACGTCCTCCAGTCTCCCGTAGTGAGCCGCCCGCAGGCTCTCCCACCCGCTCACTCCCGTCGACCGGCCCCGTTTGAGCTGACGGAGGACCTGCCAGGGGATCCGTTCGGCACCTCGACTCAACCACCGCCACCGCCACCACCGCCGCCGGGCAGCGCCTTTCCCGGCTTCCCCTCCGTGGCTGCCGGTGAGGAAGGCGCTCCACCTTCCGCTTGACAGTGATACAAGTTTCAAGTTTCATTTATTAGGTGTAGCCCTGTGAGCCATTCGGCTCTTGAATCGGGTGCAACCGCAACAAACAAAAAAACAAAAAATGAACAAGAAAACATCTTATAGTGACTATGTGCAAACAGAAAATCCAAGAAAAGACAGCAAAATATTGCAGAAAAAACACCGTACACCAACACTGTGTGCAAAATCCCAGTGGGATGCAAGTCAAACAACAACAACAACCACAAGACAACTTAGATTAAGGCCATCAGTCTAACTCTGTACTACAACAAACAAACATGGCCAAAGCAAAAAACTTTTCGAAAATCACCAAAATAAAGCCATAAAAGCAATGAAACAGTGCAGGTCATAGGAACTGTGACCGAATTTTCACAATAAACGACGTAAACAACATGCATTACCAAACTCTGAAGCCATAGCTGGCTGCATGAGTCACTCCACAACAGCAGGAGCATCAGTCGGAGTGTCAACATTTTTCAATGCACCTTTAAGATCAGCACACTAAATCAAAACACAGATCATACTTTGCAGCGATCATCCGGAGCGAAACATTGTATTTTAGGCCACTGAATTGCAGTGGCAGCTAGGGGTGTACAACTCCTCTAAAGCATAAAATATGGTACGTTGAATGATACGGTAACGCGGAATGATATAGTAATGTGGCGGCGTACCGTCATCTCAGTTTTTTGTCCTGCCATGGGGTAACTGCGGGCCGATTTTTATAACTCGAATGTGATTCGGCAGTTCCTCGCTTAACGCGGTTTTAACTTCACGTGGCACTTTTCAGTACCGCATCTCAGAGGTCGCAATCGGGTACCCGATACCCGTACCCTACCCGATACCCGGCTACCCGTACCCGGCCGGGTACTGGTACGGGTAGCCGTTTGCGACCCTGGTGCGGCCGGATACGGGTACGGGTAGGCCGTGAGTCACTGGTGAGTAACCGTTTGTCACTCATTTCGGGTAGGGTACGGGTACGGGTAGGGTACGGGTACCCATTTGCGACCCTGGTGCGGCCGGGTATGGGTACGGGTAAGGAATCAAAACCCGTTTGCGACCTCTGCCGCATCTACAAGCGCGTTAAACGAGGGATCGCTCTAGACTGGCATTTTTCACTTTCATAATGAATCCAAAACTTATGCTACGATATTTCTGCAGAGGGGAAGTAATACCGGCGCTTCTACGTTGAAGTTTGGACCACCGCACAGTGGTATCCTACTAAAATAGTCTTTGAATTGTTCAGGCTTTTTTGGCTAAATTTAAATGTACAATTATTAAAATTATTCGAAATGTATAATTTTTTAAGTACAGGGAACAGGAATTTGATTTGGTCTTTTTTTCTGTTTGTTTTATGATAGAACCCTGGGCTCACAGCAGAGACGTCATCTTATTTGCGTAAAAGATATAAACCGCGGATGTTGTTAAATTGTAACATTAATAGCGTTCATTTAAAGGCTCGCAGTTAAAGGAAGGAAGCTACTGTGTCACGATTTTATTACGTGCATTGCTTTATGATTTCAGAACACTTTGGATTGCTTTTTTATCTTTCCCTTGGCATTGCCTACAGCAGAGGTCGCAAACGAGTTTTGATTCCTTACCTGTACCCGTACCCGGCCGCACCAGGGTCGCAAACGGGTACCCGTGGCCGTACCCGGCCGTACCCGTACCCGTACCCAGCCGGGTACGGGTAGGGTACGGGTATCGCGTACCTGATTGCGACCTCTGGGATGAAGCCATGTTGCAGGCGCGGGTGGGTTGATTCTAGGAACTTGAATTGTGAGAAGAGACAAGACGTTGGGAAATGAGTGACAAACCGTTACTCACCAGTGACTCACGGCCTACCCGTACCCGGCCACACCAGGGTCGCAAACGGCTACCCGTACCCGGCCGGGTACGGGTAGCCGGGTATCGGGTAGGGTACGGGTATCGGGTACCTGGTTGCGACCTCTGGCCCACAGTCTACAATTTTTTTAAAATTAACATTACCATCACGACGTTTGCTTTTCAAAGTAAACTTTTGTGAACGTCTAAAGTAAGTAAAACATTCTTTACTACGAATTCTTAATGAGTTCAGTCCAGTGCGCATCGATCACACATTGATTACACATTGATCACACATCGATCACACATTGATCACACATCGATCACACATCGATCACACATCGATCACACATTGATCACACATCGATCACACATCGATCACACATCGATCACACATCGATCACACATTGATCACATTGACGTAGGCTCTCTGAACCACCGGTTTTAAGTCTCTTGCAGAACTGGCTCCGACTCAGGGATGGATCTCAAACGTGAGCCGGTAGCGTGTTCCAGCTCGTTGAGCCGGAGACCCCCAAAACTGAGCTGGCCATTCTAGTTCCCCCCCCCCCAAATCCCACCCCCCCCGCCCCCCACGATACTTTCTGCCGCTTTAGACCGCACGAGTGACACGGACGCGTAGCTTGCGCACGAACGCCCCAACGGCCGTTTCCATCGCGCCTTTTTCTGTCTGCCTGTCGCACGTGGCCGCAAAGGCGAGCTCTTGCAAAGCGTGACGGCGTCGCACCGGGGGTGGGGGGGGGCATTTATTTCCCCTGCCCCTGTGGGGGGCGGGGGGTTGGGGAGCTTTCAAAACCACCGTATCTGTGAGTACGGTAACATTTTCAAGCCAAGCTGCACGTTGTTTGGCAATGTGTTTTTTAAATCCTTTATATTAAGTTCGCTTGCTTGCTTAGGACCATGCAAATCTTTCGGTCGTTTTTTAACCCACTTCCCGTGATCCAATCGAGCTGACATTTTCCACACAGACTCGTTGTGCGTGACAATTAATGTTCGTGAAAACATCTTTCCAAAATTGTACACTTTTTAGGACAAAAATATTATATTTAATTACCAATTGCTTAATGGTGCAATGCAATCATCTGACCCATAGGTGGCAGCCATCTCAAGCCAGAGGACGAGAGGACTCTAGCCGCCACGCATATAAAGGATTTATAGTGAAAAACTTAGTTTTACGGGTTATACTTGTTTATGAATCAGCTATGTGTGTAATCTCAAAGTTATGTGGAATCCCTCCCCGTAGAGCAGAGGTCGCAAACGGGTTTTGATTCCTTACCCGTACCCGGCCGTACCCGGGTAGGGTGACTTTACCGAAATAACCTAAGAGTTAGTTGTTTTAATTTATTTAATAATAAAAAATTACCTACGTGACTTTACCGAAAAAAAACAAAGAGCATCACCTCTCAATGTTTGTATTTGCAGGCTCCGGAGGCTCGAACTTTGCAAACTTCGATTCGTTCGGAGGGTCAGGTTCTTCGGGCAGCTACGCACCTTTTCCCAAAAGCGGACACCCGGTCCGGGCTCAGAGCACAGGTGAGAGAGCCCCTGGCTCATTCTCTCTTCCCACAACCCCCTTTGTTGCGCTGACCTGAGCGTCACACTACATATATATAAATATGCAATAATTTTTTGCCCACAAAAGCCACGCTGAATCCGATGGCTCCTTTTCCTAGAGCCTCCTTGCAGCATTGTGGGTTGTTTGGTCAACGCCTATGGCATTCTTACGTAACTGGAGAATCAGGAGAAAAATCGACTGCAGAGCGGGGAGGGAGGGAGGGAGGGGAGGCAGAACGTACAAACGCCACCCAAGAAAGAAAGATGCCCGGGTCAGGAAGCGAACCCATTTCCTTCTTGCTGCAGAGCGCAAGTTGTTACTGCTGCGTCACTCTGCCACCTAAAGGTCAAGGGGTCACCGTTAAAATTAGTCCGTTTAACACGTGGTAAGAGACTTTCGCGACCAATATCATCCATGTGTCGTTTAAACCTGCCACCACCACCCGACACAGCCAAATTATTGAGGTGTGACACGTAAAAACAAACCGTGCCAATTAGTTACTAGTTCAGCACTAGCCGGTTGTGTGTTGGCGAGTATCGCCGGACTGCGTGCGCGTGTGACAAAAAAAAGTAGCTATGCTTGATTTCAGTGTCAGATATTACAATAACTACATTATACACTACATACGGGGTGGGCGGTAGGCAGAACGTACACATGTGTGTTGTCCTTCTCTTTTGCTCTCGTGGTTTTCTTGTCGTCGTCGTCGTCGCCACGTTCGCGGGAGCTTCTTTAACGTCGCCGTCCTATTTCCCCGCTGTGCGTGTGGGGTTTTTTTGGGTTCGGGAAAAACTCTGCGCCCACACGACGGAGCCCCCCCCCACCCCCCCGTGTAGTCAGTAGGCGATGTCGCCTCGTGCCGCCACCCCCAGCCGCCCCACACAAAGCAGGTGAACGCCACCCCCCCCCCCCCCGTGGACCCCACGTGCCCCCCAGCCCCCCGGCCCCCCCACCCCCCCGTGTAGATCGGCTGCCCCCCCCCCTGCAACTCCCCCCCACCCCCCTGCCCCCCTCTGCCCCCCTCTGCCTCCCTGCCCACCCTTCCCCGGCAAGTGGCAGGTGAAAAATCACAAAGCGAGCATTTGTCAACCGCACGGTGTCCCCCGACCGCTCCAGTTGAAGCGTCCAGGGGCTTCGTTGCAGCCGTGTCTGTCCGGAGCGGAGAGTAAATCGTCTCGTGGCACACCACGTCAAGTATTCCTCTCGTTATCGTTGTTGATATTGATCACGTGCCCACGCCAGTCCACCAGTGAACCCTATGGACGCCACATTTAACATTTTCATTGTTCTCTTACATTATTGCTTTTTCCGCATATAAAAAAAAAAAATGTACTCGCAAACCCACGCGTCTTTAGGACGTGACCGTCCGTTCGTCGCTTCCCAGCCAGCCAGCCAGCCAGCAAAACTTTTTTTTTTCAAATTCGTATACGGAGCCCTGCCTCTTTCCACCTTTCTCTTTCCTTCCGTGAATTGTCTATCCCAAGTCGTCTTGATGGCCCCGCTTTGTCTCCGTGGCTATCCGTACTCCTCCCTGCGCTGCACCTCACCCACTGCCCCCATCCCTTTCTCTCTCTCTCCCTGTTTCTCTCTTCCCACCTCGCAACCTCGCTCTCCCTTTCCCATGTCAATCTCCCTTGCCTCTCACGAATCCTCCCTCCCCGCTGCTTGTAGCTCTCCCTCGCTCGCCTCTTTCCGTTTTGCTCTCTGTCTCCTCTTCATGTTGAGCCCTTTCGCTCTCCCCCCCCCCCCCCCGCTTCTCTCCTCTCTCTCCTCTGTCTCTCTCCTCTGTCTCTCTCCTCTGTCTCTCTCCTATGTCTCTCTCCTCTGTCTCTCTCCTCCTCTCTCATCCTCTCTCCTGTCTCTCTCCTCTGTCTCCCCCCTCCTCCCCTCTCCTCTGTCTCTCTCCTCTGTCTCTCTCCTCTGTCTCTGTCCTCTGTCTCTCTCCTCTGTCTCTCTCCTCTGTCTCTCTCTCTCTGTCTCTCTCCTCTGTCTCTCTCCTCTGTCTCTCTCTTCTGTCTCTCTCCTCTGTCTCTCTCCTCTGTCTCTGTCCTCTGTCTCTCTCCTCTGTCTCTCTCTGTCTGTCTCTCTCCTCTGTCTCTCTCCTCTGTCTCTCTCCTCTGTCTCTCTCCTCTGTCTCTGTCCTCTGTCTCTCTCCTCTGTCTTTCTCCTCTGTCTCCCCCCTCCTCCTCTCTCCTCTGTCTCTCTCCTCTGTCTCTCTCCTCTGTCTCCCCCCTCCTCCTCTCTCCTCTGTCTCTCTCCTCTGTCTCTCTCCTCTGTCTCTCTCCTCTGTCTCTCTCCTCTGTCTCTCTTCCTCCTCTCTCCTCCTCCTCTCTCCACTGTTTCTCTCCTCTGTCGCGTTCGCGTGGGGAGATCCACGTCTGGGGTGGAGGGTGGTGGGGCGGGGGTGAGGGGGGTGGAGGGGTTGTAGGGTGGGGGGGTTGGAGGGTGGAGGGTTGGAGGGTGGAGGGTTGGAGGGTGGGGGTGTAGGAGGGTTGGAGGGGTTGGAGGGTGAGGGGGGTTGGAGGGTGGAGGGTGGGAGGGGTTGGAGGGTGGGGGGGTTGGAGGGTTGGGGGGTGGGGGGGGTTGGAGGGTGGGGGTGTAGGAGGGTTGGAGGGGTTGGAGGGTGGGGGGGGTTGGAGGGTGGAGGGTGGGAGGGGTTGGAGGGTGGGGGGGTTGGAGGGGTGGGGGGGGGTTGGAGGGTGGGGGGGTTGGAGGGTTGGAGGGTGGGGGGGTTGGAGGGTGGAGGGTGGGAGGGGTTGGAGGGTGGGGGGGTTGGAGGGTTGGGGGGTGGGGGGGGTTGGAGGGTGGGGGGGTTGGAGGGTTGGAGGGTGGGGGGGTTGGAGGGTGGAGGGTGGGAGGGGTTGGAGGGTGGGGGGGTTGGAGGGTGGAGGGTGGGAGGGGTTGGAGGATGGGGGGGTTGGAGGGTTGGGGGGTGGGGGGGGTTGGAGGGTGGGGGGGTTGGAGGGTTGGAGGGTGGGGGGGTTGGAGGGTGGAGGGTGGGAGGGGTTGGAGGGTGGGGGGGTTGGAGGGTTGGGGGGTTGGAGGGTGGGGGGGTTGGAGGGTGGGGGGGTTGGAGGGTGGGAGGGGTTGGAGGGTGGGGGGGTTGGAGGGTTGGGGGGTTGGAGGGTGGGAGGGGTTGGAGGGTGGGGGGGTTGGAGGGTGGGGGGGTTGGAGGGTGGAGGGTTGGAGGGTGGGGGTGTAGGAGGGTTGGAGGGTGGGAGGGGTTGGAGGGTGGGGGGGGTTGGAGGGTTGGGGGGTGGGGGGGTTGTAGGGTGGGGGGGGTTGGAGGGTGGGGGGGGGTTGGAGGGTGGGGGGGGTTGGAGGGTGGGGGTGTAGGAGGGTTGGAGGGTGGGGGGGGTTGGAGGGTTGGGGGGTGGGGGGGTTGGAGGGTTGGGGGGTTGGAGGGTGGGGGGGTTGGAGGGTGGGGGGGTTGGAGGGTGGGAGGGGTTGGAGGGTGGGGGGGGTTGGAGGGTGGGGGGGGTTGGAGGGTTGGGGGGTTGGAGGGTGGGGGGGGTTGGAGGGTGGGGGTTGGGGGTGTTGGAGGGTGGAGGGTGTGACGTCAGCGCGACGCACAAACCCAGCACTGTGGGATGCGGGTGACGTCACCGCACAGAGGTCCGCGGTGACGTCACCACCACGCACCAGCCAGGCAGCCAGCCAGCAAAACTTGTTTAAAAAAATACCAGTATGACATTATATTCCAAAAATGCTGTTGGAACTTTTACAGCGTGAAGTGCACATCACCCTGTGTTACAGAACAGCCCGGGAAGATGACGTCATGGACGTATTTGTATAGTTTCTATCGCACCCACACTTGGGAGCACAATGCACATGTAATAATGCCCTGCAAAGTTGGTTTTCCACATGCCAAATCGAGCAAAAACGTTTCATTTTTCAAAAAAGCTGTCAGAAGCCAAATTTAGTACGTGAAATGGCCTTGATAATTATCATGCCGAGACCATGAACACCTCCTTGCACTTGAGAACCCAGTTTAATTACAAGTCTGGTTTTGAACCCAGGGTCTCGGCGTTGCCGGCTCAGCCCCCTGACCCCGTGGGCCACCCAGCCATTCCAAGAATCGGTCGACCGATCGCGATCCTTAATTGTGGTTGGGAAATTGCGTCCGCCAAGATTAAAATTCGGGCATGTCGGCGATGCAGCCTCACGTCCTCTTGAGCCGCCGGAAAGAACTTTTTCGGAAAGAACGGTTTTGTAAAAAAAATATAATTTATTGTTCTGCCTGCTACGTGCGGCAGTAAAATGTGTGCATCCTCAGCAAGTTCTGGAAATCCGTTGACGGCGGGCTCGATTGATTTAAAGAGTTATGTCCAGTGAGAGCAGTAACCACAGCGGGTGTGAAGTTTCTGAACGTTCTAATGCTGAATATTACTTTGTAAATTACCACAGTTTTTATTTAAATTTTATTTTAAATAAGACCCCCCCCCCCGATGTGGTGAATATCTTTCACGACCACGTCTTTTGTTGTTGTACTGCTAAGAAATGCCGCGAATCGGAACGTTGGAGGGATATCGCTAGCGGGTCTTGGTGACAAAAAAAAATCTGTCCGTGGTTGTGGCTCATCGCGTCGTCAGATGTGGCAGCAGGGGATCTCTGTTATCACGCGCTCTGTTTCTTTAATACGGTCGACTATACAATACCTCTGATTAGCGCGGTTTGCTACATGCGGCACGAAAGAAGTTCAACATACTTACATAGACTACTCACACGGAGACCCGTATACTTCGCACAGAGACCCATAGACTCACACAGAGACCCACAGACTCACACAGAGACCCACAGACTCACACAGAGACCCATAGACTCACACAGAGGCCCATATACTCACACAAAGACCCATAGACTCACACAGAGACCCATAGACTCACACGGAGCCCCGTAGTTTGTTGTCCTTTCCACGCACCTCCTGTTAGCACGGTTGGCCATGTATGGTGCGATAGAAGTTGAATGTACGTACAATACAACAAACAGCATCATCTGTTCGTGAGATTTTCTCACGCGTGGCCTTCAGTTCACCAAGGTGCTCGCGGCAGCACGCGGAGCAGAAATGGTGGACGCGGTTTGGGAACGACGGGAAACAACGACGCGTCGTTGGTGCAACGCAGAGGACATTGGGAGAGCTGTACAACGCAACCGCGTGAACGTACGCGGTCGTGTGTATGTCGATCAGAGGTCGCAACCGGGTACCCGATACCCGTACCCTACCCGATACCCGGCTACCCGTACCCGGCCAGGTACGGGTAGCCGTTTGTGACCCTGGTGCGGCCGGGTACGGGTAGGCCGTGAGTCACTGGTGAGTAACCGTTTGTCACTCATTTCGGGTAGGGTATGGATACGGGTAGCGTACGGGTACCCGTACCCGGCCGGGTACGGATACGGGTACTCATTTGCAACCCTGGTGCGGCCGGGTACGGGTACGGGTAAGGAATCAAAACCCGTTTGCGACCTCTGACGTCGATCTCGCCATACACGTGCACCGTATTCGTGCCTAGGGTCCGCATGCAGCCAAACTTGTGCTTGGTAATTGCATTTAAACCGCTGGGGCGAGCGGTGACCCGGGTTCGATTCCCGTCCACGGCTGACATCAGTGGCGAGTAATATCTGATTTTCGATCCCGGGGTGACTCCCTTCACCGACCAGCGCTGTCCAGAATGGTGAAGTATGGTCACACAACGTCCCGCAACCAACACGGCATTAGGGGGTCCTTCATCCAGCAGTTAATTGAAAAAGGGGCTGTAAATGATGACGTCACTAATTATCATCACCACAAATCTTATTTTTTACATCTTTTTAACGTCTACCCATCTTTTTCATGACTTCCTTCTGTGTGCGCGCGTGTGCGTGATTGTTCGTGATGCTGCGCATGTGTGACAACTCACGCGTCTGTACTCGTGTGCATTCGCTTGTCCGTCTCTCCGCGTATGCACACGTGCATGTGCAAGTGCTGCACGTGCTTGTACATGCCTGCACATGAGCTTGTGGATGCGTGTACGTGTGTGTGTGTCTGTGCGCCGGGTGGCTAAAGCACAAAGCAAGTTGGCACAGTAGGGGGCACAGGCGGTGCATCAGCCAGTCGTCTCAGTCAGTCGACCCGTGGCACCTGCTGAGTCTGCCCCGTGACCTTCTGTGTGCGCACGTACCGCGCACGCATGCACGCACGCTTGTTCTTTTTTGTTGCCGTTCGTTATGATTCCACTCATCTGTGCTGTTACATTTCTTTTGTTTGTTCACTCTCGCCGGCTCCCGTAGCCTCCAGGCCAGTCCCCTCCAGCGCAAGTTTCGCCGATCTCTCGGGCCCATTCCATTTGCCGAGAGCCCACGGTGAGTGCCGTTCTCCCCCCCCCACCCCCGTCCACCTGCCTGCCCCCCCGCCGTGCCTGATGCCCGCCAGCACTGGCACTTGAAACTCAGCGTTTTCATCAACAACAACGTCTGGAAAAGGGAGCTGTTATGACACAAATCCCTTCAAGTCCTCGTCTTGTCTTTGTCGTTGCAACTTTCTGAACCGCCCCCTCCTGGTTGATCTGTGGTTGCCGCAGTGGTGAGATGTTAACTCTCCTCGCCTGGTATGAAGGAGGTCGTGGGTTTGATCCCGACCCTGACGCCTGCTGCTGTATATTTGGAGTCTGCGTCTCTCATCACAGCTCAGTGGGCCCTCAACCTGTTGAAAATAAAACAAATAGTTAATTGTCAGCTAAGTGACCAAGACGCGTCGCCACGTGGTCGGAGAGACGCGAGACCGCGTTCCCCCGTCCCGCTCGCAGGGGGAGCGACCTCCGGCTCGGCGTTCGCCAACTTCGCCGACTTCGACAACTTCCCCAAGTCGTCGAGCGCCGACTTCGGCTCGGCGCTGGGCGGCGGCGGCGGCGGTGGCGCCGCGGCGCGACCCGGAACCGGAGGGGAGGTGCCGCCCGCGGACAAGTACGCGGCCCTCGCCGACCTCGACAGCATGTTCAGCGCCGGCAAGCAGCCGTCCCCCGCCGCCGGTGAGCCGTTCGGTGACGTTGGACGTTTGTGACGGCGATGGCGTTTGGAACCCTTTCCGATGACGTACGTGGACTTGACTGCTGATGGTGAACTTGTTTCGCACCATACGTAGCCAACCGTGCGATTTCGAGGTGCGCGGGAAGGACAACAAACTATGGGTCTCTGTGTGGGTTTATGGGTCTCTGTGTGAGTGTATGGGTTTCTGTGTGAGCCTGTGGGTCTCTGTGTGAGTCTCCGTGTCAGTCTGTGGGTCTCTGTGTGAGTCTGCGGGTCTCTGTGTGAGTCTGTGGGTCTCTGTGTGAGTCTGTGAGTCTCTGTGCGAGTCTGTGTCTGTGAGTCTGTGTGTGAGTCTGTGGGTTTCTGTGTGAGCCTGTGAGTCTGTGTGTCAGTCTGTCTGTGAGTCTCTGTGTGAGTCTGTGAGTCTGTGTGTTAGTCTGTGGGTCTCTGTGTGAGCCTGTGGGTCTCTGTGTGAGTCTGTGAGTCTCTATGTGAGTCTGTGGGTCTCTGTGTGAGTCTATGTATCCATGTTGAACTTCTTTTGCACCGTACATAGCCATCCGTGCTAATCGGAGGTGCGGGGGTGAAGGACAACAGTCTGAACAACAAACTAAACTACGTACGTGTGTGTCGATCAGTTTTTCTTCTGATTACGTTCCGATTACGTGCGTTTATGTCATAGGAAGTAGAAGGCCGTGCGGGTAGGGGCATGTGACGCAGTTTGCCCGCCAGCGGTCGCAGAGTGCGGCGATCGTGCCGCTACGGTTCTCTGCGGCGAGCACGTCTTTAAAAACGACGGCCACTACGCGTCTCTAAATAAATGAATGCCGAGCCGCTCGCGCGTTCCGAGATTCAGCGGTGAACGGGACACACCACCCGCACCCTGCAACTTGCAGACGTCTGTCTCGGGAACAGTAAAGGGTTAAGTTGACTTGACCCGGTTTCCTTTGGCTACGCCGGTAGGTGCGGTGCACGCTGGCAGTGTCACTCATGGCCAACGTCCGGGTGCCTCCGCTAGTGTCCGTCCAGAATCAGAATCTTTATTTAGTGCCGGAGGTGGAATCCGATGAGCCATGAAGCTCTTTTCCACAGATGTCCAGTCGGAGCTCAGGATCAGTGAGTTACGTCAATAAACAATTTTTTTTTAAAAACGATATAAGAAGCAAGATAGAGAAACGGTTAGGCAAGTCGCGATGAATAAATAAATATGATTAAAGTATAGAGGCGCAAATTGCATGAGTACATAAATTCCTGCCGATGTGTTAACACCAAATGCATGCTTGGGCAAGGCAGCAACACAACAAAAACAACAACAGTGCCAGACCACACCAAGACAACACACAGTCCCTCAATTACATATTACAGAGATTTCTCTACTTACGAACAAGTTAGGTTCCAGAGGTCTTGTTCGTAAGTCGATTTGTCCAACTTTACTCCCATCGATTCCAAACACGTTGTACGGCATGTACACTAAACAGATGTAGATGCCACTGGTTCTTCACGTTCTGCAGATGTAGATGCCACTGGTTCTTTGTGTTCTGCAGATGTAGATGCCACTGGTTCTTCATGTTCTACAGATATAGATGCCACCACCGCTATCTATTGCGCAGCGGTTGAACTTAGGACGCTCGGTCCGAACGGGCAACTGGACATACGGACAGGTTTGTTCGTATCTCTGAAAGTTCGTATGATGCTGCTGAGAGAGACACGTTCTGCTTGGGCGTTCCTCTGCACTGTGTCCAATCGAAGCATTCACAGAAGAGAATGTTAAGAAAACCCTTCACCCAAAAAAGTTCGAGTTTCTCGGTTTTTAATAGCGTTTAAATGCAACGCGGTTTGAAAGTCAGAAAAATAATGCGTCCGCGTGGATTATGTCACGCTTTTGAGCACGCATTTGCATTCGCCAACGGGCAGTTAGGTCAAAGATATTTGCACGTTCGCAAATAGTTATTGTTTTTCCTCGCCGGTTTCACAGACCTTAGCGCCCCCAGTGATTCAAAAATACGAATGATAACCGGAGTGATTGCACTGTTGCGTATAATTATAATGATAATAGGGGTTTTCCCCTTTTTTCTGGCAACAAAACTGAAACCCTTGTAAAAACCAAACCCTTATTTTGTTGCCATAAAAAAGGGGAAAACCCCTATTATTATATTTTGGAACTGGCAAAGGAGGTCTAATGATGTTGATGCTCACCCCGAGCCCTCATTACTTTTATAGTGCATTGTCTTTGAGCTGTACGCCTTTTGGCGTCCTCTGGTCGAGCACCAATTGGGTCGAGGCTCAAAAGAAAGCCGTCCCTTGGTGTGGACCAATCAGTTTCAAGGACAATGCATTATATATTATCATAGTGTGTTTTTTATTTGCATTTTGACCGCAAGTATTGTGGTTAATGCAGACATGAATCCTTGTAAAAAGGTGTCAGTTTTGTTGCCAGAAAAAAGGGTAAAAACCCTATTATTATATTTTGGTACTGGCAAAGGAGGTCTAATGAAATAATAATGATGATGAAGTGTACGTGTTACTGATGTTTCGCGTGTCCGTCGCTTAAACAGCGCCGCTTTCCCATCTGTCGCCCCAAAGTGGGCGGTCACGTGACCACGTACGTCCTGTCGGGGCCGGCGGACCAGCGGTTCGTGGATCAGCGCGGGGCGTACGCGCCTCACGGCAGCCCCGTCACCGCGAACGCCACCGCCTCCTCCGCTCCTCCGGGCTGGTGAGAGCCGTACAGCCAAGCGTCACTTGTCGTCATCATCGTCGTCATCGTCGTCGTCATCGTCGTCGTCGTTGTTATTATCGTCGTCATCGTCGTCATCGTCGTCATCGTCGTCATCGTCGTCGTTGTTATTATCGTCGTCATCGTCGTCGTCGTCGTCATCGTTGTCGTCGTCATCATCGTCATCATCGTCGTCATCGTCGTCATCATCATCATCGTCGTCATCGTCATTATTGTCGTCATCGTCATCATCGTCGTCATCGTCATCATCATCGTTGTCATCATCATCATCATCGTCGTCATCGTCATTATTGTTGTCATCGTCATCATCGTCTGGAAGCCGTTGGAGGGTTCTGAGAATCGTCATCGAGCTTGGCCTCGCTCACTGGTGCTGGCAATTCTGGCAAATCGCCTGATGCTGGTTGTATTCACCAGAAAAACGTCGCAGTACTCACATTCTCTTTGGTTCTTTCGGTAAAGTCACGTAGGTAGAAAAAATAACAGATCTCGACGTTTCCATCGCAACGCAAGCAATCGTCATCAGGTGGGACAACCACAGTGAGAAAAACTGTTCCCCACCCCTTCTTTCTCTACCCCCCCTACTGCCGAGGCCTATACAACCTCGTGCCACGGCAGATCTCTCGCCTATTTCAGCAGTTTTTTCTTGCTGTGGTTGTCCCACCTGATGGCGGTCTCTTGTGTTTCGATCTAAACGTCACGATCTGTTATTTTGTCTACCCGCGTGACTTTACCGAATGAAACAAAGAGTATGGGTTCCTGCAGTCACGAAAGCTTCACATCAAGATTAGTACTCACGTTGTAAATGTTGTGGATTTACTCTCCAGCACACGACCGGTGTGCTGAAGTCGTAACTAATTGGTTAGGTTTTGCTTACGTGACAAACCTTACCAGTTGCCTGTGTCTGATGGTGGCGGGGTTTAACGGCACGTTTATAGTAATAGGTTTTTACCCTTTCAACTGGTACAAAAACTGACACCTTTATACAAGGCATCATGTTTGCAATAACCACAACACAATACTCTGATGGTGCGTTGTCTTTGAGTTGTACGTCTTTTGGCATCATCTGGTCCAACACCATGTGAGACTAGGCTCTAAGAAAAGCTGTCTCGGGTGTGGACCAATCAACTTCAAGGCCAGTGCATACATTATCATCATCAGAGTTGTTTCTTTTTGTTTGCATTTTAACTGCTTGTGTTGTGGTTATTGCAAACATGATACCTTGTATAAAGGTGTCAGTTTTTGTACCAGTGGAAAGGTTAAAAACCTATTACTATATTTTGCCACTGTTAAAGAGGTCTCGTAGTGGCGCGTTTATATTTACGCGATCTAACCCCAAGAAGCCTTTACGGTGGATAATATTGGTCGCGAAAGCCTACTACTACTACTACTCCGTGTTAAACTGCTCGCGAGCGGTCTGGCCGTGGAGGAGACGACGTCGCAAGAGCAGTCGGGACGTGCGCGCTAAGTTTCTGTGCGGGTCGAGAATTTCGAGAGATTTCCAAGAACACCTTCACGCGAACGCGGTTTCCGCATCTTCCTGACCGCGTCCGTGTTTCCTCCTGCTCGGCGCCGCAGCGCGTACGGCGCGGGAGTCGCAGCGCTGGGGCCCGTGCCAGCGCAAGGGGTCGCCGGATTCGCAGGTGAGGTCTCCTCCCCCCCCCGCCTAGCTGTACGCTGAAAAGTAGTACGGGGAGCGGTGGCACTGTAGAAGCCGCTGGACTGGGGCAGTTCTTCCTCTCTCTCTTCCTCCCTCCCTAGCCTAGTGGGAGGGGGGGCGGGTGGAAGGGGTGGTGCGAGTTTTATGGGGTGGCGCGGGAGGGAGGGGGGGTTTCGGGTGTGAGGGTTGGGGCGGGTGGGAGGGGGGGTGGGAGGGAGGGTGGGGCGGGTGGGAAGGGGGGCGTGTGGGAGGGGGGGCGGGAGGGGGGGGGAGGGGGGCGGGTGGTGGGTGGGAGGGGGGGGCGGGTGGGAGGGGGGGTCGGGTTGGAAGGGGCACTACTGATCTTTTGAGAAGCTCCGTTTACTCCCAGGTGCCCCCCCCCATAGAATGTTCACTGGGATGGGTGAGTTGTATTAACACCTTTCCCGTTCCGAGACGTCTGCTTGTTGCAAGGTGCGAGTGGTGTCCCGTTCACCGCCGAATCTCAGAAACGTGCGAACGGCTCAGCGTTTATTTTATTTAGAGAGGCGTAATAGCAGTGCCGTTGTTTCTAAAGGCATCGTCCTCGCCGCAGAGAACCGGAGCGGCACGTCCGCACTCTACGATAGCCGGCGCTAAACTGTGCCACACTCCCTCCCGCACGGCCTTGTGGGAGCCTCGGGCACGTCTTCCGACCTGAAGCCGTACCGATGACGTACGCGCGCGTCGCCGCGGTGGGAAAGGGTTCACATTGCCCCCGTTTGTTCCACTCCCACAGCCGGCAGCAGCAACCCGTTCCTTCCGGCGGCACCGGCGGCAGCGATAGTGGGCAGCAGCAACCCGTTTCAAACGCAGGCCAACGGTACGAACGCGCGCGCACGCACGCACGGCCCTTACGCACGACCCCACACCCCCACCTTCCCTGTCTTTCCTCCCTGGCTCCCCTCCCCCCCTTATCTTACCCGTATGGCCTCTTGTTGCAGCAGCCCCTTTTGCCCGCTTCAGCAATTGGTTCTTGCTGTGGTTGTCCCACCTGATGACGGACGCTTGTATTGCACCCGAAACGTCGTGATTTAATTTAATGACTTTACCGAAAGAACCAAAGAGTATGGATCCCCGCAGTCACGAAAACTTCAAATCTAGATTGGCAATTGGAACGTTGAAACGCCAGCGGGGAGAAAGGGCAGAACTTTCGGTGCCGTTGTTTCGTATTTCCGTTTCCCCGAGTTCATCCTGACCTGTGCCGTCGCGGTCGTGTCGTTAGACGAAGCGTCCACTCGGATTCCTCGGAGAGCAGCGTCGCCCTCCGTGGGAGCGGATATAGCGAAGAGTTAGCACCTCCTCGAGAACCCTTCACCGCAGAGGTCGCAAACGGGTTTTGATTCCTTACCCGTACCCGTACCCGGCCGCACCAGGGTCGCAAACGGGTACCCATACCCGTACCCGGCCGTACCCGTACCCTACCCGTACCCGGCCGGGTCTCTCTCTCTCTCCCCGTGGTCGTGTGGATTTTTCTCCGGGTCCTCCGGTTTTTCCCACCACGTTTAGAATCAACGTCACGTGTTTAGAGTGTTTGGCTGGCTGCTGCTATAAACTTTGACACGATTCACCGCTTCATTGAGCTATAATTTGTGAGAGCCAGGTTGCTTCTAAAAAAGAGCTACGTAGCTCGGTGGGCCTTACCTGCTAAGATAAACATAGTTTATAGTTGAAATAGGAGTTGACAGTTTAATCGAGAGACGCTTAACATAACTTAAAAAAAAACCAGTACAAACAAAGTAACGATTTAGATGGTGTGCCTGCGTGTGTGCGTTTCCATTTGCTTGCGTGTTTGTGTTTGCTCTCGCAATGTTTGGATTGTGCGTGGACGCGTGTTTGGCACGCGCGTGTCTTTGCAATGCGTCTGTGTGTTTGTGTTTCTGCGTGCGATTGTGTTTTCCCGTGTCGTTTGTGTGTGCGTGTCTGCACACGCGCGTGTGTGAATTTTCACATTTGCTCGTGGTAACGGCGGGTGGATTGGTAGTTTAGCGGTGAACAAGCTATGCTGCGAACCCGGCCGCCCGACCGTGGCCAACATCACTGGCGAGTGTGATGCAGCACTAGTCCCGGGCTTCCCCTCGGTCAAGTCAAATCGGACTCAAATGAGCACCTAGTGCAGTGTGTACACATCAGCTCTGGGGAGAGACAAAGACGGGCCGGGCACGGTGCTACCCACTCCAACCTGTCACACGCCGCAGCTGACCCACGTTGGCGCTTCCTAACAGCACCACGTCCTACGTAGGCGGGGGCATTTTTGTACGTTTGCGTGCGCTCATGTAATGTGTGCTTGCTCGCTCGCTCGTTCGTTCGTGTGCAGGCTTTGCGTACGGCGGAGTGCCGGCTGCCGCGCCGACCGCCGCCGCCGCCACACCAGCTGTGGTGCCGGCCGGATTCGGCGTTCCCGTCGGCTACGGCGGCGCGGGAAGCGGCGGGCAGGCTGCCCACGGCGGCGTGCAGTACTCCCAGCATGCAGCGCTGTACGTGCAGCCGGCGGCCTACGGGGGACAGCACGGTGGTACAGCAACTCGCAGAGACACGGACAGATCCGCTGCCGCACGCACTGATATGCACGCGCAGAGCCTGCCATTGGCGCGGTTGGCTACGTACGGTGCGAGGGAAGCGTACGTACATACGTGAACAAAGACAAAGATCCTCTGTCCTCCGTATAGCCTTAACAGACTTTTGGGGCAAGTGGTGTTAGCGAGCACCTATGAAGGCCGATACGGCACACGATGGGGTGGGTGGCCAGCACCACGCCCGGCTGACCTTTGTTTCCCGAGTGGCGATGTTTTTATACATCGCACCAGGTACTCATTTGAGGTTGAGTCGACCTAGGGGAGGCCCAGGTCCGGTTCAAATAATCGTCACTGGTGTCGCCTGGGAGCAGGAGTCGAACTCGGGTCAGCGGGCTCGTAGCGCGGCACTTGGATTCATACAATGACAACAGCCACCGTTTTCCACCAGGTGGCCGTGACAGGCTTGGTGCACGTTGAGGCCACGTGAAGTGTCGAAGGCTCGCTTTACAGGAGGGACAGACCCCGGTGTTATGGTTTGTCTGACTGAGATGATTTGCAGATGCAGATACCTACCGCCTAAGTGGAGATACGAGGCCAGTGTCAGATTCGACTTGTCCTGCGTGTGCATGGTCAGGGTTTGAACCCAATTTTCCAGCATGTTTGGTATCTTTATTCATAACGGGTGCCTTACATTATTAGGGTTAGCCCTAAGGCTGTAATGTGCGTGTGTCTTTGTACTGGGGAGCGGTGATGTAGCGGTTAGCGCACCACATGACCAGAGGTCGCAACCTGGTACCCGATACCCGTACCCTACCCGATACCCGGCTACCCGGCCGGGTATGGGTACGGGTAGAGGTTTGCGACCCTGGTGCGGCCGGGTACGGGTACGGGTAGACCGTGAGTCACTGGTGAGTAACTCTTTGTCACTCATTTCCCAACGTCTTGTCTCTTCTCACAATTCAAGTTCCTAGAATCAACCCACCCACGCCTGCAACATGGCTTCATCCCAGAGGTCGCAATCAGGTACCCGTACCCTACCCGTACCCGGCCGGATACGGGTACGGGTACCCGTTTGCGACCCTGGTGCGGCCGGGTACGGGTACAGGTAAGGAATCAAAACCCGTTTGCGACCTCTGCACACGACTAACCCGGTGATCCGAGTTCGATTCCCGCTCATGTCCGCCACCAGTGACGATTATCTGAACCGGACCTGAGCCTCCCCTCAGCCTCAAATGGTTACCTGGTGCGGTGTGTAAACATCGCCACTAGGGAGACAAAGGCGGCCGGGCGTGGTGCTGGCCACCCATACGACTCCTGTGCCGTGCCGGCCTTCATAGGTGCTCGCTAACAGCACTTGCCCCAACAGTCTGTCTGTTAAGGCTACACGGGGGACATTTGCCTTTAATTTTAATGGTATACCAGGCACTGCATTAATTTAGTAAATTTTTTAATTAAAGTTCATGCTTCTTAGGCAGTGCTCTTTTTATCACTGCACACCTAACAGGCTGCAGGCCATTAAAAGATGCTTGTATTATTATTATAGTGATGCCGTTAGCAATAAAGGTAAACACCCGCCCGATGTGTTTTTCCAACGAGGGCGAATTGTTGCATTTGAACCTCGTTATTTCTTTCCTAAAGTAAAAAAAATATACATTTGAAATAAAAAATTTTACTCTGACGGCTGTAATGAACGCGTGCGTAGCTTTTAACAGGGCCGCAGGCTGAGTACATTTATAAGTAAATAAAAAAAACCACAACCCCTTGTTGATTTTTTAGGCGGTTCTTTTTTTTTTACGGCAAATCCGTTCGGTTGTGTTTAACGTCCGTTGCTTTGGACACTTTTTAACTCGCGCGTTTATTTGCGTATTTTTTTTGTCCTAGGAAAGTCCCACTTAGGGGCCAAGACTTTGGTCAGCAGGCTCCTTGCTAAGTATGACGGAGGGGGGGGGGGCGTTGACTGCTATGTGTTTCTAAGTTAAGCAATATGTGGGTAATTTTTACAAAGAGTAAAAAAAAATGGGGGGGGGGGGGGGCCGTGACACCAGCGCACATGCGGCCTCCACTTCTTAATTAAATATTTATCGTTATATATACACATTTTCATCTTCTTGGTTCTTTCGGTAAAGTCTGAATGAGACGCTGTCTTTCTGACAGACCTGTTCTTCACCTGAGGACGGCTGCTTGCGTTGTGGCCGAAACGTCGTGAGAATTGTATTTTATTATGTTTTATTTTTATTATTTCCCTTTTACGTGACTTTACCGAAAGAACCAAGAAGATGAATCCCTGCAGTCACGAAAGCTTTAAATCGGATACACATTTTCACTTTATATAACGAAACGCGAGCCGTGTTACAGCGCCCGGGCGCGATTCCATGCGTCCCGGGGGGAGGTCAAGGGTCGTGAGCCCGTTTGTAGGTCAGGGGGTGCGGAAAAAGAAGGGGAGGGGCGGGGGTGGGGGCCTGCTGCCCCAATCAGGTGAGGACAACGGGGGAATGATGAAGATTTAAAAAGGGGGGGGGGGGCGGTGGGGGGGGATGACAGGGGAGGGGGAAGTTTCACCAACCTAATGAGGGTAATAAGGGGTAGCAGGGGAGGGATCAAGGGACTGGGCAGATGAGGGGGAGGGGAGGAGGGGGGAGGCGGGGGGGGGACAGAGAACAACCCCTAAACACTGATAACATACGTCTAGATTTGAAGCTTTCGTGACTGCAAGGATTCATATTCTTGGGTTTTTTCGGTAAAGTCACGTAGGTAAATTTTATTTTATTTTTTTTAATTTTTTACCTACGTGACTTTACCGAAAAGCCCAAGAATACTGATAACATACGTCCGGCATTTTGGCCGCTTATTACAGTCCCTCCGCCTTTGCGAGATCCCCTCCCCGTCGACGGTGGCGTAATATTTTAACGCTCGCTGTGAAAGAGGACGGCGTCCTGGGATTCTACGGTGAACGCCCGCCCCCCCCCCCCCGCCCGCGGTATTGACCAGGGCGGCCGTGGGGCTTGAAGCGGGAGCCCCGTGCAACGAGCGGTGAACTCTGCGTCCGCTTGGCCCTCTCGTGATCGCAAGGAAAACCCGAAATGTATTCGTTTCCTCAACGCCAGAGGTCGCAAATGGGTTTTGATTCCTTACCCGTACCCGTACCCGGCCGCACCAGGGTTGCAAACGGCTACCCGTACCCGGCCGGGTACGGGTAGCCGGGTATCGGGTAGGGTACGGGTATCGGGTACCCGATTGCGATCTCTGCTCATCGCACAGAACGCCGTACGTCCCTCCGTCTGGGTTCAGAGGTCGATGGTGAATGTGTGCCAGCACTTCTTCTCTTTCTCTCTCTCTCGGCGTATTCCTCGGTCAGGACACCCCTCAATTATTCACGTGGAAATCTGACCCCTTTGGCTGCCCATGTTGCAGCTCCTACTTGTTACAAAGACAAAGAGCCCCCCTGCCCCCCCGAGTAGCCTTAGCAGATTGTCGGTGCAAGTGCTGTTGATGAGAAGCGCCTTTGGGGGGATGGCACCGTACACGCGATGGGGCTGGGTGGCCGGCACCACGCCCGGCCGCCTTTGTCTCCCCAGTGGCGATGTTTTTACACGCCTCACCAGGTACCCATTTGAGTGGACCTAGAGGAGGCCCAGGACCGAGTTCAGATAATCATCGCCGGCTTTGGCCGCGAGCGGGAATCGAACTCGGGATCGCCGGGTTCGTAGCGCGGCGCTCTAACCGTCGCACCACCGCCCCCCTACTTGTTACGGGCAACGCGTCTACGCACTTTCGTCGCTATTCCGCGCGGAGCAGTGGCGCAGCGGTTAGCGCACTGGACTACAAACTCTGCCGCCCGAAGTTGATCCCTTTCTCCGGTGACGCGGCTAAACATCGGCAGCGAGCGATCACCTGCCACGGTGCTGGGCCCTCCTCCCCTTCCTCCGCTGGCTACCTCAAGTGCGATCTAAGGGGCCGTCCATAAATGACGTCACGCTCCTAGGGTGGGGGGGTTCAGACATTTGTGACGATGTGTGACGAGGGGGGGGGGGTTTGAGAAATGTGACGTCACGTAAAAATGCGCAACTTTAATTAAATATAGACATCACGTTCTACTTAATAAAATTGACTTTTTAATAAATGTTTTCTCCTACAACATCAGAGTGCAGCGCCACATTAAATACGCACAACAATGACAATAGTTTAAAGCGATTTGAAGCATGTATTATTTTCAAAATGTAAATATGCTTTTTGGGGGGGGGTCATATTTGAGGGGGGGGTCTGACTTTTTGTGACGCCGTGTGACGAGGGGGGGGGGGTTCCAAAATCGTCCAAAATCGCGTGACGTCATTTATGGACGGCCCCTAAACACCTGCACCGGGAAGACGGAGACCAGAGGTCGCAAACGGGTTTTAATTCCTTACCCGTACCCGTATCCGGCCGCACCAGGGTCGCAAACGGGTACCCGTACCCTACCCGATACCCGGTTACCCGTACCCGGCCGGGTATCGGGTAGGGTACGGGTACGGCTACCCGATTGCGACCTTTGGGATGAAGCCATGTTGCAGGCGCGGGTGGGTTGATTCTAGGAACTTGAATTGTGAGAAGAGACACAAGACGTTGGGAAATGAGTGACAAACGGTGACTCACCAGTGACTCACGGCCTATCCGTACCCGGCCGCACCAGGGTCGCAAACGGGTACCCGTTCCCGGGTATCGGGTACCCGGTTGCGACCTCTGACGGAGACAAAGCCAGCTCTGCTGCTGGCCACACAGGCCCCCCCCCCCACACCCTCTCGTGCTCGACTAGCCTCGATCTTTCCTCGCCGTCGCCGTTAGCGAGGACGCAGGGCTGCGGTCGTCAATAAATGATGACGTGAAAGTTTCGGTGGCGGCAAAACCCTGCGTTGGGTTTCCCCGTGTGTCCGCTTGCGCGATCCTCTCCTCCGTCAACTGCGACGCGACTCGGGCCCTCGCTGAACAACACCGGCGACACGCGCACGCACGCACGTACACACACACATACAACAACAACAACCGCCATTCGCCACTAAGTGGCGGTGAGGTCACCACGACGCTTGTGCCAGGCCAAGTGCACCTTGAGGCCACGTGAAGTGTCGAACGCCCGCTGGCAGGAGGTCACGGGGCAGACCCAGGTGCCACGGGTCGACTGACCGAGATGACCGAGATGACTGGCTGATACACCACCTGTGCCCCCTACTGTACCAACATGCTGTGCTTTAGTCACCCGGCGCTCCGCTCGTTGTTGTGAGCGTCGCTCCTCCGCCCTCCGTTGTTGTTGGAGGGCGACTGCCTCCAACTGCCCAGTAGCGTCCTTCACCAGCCTCCTCCACAGAGGCCGATCTTGACACCGCTGGTACCAGTCATCGGCAAGTCCACTCAGCTCCACGTCCTCCTGTACCACATCACTACATCTCTTCTCTAGCCCGTGCCGCGCCCGTTTAGCCCCCTCGATCCGGCCGAACATACACACACGTACACACACATACACATACGAGGACTTTCTGAGGTGGGTGGGCGGTGACGAGGTTTATTTGTACGGCTCCCGGCACATGGGTACGCCGACGGACCCCGTCGAGTATCACCGTGCTGGCGTCGCGATTGGCCCTCAATGCGGCCACCCAGAGGTCGCAACCGGGTACCCGATACCCGTACCCTACCCGATACCCGGCTACCCGTACCCGGCTGGGTACGGGTAGGCCGTGAGTCACTGATAAGTAACCGTTTGTCACTCATTTCCCAACGTCTTGTCTCTTCTCACAATTCAAGTTCCTAGAATCAACCCACCCGCGCCTGCAACATGGCTTCATCCCAGAGGCCGCAATCGGGTACCCGTACCCGTACCCTACCCTATACCCGGCCGGGTACGGGTAGCCGGGTATCGGGTAGGGTACGGGTATCGGGTACCCGATTGCGACCCTGGTGCAGCCGGGTACGGGGGGTACGGAATCAAAACCCGTTTGCGACCTCTGGGGCCTCCCCTCCCGTCAAGATCCCTTATCCGGTGGTCACGTGACACGGGAGATCTTTGTTGTTGTTGTTGTTGTTGTTTTCCTCGCACTTTTCTGTTTGTAGGTGGCGTGGGAAATCTTTGTCATTGCCCTTGTTGTTATCGCCCCCCTCCCCCCCTCCCTCCCGTGCGTACAGAGTCTGCGTACGCCGCTGTTTACGCGCAGCCCAAGGTGATGGCCGCGCAGTTTGGCCAAAGCACTCGGATATTGCCGACGAACCCCTTCTTGGTGAGTGACCTCTGACCACAGAGGGGGGACGGGGGGGGGGGGTTCTCTGTGACGATGAGAGAGAGCTGAGCTCCGTAGCAGCCGCTGGTGCCATTCTTTGCAACGGGGGGAGGGGGGGACCACGTGGTGGGCAACCCTGGGTGCCTCAGAGGTCTTAACGAGCAGCGAGACGCCGCTACCACCGAGATCATCTGGGCTTAGCTAGCGGCTGCCGAGTGCGCCCCTCCCCCCCCCACGCCGATTAGCATGGGCTGGCTACGTACGGTGCGAAAGAAGTTCAACGTACATACGCACGTGACAGGCTGACAAGTCGAGTTGTCACGTGCTCAGACAGCGAGTCGCCTGACACGAACCCTTAATTAGGGTGCGGTGTTGTCATCGGATCGGCCAAACCGCGTGAGCCAGAAGTTAATGTGATAATATTAAATTCCGAATTCATATCATTATTTGCTAGTATGTTGTTAAGACTATGGTCTTATATTTGTGGTGTTATTGTTATTCTATATGACACCAATTTGGATTATGTGTGTATGTATCTTTTTGGTTCTTTCGGTAAAGTCACGTAGAAGGGAAGTAATAAAATAATAAAAATAAAACATAATAAAATTATTCTCACGACGTTTCAGCCACAACGCAAGTAGCCGTCCTCAGGTGAAAACCAGGTCTGTCGAGGCGACAGCGTCTGAATGTATGCATGTTGAACTTCTTTCGCACCGTACGTAGCCAACCGTGCTAATTGGAGGTGCGGATAAGGACAACAAACTAAACACGAAAACAAATTGTCAATCGTAACGCCGTGGTAGCGATGGCCTGTGTGTTAATTTACACGCTGCTCCGCTGACTCTTCAAAAGTGCAGAAGCGTGTCTCTTCGCATAATGACATGACCTTGACAGGGCGGCCAAGATATACACAATTCACAAATACAACAACAACAACAACGACAGCCGCCATTCACCACGGCGCTTGTGCCAGGCCAGGTGCACATAAACACACACGCAAATTGGTAATGCCCTCAAGTTAATCTGCATAACGTATTATTATTATTTTCATTGGCATTTTCTAAAAATGCTCATTTACATCTGTTTGTTAATCCGCTGCTGGATGAATGCATCCCCACAACTGTGTCCAGTAGTGGGGATTGTATGGCCGTCCTTCACCAGCGCTGTATAGGTGGATTGGTGACGAAGGGGGGTTGGGGGGGGGCAGGAGCCCAGGGCAGAGGTCGCAATCGGGTACCCGATACCCGTACTCTACCCGATACCCGGCTACCCGTACCCGGCCGGGTACGGGTACCCGTTTGCGACCCTGGTGCGACCGGGTACGGGTACGGGTAGGCCGTGAGTCACTGGTGAGTCACCGTTTGTCACTCATTTCCCAACGTCTTGTCTCTTCTCACAATTCAAGTTCCTAGAATCAACCCACCCGCGCCTGCAACATGGCTTCATCCCAGAGGTCGCAATCAGGTACCCGTACCCGATACCCGGCCGGGTACGGGTAGCCGGGTATCGGGTAGGGTACAGGTACGGTACCCGATTGCTACCCTGGTGCGGCCGGGTACGGGTACGGGTAAGGAATCAAAACCCGTTTGCGACCTCTGGCGCAGGGTCGGTTGAGACTTCGATCGTCACTGACGTTAGCCGTGGCCGGGAATGGAACTCGGGTGGCTTGGGTTTGTGTCGCGGTGCGCGGACCACTGCACCACCGCTCCACCCACCCACCCGCCCACCCGCCCACCCGCCCACCCTCCCGCCCACCCGCCCACCCACCCATCCGCCCACCTGCCCACCCGTCCTCCCGCCCTCTCGCCCACGGCACATTATTCTAGGCGTTATTAAATTGCCGGCATAATTTCTCGGAGCAAAATGCAATTTATTTCGCTTTCAAATTCTGCAGCGCAAGTCGGCTCAGCTCAGCTGCGACCTTTATTTCCCGGGTCACGAGTAGGCACTTTTTGCTTTTAATTAACACATACCACCTAAAAATTGCTTACGTTGAGTGGTTAATTTAAAAAATAAATGCGTGGTAACCTCTGTGCAAACTCATGTGCTACACGAATTTGCTTTTAGCTGTTTGCTTTAAGGGAGGGCTCTGTGATCCAGTTAGTAGCTAATTCTCTTTTGGCTCCAAGGCACAGCATAATTTGTCTAAACGTAAATGCATTATTTTTTTTTACTTAAAGAAACGTTGCTGCAGACAACCCGATTAAGGTCGCACGTCAGAAATCAAGGATGCTGCTGCCACAATGGTGCCATGGATAGAGCTCTGCATTGGCGATCCAGAGGTTCTTACTCCATCTCCCGGCGATGCGGTTGCAACATCGGTGCATGTCGGTTTTAAATCCCCCGTATGAACGGGTTCAGCACATTCAATCGATCGGTACGTCACACGCAGCGGGGAAAAGCGTGGGTACTCCCCGCCTCTTCCGAGACGTTTGGCCACCGTGGAAGAGTAGGCCAAATAGCCCCCCTAGAAGAGGCCCTCCGGAGCTCCCTTTAGTGCAGTGATCTTCGCTAATTTTTCAGAGGGTGGGGTGGAGGGGGGGGGACACTTTCGCCGATAAAACATCATCAGTGAGTGTGAGGGCCGCCACACATTTGAAACCGTTGTTTGTTTGACAGCAGCACGATGATGATGATGATGTGGGGTGTTTTCACATTTATGTATTGTTGGGAGGGGAGGCCGCACATCAGTGGCCGCACTAAAGGCCACCGGGGGCCGCCAGTGACCTGCGGGGCCTTGCATTGCAACGACAGAACACCGCTTTGGTTGGAAGCCCTATCCCCCGTCAGTGACATTGAGGAAGCAATTGCAGAGCTGCACCTTTACCTGCGATGGCAGTGTAGCCGAGTTAGGCAATGCACGCAGATCGTGTGCAAGAGATTGAAAGCGTTGGTAAGTTAAATTTCGATTTCACCTGAGGACGGCTGCTTGCGTTGTGGCCGAAACGTCGTGAGAATTATTTTATTATGTTTTATTTTTATTATTTTATTATTTACCTTCTACGTGACTTTACCAAAAGAACCAAGAAGACGTTGGTAGGTTGTAAACTCATTTCATTAGAACTGCTTTTTGTGTTGAGTTTCTCTTGTCCTTCCCCCGCACCTCCGATTAGCACGGTTGGATACGTAGGGTGCGAAAAAAGTTCAACGTATGTACACGCGAGGACTTCTTCTCGTTACGGTGCCGGAACGTGGTGGCTACCTTGCAGCAGAGGTCGCAAACGGGTTTTCATTCCTTACCCGTACCCGTACCCGGCCGCACCAGGGTCGCAAACGGGTACCCGTACCCTACCCGATACCCGGCTACCCGTACCCGGCCGGGTATCGGGTAGGGTACGGGTACCCGATTGCGACCTCTGGGATGAAGCCATGTTGCAGGCGCGGGTGGGTTGATTCTAGGAACTTGAATTGTGAGAAGAGACAAGACGTTGGGAAATGAGTGACAAACGGTTTATCACCCATACCCGGCCGCACCAGGGTCGCAAATGGGTACCCGTACTATTCTTAGGTTTTTTTCGGTAAAGTCACGTAGGTAAAACATTAAAATTAATAAAAAAAAAAAAAAAAAATCACGACGTTTCGGAGGCAACACAAGCTTCCGTCTTCAGGTGCCCGTACACTCGTACCCGGCTGGGTACGGGTAGCCGGGTATTGGGTAGGGTACGGGTATCGGGTACCCGATTGCGACGTCTGCCTTGCGGTGGGAGTCACCTTCAGAGAGAGGGGATTATGTTCGCTAAAAATACAGAGACGGAGCCGTGATTGGGAAGGCCACTTGGGGGAATGAGATTATTCTCTGACCACGCCGGTTTGTGGAGTGGTAGAGCAATGGCAGTGGTGTCACGTTAAAAAAAAACCTGAGTTAATGATCACGTACTGAAATGAGTAGAAGAACGATTACAAACAAATACAAATTTAAACTATTTTTTTTAGTAATAGGTTTTTACGCATTCAACTGGTACAAAAACTGACACCTTTATACAAGGCGTCATGTTTGCAATAACCACAACACAAGCAGTCAAAATGCAAACAAAAAGAAACAACTCTGATGATGATAATGATATGCACTGGCCTTGAAGTTGATTGGTCCACACCCGAGACAGCTTTGAGTTGTACGCCTTTTGGCGTCATCTGGTCCAACACCAATGGAGACTAGGCTCTAAGAAAAGCTGTCTCGGGCGTGGACCAATCAACTTCAAGGACAGTGCATATCATTATCATCATCAGAGTTGTTTCTTTTTGTTGGCATTTTGACTGCTTGTGTTGTGGTTATTGCAAACATGATGCCTTGTATAAAGGTGTCAGTTTTTGTACCAGTTGAAAGGGTTAAAACCTATTACTATATTTCGCCACTGGTAAAGGAGGTCTCATAGTGTCTATTTTTTTTTATTTTACCGGGTAAGGCCCACCGAGCTAATTCGCTTTTTTTTCAGAAGCGACCTGGCCACAAACGATAGCTCAACCAAGCGGCTTGTAGTGTGGCAATGTGTCGCAGCCAAATACTCGACATGCGTGTTCGTAAACGTGGAGGGAAAAACCAGAGGACCCGGAGAAAAATCCACGCCACCACGGGGGGAACGCGCAAACCCGAAATGTACAACAAGCGTCAAGGTCGGGATCGAACCCACGACCTCCTGTATACCGGGCGAGGTAGTTAACATCCCTTAGCCACCATGGCGTCCCACTTGATTTACAAAAATAATTGATGAATCATCATTAGTTTTATAATTCGCAACAGCAGTGGTCATTTTCGTTTGGTCCTTTGAACCAGCGGTGGCAATTCCCACATTCCTACAGCGGGCACTCAGCCCGCACCGTTGAGAACCTCGGTTTGAATCCAGGTTTCGGCCACCAGCGATTGAACCGGGTTCTCAAGAGCGCAGTGAGTTGATAGGAAAAGCGCAAAGGGCACCTATTGAAGTGGCGTTTCCGTCTTTCTCTTGCAGAGTGGAGCGACCTCAGGGACGTTTCCAAGCACCAGTGTCTCCAACAATCCCTTCCTGTAACCCCCGACTTTGCCTTCCACCCTCAAACCCACCCACCCACTCGCTCGCCCCCTCGCCCCACAAATCCACTCACCGGCATACTCACTCGCCACTTGCTAACCTACTCGCTCGCCCTCTCATCCGCCTGCTCACCAACCAATCTACCCACCCACATACTCATTTGCACATCCACATACCCGCCCGCCCGCTCGCTCGCACACCCCGTATAATCGCCTCCTACCCACTTGCAGACATGATCACGCATCCACACATAACAACAAGAACTGTCGTTCACCACTAAGTGGCGGTGATGTCACCACGGCAATTGTGTCACGATAGGTGCACTTTTAGGCGACGGGAAATCTCGAAGGCCCGCTGGCAGGTCACGGAACATACCTCAGGTGCCACGGGGTGACTGAGATGCACCAACGAAGACAAAGATCCCCCGTATAGCCTGAACAGACTGTTGGGGCAAGTGCTGTTAGCGAGCACCTATGAAGACCGGCACAGCACACGAGAGAGAGGGTGGCCAACACCACGCCCGACCGCCTTTGTCTCCCTGGTGACGATGTTTACACAGGTACTCATTTGAAGCTGAGTCGACCTAGAGGAAGCCCAGGACTGGTTCAGATAATCGTCACCGGTGTTGGCCGTGAGCGGAAATCGAACTTTGGTTCGCCGGATTCGTAGCGCAGCAGCGCGCTAACCTCTGCACCACCGCTCCCCGAGATGCACCAACACGCACGCACACACGCATTCACGCAGCTGCCAACGCAGCTGCCCTGCACACACACTCAAACGCTGCCCCGTGTAGTTTTGAATCTCAACTGCGCGGGGCAGTGTCCACCTGCGCTCGTGCTGCACACGAAAGGGGCCGTGAGCGCGCGTGCAGGACACACATGCGTCTGCAATTCGGCGTTAAGCAGTATTTAACTAAAGACTAATTGTGCAATCGACTGAAGCTTGGTCGTGAACGATAGTGATTTCACTCCTCAGCTGCCGGCTCTGGTTTATACGTTTGTATCTTTCATCGTGCGGTACGTACTTACCAAAAAGTGTTGTTTACTTGGCGTCTGTAGCATTAATCGTTGTTTTTCTATACGATCTGTCGGAATGGGCCGACACTCCACGAGTCAGACTGAGAGGGCCTCTGTCGTGGGGAGCCTCTCGGCATCGGATGGAACGCCGCAAAACACTTGTTGTCACGTGGGCGGCGTATTGTCGATGACACGTCCACTACCGACTGTATCCTCGGCCACTGAAATGCAAGTCGGGTGTTGTGACCGAAACGCTGACAAATGGCCACGGCTCTGTTATTATCCACCCGGTATGATTACGATTATGTTTGATCATCCACTCGGTCCACCTGTTTACCGTACTCGTGCACATACACAGTACGTTATGTGTTACACAAGAGATATCGTCACAATTGTACGTTTGCCTTGCGGGTAAATTATTTGAATTCTTTGTCACCTAGCCACCTGGCCTGCACCTGTCATTGCAAAACGTCGTGGTATTTGTGTACAAACCCTTTCCTCCCCCCCCGCCCCACACTTCCAATGCACTATCTATTCTTGTCACGACGACCGTACGAAGCAAACTGGAAGCAACGTAAATCTGTTTTTTTTTACGAGAAGGATGTTTAATATATTTTTTATGGACAGAAGATGAGTATGCCTTTTGGCGCCCTCTGGTCTAACGCCGTTTTGAGACTAGGCTCAAAAGAAAGTTGTCTCAGGTGTGGACCAATCAGTTTCAAAGACAATGCATTTATTATCAGTGTGTTTTTGTTTGCATACTGACGACAAGTCTTGTGGTTAATGCAGACATGATTCCTTGTAAAAAGGTTTCAGTTTGGTGTTTTAACATCTCAACCCCTGTTTTGTTGCCAGAAAAAAGGGGAAAACCTATTCTCATAAGATGGGTAATATCGACTGTATTATGGATAGCAGGTACAAATATACAATGTATGAGATTAATGAGAGAAAGACAAGTTAGATATCTTGAACGAGACTGAATATCAATGAGTTGACTGGGACAATTAGGGATACAAGAAGCCGGGGAAGATAACAAATTAAGCACGGTGGCTAGGAGATGTTAACTCCCTCGCCTGGTATGCAGGAGGTCGTGGGTTCCATCCCGACCCTGACGCCTACTGTATATTTGGAGTTTGCATGTCTCTCTCTTTCATTATCATCACGGTGGCTAGGAGATGTTGACTCCCTCGCCTGGTATGCAGGAGGTCGTGGGTTCCATCCCGACCCTGACACCTGCTGTATATTTGGAGTTTGCGTGTCTCTCTCTTTCATTATCATCACGGTGGCTAGGAGATGTTAACTCCCTCGCCTGGTATGCAGGAGGTCGTGGGTTACATACTGACCCTGACGCCTGCTGTATATTTGGAGTTTGCGTGTCTCTTTCATTATCATCACGGTGGCTAGGAGATGTTAACGCCCTCGCCTGGTATGCAGGAGGTTGTGGGTTTCATCCTGACCCTGATGCCTGCTGCTGTATATTTGGAGTTTGCGTGTCTCTCTCTCTCCCCGTGGTCACGTGGATTTTTCTCCAGGTCCTCCGGTTTTAATCCCACCACATTTACAATGAACGTGTGTTTAAAGAGTATTTGGCTGCTGTACATCTCCGCGTGATAAGCCACTTGGGTGAGCCATCGTGTGTGGCCAGGTCGCTTCTGAAAAAGAGTTATACGGCTCAGTGGGCCTTACCTGGTAAAATACAAAATGGTTTAGTTTTACATAAGCAATTTTAACAATTTCATGCAATTTGGAGTATTCAAAGTTCTTGAGCATTATCATGGACAGAGCTAATCTTTGAAAAGGACATGGTAATATTTTTTTATTTAAAGCTTTCGTGACTGCAGGGATTCATATTCTTGTTTTTTTCGGTAAAGTTACGTAGAAGGGAAATAATAAAATAATATACATATAATTACATGGTCATAGGCATCAAAATTACATATTTATGTTACACACTTGCGCATTTTGATTTGTTCAGGGTGCCGTTTGGAGGATACTCGTCTGGCGCGTGGCACTAAAACACTTACGTACACAGGAAAATATGTTGCCATCGTTTAAACCGTGCAGCCCAAACGGCCGTCGTTATAATTCTTTCCTCGCGGATAATTCTTTACGAGCATCCCATATGAAGCGTTGGGAAAGCTTATTCCTGCATTTGTCATTGCCGATTGCACACGGCTGCCACACAGCCCCCCAGACACTGTTTATGATGATCTGTCTGCTTCGTCGAGAGGACGATAGCAGGTGTTTGCGTATTCCCCGTCGGGCATTTAAACCCCTGTAGTAGAGCACCATGCCTCGCTCACACGTGCGCGCATGTACGGAGCGGTTATCACCGAGGGAGAGAAATCATCCTTGAGATTTCAGAGATTTCTCACCCCACCCGCTCCCCAAAAGGTAACAACGGCCTGCTTTTTTGTTGTTGTCCGTAACTCGTTATTGACCTTACCTTATGCGAGTGACCCTTGACCTTTCTGGGATCCACGGGCTTCTATCCGCCCTAAAAAAAAAGAAATGCGCGGGCCACCGTAAACCAATATCGTGGAAAGGCCACGTGGCTTGCTTTTTATTTATTTATTGACACGCACTCGTGAGATGGGGAAGTAAAAAAAAAGCGCCGCGATTCTTGACGCAAATCGTAGTGTCTGAAACAATTCCGTGAACCATTGCTCCCCCCCCCCCCCCCCCCCGTGGCCTCTGCAGACCTCCGGTTGGAAACCCCTGACCTAGTGACCTAGGCCCGAGCACTTGGCGCGCTGTACGGCACATCGAACCTCCGATCGTTGGCCAGCTGAGCGGCGTCATCGCGTGTTGTTGCAATGACCTTTAAAACATCGTCTGGCGTGTCCCCCCATTTCTTCAACTTCCTCTGTTCCATCTTATTGGTTCTTTCGGTAAAGTCACGTAGAATGGAAATAATAAAATAATAAAAATAAAACATTTAATAATTCTCACGACGTTTCGGCCACAACGCAAGCAGCCGTCCTCAGGTGAAGAAGAGGGCTGTCGCAAAGACAGCGTCGAAACGTCGTGAGAATTATTTTATTATGTTTTATTTTTATTATTTTATTTCTTCCCTTCTACGTGACTTTACCGAAAGAACCAAGAAGATGAATCCCTGCAGTCACGAAAGCTTTAAGTCGAAAGGGTTGTCATGTAAACAGAACGTGCCAATTCGTCACTGGTACAGCGCGCCGGTGTGTTGGAGAGCTAGATTTGTGGCTGTCGCCTAAAGCTGGTTGTAATTACTGGCGAAACGTCGTACTCAGATTGTAAATGTTGTGGGGCTTGGCTCTCCATCATACCGGTGTGCTGTACTAGTATATTACACTATACACTACACTATACACTACTATACTATACACTACTATACTATACACTACACTATACACTACACTATACACTACTATACTATACACTACACTACTATACACTACACTATACACTAGTGCTGTACTAGTATATTACACTATACACTACACAATACACTACTATACACTACTATACACTATACTATACACTACACTACTATACACTAGAATATACACTAGAATATACACTACACACACTACACTACGATACACTATACACTACACTATACACTACTATATACACTAAACTACGATACACTATACACTACACTATACACTAGTGCTGTACTAGTGACGAATTGGCCACGTTCTGTTTACGTGACAACCCTTACTAGTTGGCTGTGTCGGGTGGTGGCGGGTTTTCACGACACATTTATATATTTACGCGATCTAACCCAAAAAGACCTCTACTATGGATGATATTGGTCGCGAAAGCCTGCTACGTGTTAAACAAAGAATATATCCGTCAAAGCGAAGAGGCGATAACGACGTTGTACATGCATCGTACTGAGCGACGTTATCACGACGCTGTGGGCAGAAAATCTCGACCTTTAAATGCACCCCGGGAAGGCCGACGGATTTCTCAGGACAGTGACCTCAAAACAACGAAGAGGAGTAGGAAGATCCAGGGGAAAATCGGGACAGGTGGCACCCCCCCCCCCCTACCCAACGTTTACGTTGGAAGTTTTTTTTCGTACCTTTTTTTTCTCCGTATGAGCCGATGTCAACAAAAACGGGAGGGTGGTAATGAAAGGGTTAAGGGCACGTGGTGTTGTCGCGTTCATCTCTAGGCCTCAACGTGCCATCATTGTCATTTTTAAATCCTTTATATTAAGTTCGCTTGCTTGCTTGCTTAGGACCGTGCAATTCTTTCGGTCGTTTTTTAACCCACTTCCCGTGATCCAATCGAGCTGACATTTTCCACACAGACTCGTTGTGCGTGACAATTAATGTTCGTGAACAATTTTTTCCAAAATTTTACACTTTTTAGGACAAAAATATTATATTTAATTACCAATTGCTTAATGCTGCCATGCAATCATCTGACCCATAGGTGGCAGCCATCTCAAGCCAGAGGACGAGAGGACTCTAGCCGCCACGCATATAAAGGATTTATAGTGAAAAACTTTGTTTTTACGGGTTATACTTGTTATACGGTCAACTTACACCAACAAAAGATCTCATCTTAACCATTTCAACACAAACTGTGTTAAGATCGTAACAATCATCATAATGGTGTCTGTGTTTACCCAGGAATTGCCTCGCTTGTTTGCAGGAGGGTTCACGCATTTGGATTATTTGGCCAATTCCATTCGTGAGTGTTTGGCTTCACTCCGAGAAGAGATCACGGTACTTGAGAGAGAGAAAAAAAAACCCCGATGCATATTGATCATAACGGCGCAACGCTTAAGCCTTCACACGGGCACAATGATCCATTGTTGTAGTGTCATCTCCTGGCACCCCACGCTGCCCAAAGCGTACAAAGCATTACAACCCCTCTAGTGTGGGAAATACGAGTAGGTGTTTTACCCTTTTCTGGCTATAAAACAGCAGGTGTTCAAACAATCAAAAAGAAACATTTTGCCATCTACATAACAAAGGCTCAGTCCCAGGAGCAGTCGTGTAACCATCTCACAACAACTCCTCTCACGCAGCCCATCCTGGCTCCCCCCCCCCCCCTTAACCAGTATATAAGGTCGGTCTCTTGGGACTTATTTTTAAATCCTTTTTATTAAGTTCACTTGCTTGCGTGCTTACGACCGTGCAAATCTTTCGGTCGTTTTTTAACACACTTCCCGTTATCCAATCGAGCTGACATTTTGCACACAGACTCGTTGTGCGTGACAATTTATTTTCGTGAAATTTTTTTCTCCAAATTTTTACACTTTTTAGGAATTTTTTTTTATATTTAATTACCAATTGCTTAATGGTGGCAGGCAATCATCTGACCCATAGGTGGCAGCCATCTCAAGCCAGAGGACGAGAGGACTCTAGCCGCCACGCATATAAAGGATTTATAGTGAAAAACTTTGTTTTTACGGGTTCATTTTTTACTTGATACAGCTATCGTGCTGTGACAGGTCCACCTGAAGACGGAAGCTTGTGTTGCCTCCGAAACGTCGTGACTTATTATTTTATTTCTATTTTTTTTTCTATTACTTTTTTATTTTTATTATTATTATTTTACCTACGTGACTTTACCGAAAAAACCTAAGAGTACTTTTTGCAAGGAATCAAATTGCGACAGACTACGTTTTAAACTGGATATCTGTTGTTTAAATCTAACTGTGGACACGTGAAGGCGTGTGAAACGAAAGAGCGGATGATACGCGTTACATTTGGAAGATCAGTGGTGCCGATCATTCAAATTGGGGTGGTTCTGAATTCCCTCTGATGTCACCGTATAAATGTATTTATTTTAGTTTTAAAATGTTTTAACGGTTTTATTTCATTTCATTAAAATTTCAAACCATCGCGCACGTGACCGAGTTCGAGTGAGCTCGGCTTTGCTTGTAAATACGGTCCTGTATAAAATAAGAAACCTTACGTACATATTTACAGTAATAATATTGATATATATACACAAACACACACTTGCCACACCCTGAAAGTGATGTTGAATAGTAGAATAAACACGGAAGTCAGGAATTTTCGTTTTGTTAAATACGCGTCGTCATCTTTGTGCGGGTTTTTTAAATCCTTTATATTAAGTTCGCTTGCTTGCTTAGGACCGTGCAAATCTTTCGGTCGTTTTTAACCCACTTCCCGTGATCCAATCGAGCTGACATTTTCCACACAGACTCGTTGTGCCAGACAATTATTGTTCGTGAAAAAAAATTCCCAAAATTTTACACTTTTTAGGCAAAAAAAAAATGTTTTACATATATTCAAATAGAACGCATTCATGGCTTTGGCTGAACGTCAGAGTGTAAGAGCCCAGAGCGTAACCCCTCCACAGGCCGTGGCGGAGTAGCGCAGTTGGTAGCGCCCTTGCTTCCCATGCCAAAGGTCGCGGGATCGATCCCCGCGTCCTCCACAGGCAAATATATTTTTTAATCCTTTATATTAAGTTCGCTGCCACGCATATAAAGGATTTATAGTGAAAAACTTTGTTTTTACGGGTTATACTTATTAAATTCTTTATATTAAGTTTGCTTGCTTGCTTAGGACCGTGCAATTCTTTCGGTCGTTTTTTAACCCACTTCCCGTGATCCAATCGAGCTGACATTTTGCACACAGACTCGTTGTGCGTGACAATGCATTTTCGTGAAAAAAATTTTTTCCAAAATTTTACACTGTTTAGGGAATTTTTTTAAAATATTTAATTACCAATTGTATAATGCTGCCAGACAATCATCTGACCCATAGGTGGCAGCCATCTCAAGCCAGAGGACGAGAGGACTCTAGCCGCCCCGATGCCACGCATATAAAGGATTTATAGTGAAAAACTTTGTTTTTACGGGTTTACTTGTTTACATTATTAATTCTTCGTCTTAACACAATTCTGGTAAGGCGTCGAGTGACATCGCCTCTCCAACGCCACTGGGCACCCCACGTGAATTGCCGACTCGAGCAGAGTCAAGCTCTCGAGAGCACAGCTCAAAGAAAACCGAAGAGCTCCTATCTTCGATTGGGGGTGTGGGTGGGGGGGGGTCACGATCTCTCCAGCCGCGTGTCGAGTCGGTGACGTGGGGGGGGGGGCCTTTGTTGGACCGTGGGGGGGTCGGGGGGCACTTTCTAAAAAATTAACCCGTAAAAACAAAGTTTTTCACTATAAATCCTTTATATGCGTGGCGGCTAGAGTCCTCTCGTCCTCTGGCTTGAGATGGCTGCCACCTATGGGTCAGATGATTGCCTGCCACCATTAAGCAATTGGTAATTAAATATTTTAAAAAATCGTAAAAAGTGTAAAAATTTGGAAAAAAAATTTTTCACGAAAATGCATTGTCACGCACAACGAGTCTGTGTGCAAAATGTCAGCTCTATTGGATCACGGGAAGTGGGTTAAAAAACGACCGAAAGATTTGCACGGTCGTAAGCAAGTGAACTTAATATAAAGGATTAAAATATGTTTCGCGATGCATTAGGGCTTGGAACTCAGAAAGCCGGGTTCAGTTTAAATGCGGTGTGCCAACCATTGCCCCACCACTCACACCCCACCCCGGTTTTGGTTTACTAGTAATCTCTGTTGGCTACCCCTGTATTACTAAATCTCTGCCCCCCTACATTTGCAATGGTCAAGCGATATTCTGGCTACTTGAACCCGGCGGCTGACACATTCGTACTGTACCAGTGCTGGCCCCGGTGCCACCAAAAATCCCAATTTTTTTTTTTAAACAGCTGTTGATGGGGCGGGAGAGTAAAACAATAATTGTGTGAGTGAGCGGCAGGAATTTGTGCGGGGGTGGACTGTTTTAACAAGAAGGCCCCCTTCCAGTGCGGCCTGCGTGTGGCGTCCCCCCCCCCCCGTGTTCTCTCACCCCCCCCCAAACGGAGTTGAGCCAGGGCCTACTCACTCTCACCCACTTACCCACTCACTCACTCATTCACCCACCCACTCATTCACCCACCCACTCATTCACCCATCCACTCATTCACCCATCCACTCATTCAACCACTCACCCACCCACCCACTCCCTCATTCACCGACTCACCCACCCACTCGCTCTCACCCACTCATTCACCCACACACTCATTCACCCACTCACTCGCTCACCCACTCACTCACTCGCTCACCCACTCACTCGCTCACCCACTCACTCGCTCACCCACTCACTCAATCACTCACCCACTCACTCATTCACCCACCCACTCATTCACTTACCCAGCCACTCACTCATTCACCCACCCACTCACTCATTCACCCACCCACTCACTCATTCACCCACCCACTCACTCATTCACCCACTCACTCATTCACTCACTCACCCAGCCACTCACTCATTCACCCACCCACTCATTCAACCACTCACCCGCCCACTCACTCATTCACCCACTCACTCATTCACCCACCCACTCATTCACCCACCCACTCATTCACCCACCCACTCATTCACCCACTCACTCACCCACCCACTCATTCACCCACCCACCCACTCATTCACCCACCCACCCACTCATTCACCCACCCACCCACTCATTCACCCACCCACCCACTCATTCACCCACTCACTCATTCACCCACCCACCCACTCATTCACTCACTCACTCGCTCACCCAGCCACTCATTCTCCCACCCACCAGAGCGGTATTATCCAATAGGCCACACAGTAGGCACTGTGCCTAGGGGCCTACGAAAACTAAAAGGGCCTACGGGAATAAAAAATGTGAGCATGTTTTTAGTTGTTTGTCTGATAAAAGATGTAACCAAGATATCTTCTTGAATATTTTTTTTTCATAAGGTGAGAGAAATTAACACCGGAGATTAACTTGTCGATTCCCTCCCTCCCCTCTCCGGCATCTCCTCGCAATGCCACTGTCAGGACACCGAGAGCTCGGGGTGAGCAGCTACATCATGGGACCCCTCTCTAGAGCCTTCTAGCGGGTTCCTGAGGCTTCCCGATGGGCCCCCCTCTGTGACCTTTCCCCTAGATGTCCCCCTCTCGTGTCTGTCGTGACTGCTGACGTCAGTACTGCCGTACACTGCAGTTCCCCTTTGTCGCCAGCAGCCAGCACTATGCCACTACACATGTAGTGACATTATGTTTCTATCTACGTGACTTTACTGAAAGACCCAAAGAGTGTAGTGACGTAAAATCGGTCACGTAGCAGCATAGCGCTGGCAAGGAAGGGGATCTGCAGCTTACAGCAGCCCTGACTGACAGCAGGCCACGTGATAGACCAGTTTCAGTTTTTTCGTTTTATTTATTAGGTATAACCCTGTGAGCCATGCGGCTCTTGACTCGGGTGCAACCGCAACAAACAAAAACATGAACCAAAAACATCTTAAAGTGACTACACGCAACAGAAAAATACAGGAAAAAACAGCAAAGTCTTCCAGAAAAAAAACACCGCATATCAACGCTGTGTGAAAAAATCCCAGTGGAATGCAAGTCAAACAATAACAACCATAAGACAATTTATGGTTCTCAGGGAATTGTCATGGAAGGGGCACGTCATGTTGTTTATGTCATTTATTGTGAAAATTCCATCACAGTTCCTATGATCACTGTTTCATTGCTTTCATGGCTTTATTTTGGTGATTTCGAAAAGTGTATTGGTTTAGCCGTGTTTGTTTGTTGTAGTACGGAGTAAGACTGATGGCCTTAATCTAAGTTGTCTTGTGGTTGTTGTTTGACTTGCATCCCACTGGCATTTTTGCACACAGCGTTGGTGTACGGTGCTTTTTCTGCAATAGCTTGCTGTCTTTTCTTGGATTTTCTGTTTGCACTTAGTCACATATTCACTTGAAGATGTTTTCTTGTTCATGTTTTCGTTTGTTGCGGTTGCACCCGATTCAAGAGCCGAATGGCTCACAGGGCTGTACCTAATAAATGAACTTGAACTTGACGTCGAGAGTCCGCCAGTAGGTTCCAGAAGGGGGGCGTGACCGGGGGCGGAGCCAGGCCACGCTGACGGTATAAAAGGGGCCCCTGGAGGGGAGCTCGGGGCTGTCGTGTGGAGTGGGGTCCCCGGCTTGCTGCTGCTGCTGCTGCTGCTGGAGTCTTCATCATCGTCTCCGTCTTCACCGTCTCGGCGTCGGCAGTCAGGCAGTCTACGAGCTGTCCTGACCGGAATCCGTAGTGACTGAGTGCTACTGTCAGGCCGTGTTAATAAACAGAGCGCCTCCTACTCTTAGCGTCTCTGAGTCAGTCACTACACATGTTAACATTGTGGGTTGGCAGCGTTTGTGCGTATGGTGTATCGACGATTGCAACACTGGAGTCACAGGATAAAATATGAGTACACGTACTGCTGCTTGCGACTGCAAAGTTTTCTGTGCGCAATAATTTATGAATTGTGCGTTCACTGGAGGAGTCAGTGGGGGGGGGGGGGGGGGGTGGCACGTGCCCCCCCGAATGATCCGATCAAAATCCCTAATTTCGATCGGATCATTGGGGATTATTAGTAATAAATCGGTCATTTTGCGACCCCCACTGCCACTGTGTAGCATATTATTACGTGCCAGGGACTCTATGAGATGATAGGACAATAGTCTGAGTCCATAATTGGCAACAAGTAACGGCAAAGCAGTTATAAGTGAGTCATAATTGTGCGCAGTTGCCTATACAGCACACGACTTCCCTGAAGGCATCAACACCTTCAGCGAGCGCGATGCCGATCACACCACGCGGTTCGAATTCGCCGCACACGCGCCGAATAAAAAGCAAGGGACAAGTCCTTACTTACTAACAACTCCTCTATCATTTTTCATTGCTGGAGGGGTTCCCCCCCCCCCCCCCCCCCCCCCACCTGACATTTCTGATTCATTTTCTGCCTTTTTTTGGACGAACGATAATACGAGAGATTGAGAGCGACGGTGCTGTGGAGTAAGGGGCCGTCCATAAATGACGTCACGCACCTGGGGGGGGGAGGCAGACATTTGTGACGACGTGTGACGAGGGGGGGGGGGGGTGAGAAATGTGACGTCACGTAAAAATGCGCAACTTTAAATAAATATAGACAACACGTTCTACCTATTTAAATAGACTTTTTAATAAATGTTTTCTCCTACAACATCAGAGTGCAGCGCCACATTAAATACGCACTACAATGACAATAGTTTAAAGTGATTTGAAGCATGTTTTATATATCTTTTTGGGGGGGGGGCAGAGCTTTGTGACGTCATATTTGATGGGGGGGGGGGTCTGACTTCTTGTGACGCTGTGTGACGATGGGGGGGGGGGTCAAAAATCGTCCAAAATCGCGTGACGTCATTTATGGACGGCCCCTACACGTTCCATTCATTGGCTACCACATTCTAATAAGCTCCCCCCCCGCTCTCCTCCCCCTTAACTTGTATTTAAGAACTTGCATCTTGGAATCCCTGCCTCACTTGATGCAGCAAATCTGGCTGTGACGGTCCCACCTGATGACGGAGACTTGTGTTGCCTCCGAAACGTCGTGATTTTTACTATTTTATTTCTATTATTACTTTTATAAATTTTTATTTCATTTCTTACCTACGTGACTTTACCGAAAAAACTAAGAGTATATAGGTTATCACACCGTCAGCCCAGCAGTCTAAACGGATACACCGCAACGAGTCGATGTTGAACGTGGAGTGCGGTGGGTTAAATGCGTGGGGGTCAATACCGCCTCTTCCAGCGTGGAGGAGTAGGCCAAACACCATCTAAAGGGGCTACAGAGATACCTCGAGTGAAGGCCCTTCTGCCAAGGAGTGACGTGAGCAAGACATTCCAAGGCTGCACTTTTTAAATCCTTTATATTAAGTTCGCTTGCTTGCTTACGACCGTGCAAATCTTTCGGTCGTTTTTTAACCCACTTCCCGTGATCCAATCGAGCTGACATTTTGCACACAGACTCGTTGTGCGAGACAATTAATGTTCGTGAAAATTTTTTTCCAAAATGTTACACTGTTTAGGAAAAACAAATTAAATATTGAATTACCAATTGCTTAATGCTGGCAGACAATCATCTGACCGATAGGTGGCAGCCATCTCAAGCCAGAGGACGAGAGGACTCTAGCCGCCCGTTTCAAAGACCAATGTGGGCTGGGTTGTGGCCCATTGAACACGCATATAAAGGATTTATAGTGAAAAACTTTGTTTTTACGGGTTATACTTTTTACCTGTCACGCCTCTTATGAGTTAATCCTCTTTCATCTCCCCGATGGGACGTGAGGCCGCATGCCTTTTATCGTGTGCCATGGTTAGAATGTCGTCCAGATTAAATACAGGGTGTTTCAAAAATATGGACCCAATTTCAAAGCAGTACATTTCACGATGGCAACATGTTACAATTACACAAAAAACTACAAACGCTTTGATGAGTTATCAAGTTTTACTAACTATTTTATAAATGCTCTATGTGCCTTCCAACTGCTGTACGGACAACATCGAGATAATAGTTGAATTCGTCCCAAACGCCTCTCAAAGTGTCTTCTCTTCCACTGAAGTCACGGCTGCCGCGATTCAGTTTTTGAGGTCATCCAGATTAGTCGCTAATTGTGGCACAAAAACACCACGGGTCTTTGACGTATCCCCACAAGAAAAAGTCGCAGGGTGTGGTGATGTCTGGGGATCTTGGGGGCCAAGAGTGTAGTGCCAAGTCTTGGGGTCCCGTGCGACCTATCCAACGTTGAGGCAGTGTGTCTTGCAAAATGACTGAGGCTAGGGGCTGTTTGTGCGCTGGGAGAGGCATCGAGCGGTGATCATTTGAAACTCTATGCCCCGCCCTTTCAAGTGGTAAGAGTTTCATTCATGGGCGGTTCGTGGTTGCAGAGATATAGCGATTTCAAATCGGGTCCATCTATTTGAAACACCCTGTATTTCTTCACGTACTTCACACAATCTTATCAGCTCTACGGCTGGCATCTCGCCACGCTGCAGTGTTTACTTTGCAATGACAATTGCCCCGTGACCGCGTTGTAAATCTGGGCGTGCACTCGACATTTTTAATTTGTGGGTGGGGGGGAGGTCGCGATTACGCCCAAAGTGCCACCACCACCACCACCACCTGCCCGTTCAGGTCCAGATTGCCCCTGTAGCCAATTACCTGCGCTGCCGGTGAGTCACGTGGCCTAAAAAGGTAAGCCGCTCACAGAACAAAGACAGAGATCCCCCGTATAGACTTAACAGACTGTTGGGGCAAGTGCTGTTAGCGAGTGGCACTCTATGAAGGCCGGCACGGCACACGAATGGGGTGGTTGGCCAACACTACGCCCGGTCGCCTTTGTCTCCCTAGTGGCGATGTTTAATACACACCGCGACAGGTACTCATCGGAGGCTGAGTCGACCTAGAGGGTGGCCAGATAATCGTCACTCGGTGTTGGCCGTGAACAGGAATCGTAGCGCAGTGCGCTAATTGCTGCACCACCGCTCCTCACCTACACACACACACGCCGTACACAGGCCATTCTGGTTTATCATCAACTTTGTGCAATGCATTTGCTCATGAATGTGGGATCGCAATCTCATTTGGCAATCATTGCCACCACCACCACCAACCACCCCGGCATTCCTTTTTATTGAAGGGAACGTGTCTATGAAATCTATACAGCCATTAGCCACGCAGATTTCATTCATTATATCACGTTAGAACTCGAGAAACCAGTTAGTTGTCAGGCTGCTAATCAAAACCTGGGTCAGGTCATTTGAATGACTGTACTGGCACCGCACTGTCCCGTAATGACGAACGTCAGATGCAGTCGTCTGTCACAGTCTGACCTCTAAGTGCACCCACCTCCTTTTAGGAAGTGACGATGGAATCAATAGGAGTCTTGGGGGCCGTCCATAAATGACGTCACGCACCTAGGGGGGGGGGGTGGGGTCAGACGTTTGTGACGATGTGTGACGAGGGGGGGTTTGAGAAATGTGACGTTACGTAAAATGCGCAACTTTAAATGAATATAGACAACACGTTCTACTTAATTAAATTGACTTTTTAATAAATGTTTTCTCCTACAACATCAGAGTGCAGCGCCACATTAAATACGCACTACAATGACAATAGTTTAAAGCGATTTGAAGCATGTCTTTTTTTTGGGGGGGAGGGGGGGCAGAGCTTTGTGACGTCATATTTGAGGGGGGGGTGTCTGTCTTCTTGTGACGCCGTGTGACGAGGGGGGGTGGGGTCAAAAATCGTCCAAAATCGCGTGACGTCATTTATGGACGGCCCCTTGAGCGACTTTTAGCTTGACAACAATCTGCGGTTACATTTAAAAAAAATAATTTTTATTCAATTTCCCCGCATATTTTTTGAGATGGCCAACAGCTGGGCCAAATGTCAAGGCGAGAAGCGATGCCTGACTTTTGGCGATGTTGTGTAATTGTGTGTTTACTGCATGCGCTGAGGACGCGGTGTATAACCCAGTGCCGGATTAAGATAGTGCGGGGCCTGTAGCAAATGTTACAAAGGGGCCCTAAATAAAAAACAAACACAAATGTTAAAAGACACACATTTTTTTACTTGCACAGTAAAGTAATTGTATTTTTTTTCATTTGCTATACGGCCAGCTAATACGACAAATCGCTAACCTTAAACACCCGGTCGTTCATAAAAGTCGAAGGCGGTATAGTACTATAGTAATAGAGCAAGTGCAGAACCACTGAACCGGAATTGATAGCTTGAAAGCATTTAGCGCGGGGCCCTTGAAAGTGCGGGGCCCGTAGCTACTACATATATAGATGCTGTTGCTACTAGGATAATCCTACGCATTTCCCATAAATATGCTAAATTCCTCTTGATATGCAAATTATTTTGTCAAGGCGCTCTTCCCCCCCTCCAACCCAGCTTAAAAAGACGCTCCAATTCTAGATTTGAAGCTTTCGTGACTGCAAGGATTCATATTCTTAGGTTTTTTCGGTAAAGTCACGTAGGTAAAACATCAAAATTAATAAAAAATAAAATAAAATAAAGATCACGACGTTTCGGAGGCAACACAAGTCTCCGTCATCAGGTGGGACCGTCACAGCCAGATTAGCTGCATCAAGTGAGGCAATGATTCAAGATGTAATCCCTTAAGATGCTCCAAGCCTGGGGTTGTCATTCAGACTCTGTCTTCTCGACAGACCTGTTCTTCACCTGAGGACGGCTGCTTGCGTTGTGGCCGAAACGTCGTGAGAATTATTTTATTATGTTTCATTGTTATTATTTTATTACTTCCCTTCTACGTGACTTTACCGAAAGAACCAAGAAGATGATATAACCTAATAAGTTATATGTTGACGATGGCGATTGACTCAGCTGTTTGCTGCGACGTCACGGGGTCGTTTGCGCGGCACGCGTGTTGCAGCGTAAAAGTTAATTCGTGCATGGTTTTTCTTTTTGAAAGCGTTACAGGCAAACCTCCTCCTCCTCTCTCTCTCTCTGTCTGTTTTCGCGTGACTTCGTAGGCAGGATGTGATGGGGAGTGGTTGTGACACGTTTAGGGTGCGTCCCTGGCAAGGGGCTTGGTTCGGTGGTGGTTTGGTAGAAGAGAGCGGGGTAGGGAGGAGACGACGTTTTTCATTGTATCATGGATCTCAATCCGTTTGCGCTTTTATGTCAGGATATAACTCGACAGTGGCTCGTCCTGAAGACTCTCGCAGGTACGAAACGGAAAGGCGAACGAGTCCTTTTTGGCTCGTAGTCGCTGAATTCTCATCGTGGTTTAGGGTTTTGGTTTGGTTTGTTTTGTTTACATCAGAAGAGTTCATTTTTCGAGCGCGTGTGTTTTCATTTTGGAGTGGTGGGATTATTAATTTATATCTTTAACACCGTATCGCATCGGCACTAAGTGTTCATTTGGTTTGTCAACCACTTTGATGACGGTTATAATTGATCATGATTTGAATCTGGTTGTACGGAAGCGGTGATCTCGGTTGAAAAATGTAGACTGTGATTTTTTTTTATTTTGTTTGAGCTGGAAATGTCAAATTGTAGCCTCGGTTGACAGTTTAAAAATGTAGACGCAGGTTGCTGTACCAGAATGCAGTTCGAGTTACTTGGGGGACGGTCAAACAGTTTATATAAATGTCATTTAAGAATAGAGTTGAACCCGACACAAAAAGATTTACGGCTTTTTTCAAAATGTCGTACATCTTTGTAATGTCTATTTTGAAGTGTCTTACATCCTCCATAATTTAGTTTTTTGGGGGGGTTAGATCGCATCAATATAAATGTGTGTCGTTAAACCCGTCACCACCCGACACAGCCAGTAAGGTTTGTCACGCAAACAAAACACGTCAATTCGTTACTGGTACAGCAACACCGGTGTGTTGGAGAGTAAACCCACTACGACATTTACAATTCGAGTCTGCCGTTTCCACAGTAATTACATAACGAGCATCATGCTAATTATGGATTTACTGTCCAACACACAGATGTGCTGTACTAGTAACAAATTGACATGTCGTGTTTACATGAAGAACTTTTAATAATTGGCTGTGTAGGGTGGTGGCGGGTTTAACGACACATTTATATTTACAAGATCTAACCCAGAAAATATACCTCTTGTGGATAGTATTGGTCGTGAAAGCCTCTTACGTGTTTAAAGTGTCGTACAGATTTGTAATGTCTATTTTGAAGTGTCCGTACATGTTTGTAAATACCTAATGAACCGATATGCCACGCACGTTCAACATCGCGTGCCCACTATTCGAGTGCTTGAACAGTGAGTGGCCTGCCAAAGATGTTTTTTGCAGGCAGATCTCGCTTACGGCTCAGGGTTCTCCCTCGTTTTATGCGGCAGGCGAGTTCTAAGTAAAGAGCGCACAAAGCGAAATTGCACGAGACAGCGCACACGGTACAGACAAAGATCCCCCGTGTAGCCTTCACAGACTGTAGGGTCAAGTGCTGTTGGCGAGCACCCATGAAGGCCGGCACGGCACACGAGGGGGTGGGTGGTCAGCACCACGCCCGGCCGCCTTTGTCTCCCCAGTGGCGATGTTTACGCACCGCTCCAGGTACTCATTTGAGGCTGAGTTTACCTAGGGGTCGCTAGGTTGATAGCGCAGTGCGCTAACCACTGCACCACCGCTCCCCACAGTACAGAGCACACACACATACGATGTTGTCACACGTCCGACCGCATAGCCGCATATCTGAGTGAATTCAAATCGCATAATGTAGCGATTTGTGGTGTTGTTGTTGTTGGTAGAGATGTGTTAACCGCATATGCGGAGCGAAATCACACAAACTGAAACTCCATAAAGTTGCGGGGGAAACCTGTTTTGCTTTTTTTTCTGGGTCTGTGTTGTTGGGTCTCACGTCAATACCAGCTTGGCAACAAGTCTTTAATGATTGGTCTTCTGTACGGGGATCGGGACAATGCGTGTCGTGAACGATGGACAACTTTAAAATAACCGTGACGTGGCGATGACCATGATGAAAGCAAACTTGCAAACAGACGTGGGAGGCGATGGCGATGATGAAAGAGCTCCGGCGATTGATTGTAAAGGCACGGCAAAAGGGAGGGGTTACGATCCGGCGTGGACGATAATTGTTCATGCTCATCACTCCTAATACGGCCCTGGTGGGTGGGTGAATGAGTGAGTGGGTGAGTGAGTGGATGGGTGAGTGAGTGGATGGGTGAATGAGTGGGTGGGTGAATGAGTGGGTGGGTGAATGAGTGGGTGGCTGGGTGAGTGGGTGGCTGGGTGAGTGGGTGGCTGGGTGAGTGGGTGGCTGGGTGAGTGGGTGGCTGGGTGAGTGGGTGGCTGGGTGAGTGGGTGGCTGGGTGAGTGGGTGGCTGGGTGAGTGTGTGGCTGGGTGAGTGAGTGGCTGGGTGAGTGAGTGGCTGGGTGAGTGGGTGGCTGGGTGAGTGGGTGAATGAGTGAGTGGGTGGCTGGGTGAGTGGGTGAATGGGTGAGTGGGTGGCTGGGTGAGTGGGTGGCTGGGTGGCTGGGTGAGTGGGTGAATGAGTGGGTGGCTGGGTGAGTGGGTGGCTGGGTGAGTGGGTGAATGAGTGAGTGGGTGAATGAATGAGTGGGTGGCTGGGTGAGTAGGCCCTAGACACAGTGCCTACTATGGCCTATTGGATGATACGGCTCCTACGTCTTTGTCGCAAATTTGAGCCGCTGCTCTCCCTCCGCTGGGCTCAGCCGCCGTTCGCGGTCGTTCGTAAAGCAGGGACGCACACTGTGGTAAGATGAAAGTGGACCATGACGGAATTGACGATAATAATAATAATAGTTCAATTTGTAACGCGCGCAAATTTGCAGACGTAGTGGCCGCAACTCAGAGGCGCGGAGCCAAGCTCAGAGTCGCTCAAAAGCATGATTGTAGAGGTGAGTTTTTAAGTCTCTCTTGAAGGAGGCGATTGAGGTGATGCTGCGAATGTGCAGAGGGATATCGTTCCAGAATGTTGGGGCTGCCACCGAGAAGCGGCGCATAGACACGTTGACCATCCTGGATCTTGGTATCAAGAGGAGGTTGCTGATGTGAGCCATATGTGGGCAGAGACACGCCCCCTTCGACCAACGTCACGCCCACCTTCTTCCACATACAGGGACTCCTCGACTTAACGAACAGTTAGGTTCTAAGAGGTCTGTTCGTAAGTCGATTTGTTCGTAAGTCCAACTTTACCCCTGTCGATTCCAAACGCGTTGTACGCATTTACACTAAACACTGGTTCTTCGTGTTCTGTAGAAGTAGATGCCACTGGTTCTTCGTGTTCTGCAGATGAAGATGCCACTGGTTTTTCACGTTCTGTAGATGTAGATGCCACTGGTTCTGTAGATGCCACTGGTTCTTCACGTTCTGCAGATGTAGATGCCACTGATTCTTCACGTTCTGTAGATGTAGATGCCACCACCGCCCTCTATTGCGCGGCAGGTTGATCTGAAGACTCTCGGTCCGAACGGGCAATTGGACATACGGACAGGTTTGTTTGTATCTTTGAAAGTTCGTAAGTCGAATGTTCGTAAGTAGAGGAGTCTCTATTTGGGCCAAACCTCTCATCGATGATTTCGTCGGGTTTTTTAATTGTATTGTAATTACAGCGCCACCAGTAGAAGTTGAAGGCAAATTTGTGTGGAGGTTTTAAACAAATATTTCTTGATGGGCTTCACGGTGGCTAGGAGATGTTAACTACCTCGCCTGGTCTACAGGAGGTCGTGGGCTCGATCTCGACCCTGACGCCTGCTGCTGTATATTTGGGGTCTGCGTGTCTCTCTCCCCGTGATCGTGTGGATTTTTTCTCCGGGTCCTCCGGTTTCCCCCTCTGCATTTAGAATCAACATCACGCGTTTAGAGTATTTGGCTGCTACACATATCCACATGATAAGCCACTTTGTTAAAATATAATTTGTGGCCAGGTCGCTAATAGCTCAGTGGGCCTTACCTGGTATAAAATATATTCTTTTGTATCGTGATTGAATGGACTGTGGTGTGGTGGGGGTTGTGTATTGTTTCGTGTTTCCCTGCAGTGTAAACAACCACGTTGTCATCATCTTTATTGTTACAATCATCATCATCATCATCATTCTTCATCGTCAGGTATTACCATGCTCATCATGAATTGGTCACGAATTAAACAAACATTGTCTGTCTTCTTGCTTCTTTTGGTAAAGTCACGTAGAAGGGAAATAATAAAATAATAAAACATAATAAAATAATTCTCACGACGTTTCGGCCACAACGCAAACAGCCGTCCTCAGGTGAAGAACAGGTCTGTCGGAAAGACAGCGTCGAAACGTCGTGAGAATTGTATTTTATTACGTTTTATTTTTATTATTTTATTATTTCCCTTCTACGTGACTTTACCGAAAGAACCAAGAAGGTGAATCCCTGCAGTCACGAAAGCTTTACATCGAAACATTGTCTGGGTTACTATTCACGCGCCATCGTGTTGAGGGACTGCTGCCCTGTGCTTTTGCTGGGACTGTTTTGCTGCCTCGCACAAGATTGATAATCTAACTTGTATATTGAATGCATTTTATTACTAAATGTTTTAGAGACTTGCTTACATTTTTCTCAATTTTTGCACGACTATCGTGTGTTTTTGTATCGTTTTCTGTCGTAACACTGGCGACTCACCCCTTACTGGACATCTGCGAAAAAAAGATCTTCATTAGCTCATAGAATTCCTCCTTAGGCAGTCTTAATAAACATTCTGATTCTGCGTGACGAGTTTGGCGTCATCTGGTCCAACACCACGTGAGACTAGGCTCTAAGGAGCGCTGTCTAGGGTGTGGACCAATCAACTTCAAGGACAGTGCATACATTATCAGAGTTATGTTTTTGTTTGCATTATGACTGCAGGTATTGTGGTCAATGCAAACATGACTCCTTGTAAAAAAAAGGTGTCAGTTTTGTTGCCAGATTAAAGGATAAAAAACCAATTATCATATTTTTACTGGCAAATGAGGTTCCAATGGTGTAAATGCTTACCCCGAGCTCTCATACTCTGATGGTGCATTGTCTCTGAGTTGTGCGCCTTTTGGCGTCATCTGGTCCAACCCATGTGAGACTAGGCTCTAAGGAAAGCTGTCTCTGGTGTGGACCAATAAACTTCAAGGACAATGCATACATTATCAGAGTTGTGTTTTTTGTTTGCATTATGACTGCAGGTATTGTGGTCTATGCAAACATGACTCCTCTGTAAAAAAAGGTGTCAATTTTGTTGCCAGATAAAAGGGTAAACAACCAATTATCACTGGCAAATGAGGTTCCAATGGAGTTTGTCGTTTCAAGTGGCTATCGGTGTCTGCGTCTGGGATGTGCGGAATCCTTTGATCGAATCATAAATCATCCTGTTTGCACACAGTGGCTCAAACACGATTATATTTTTCACAGCCACTGCATATTACGATGCACAGTTGATTTTTGGATTTGGAATTCAGAATGAAAGTCCAATAAGTTATTTTTTGACTTAATGAAATGCATTCTAACTTCCTGAAAAAAGTTTTTTTCCCGAAGAAGCTTGCCATAGTTTCAAGCTGAGCGTCATCGTTCATCTCATCGCTCAAGCTCACTGTGAGAATTATCCTGCAACTCACAGGCAAGTGAGCTGAAATGATCATTACCGGCGCGTTAAAATGCCTGAACGCGTGACAATTTGATTTGATCGGCTACGTCGCGTGACCGGAGGGTCTCGCGACAACACGGATCTGGCCGGATCATCACATCACGATTCGCTGGTAGTTTCAAAGCCACTCGCGACGGCGATAGGGCTATGGGGAACTTCAGACTGACGGTGCCTGGCGATTGCCCCCTTTGCTGCAGGCCATCGATTCGCCCTGGCTCAAACGAAAGGTCCGCCCGTGCCCCAACTTGCCCTCCCGAGTTGCGGTCACATGCCAGACGTTGTAATAAAAACTAAACAAAAATGTCCGAATTGCACTGCGCCGTGAATTGTGTTTGCATGCCTGGGTGAGATCTCCGTTGGCTCGTGTCTCGTACGATGCTGGTGGCGGCTCCAAGGGGGTTGGGGGCTGTCCATGAATGACGTCACGCACCTAGGGGGGGTGGGGGGGTCAGACATTTGTGACGATGTGTGACGAAAGGGAGGGTTTGAGAAATGTGACGTCACATCAAAATGCGCAACTTTAAATAAATATAGACAACACGTTCTACTTAATTAAATTGACTTTTTAATAAATGTTTTCTCCTACAACATCAGAGTGCAGCGCCACATTAAATACGCACTACAATGACAATAGTTTAAAGCGATTTGAAGCATGTTTTCTTTTTTTGGGGGGGGGGGCAGAGCTTTGTGACGTCATATTTGAGGGGGGGGGTCTAACTTTTTGTGACGCCGTGTGACGAGGGGGGGGGGGGGTCAAAAATCGTCCAAAATCGCGTGACGTCATTTATGGACGGCCTCCGATTACGCACGGTTGACTATGTACGGTGCGAAAGAAGTCCAACGTGCATACATACAAGACGTTAATGACGATGATGACGGCAAAGTTTTATATCTTTCGGCCGGTGAATTTCTCCGCTGAACTCTCTCACCTGCGTGGCCGTATAAGGCCCGTGAAATCATTTGTGTCTGGCCCTGCCAAGGCAAACGCAGGCGGGACTCGAAATTCAATAAATCTAGGAGCAAACCTGGAAAAGCAGTTGCGAGTAGCAACATCATCAATAGCCAGCTAACATCCATCACACGCCTCGCCAAAGAGAAGCAGTTCCAGCCGTCACATTAGGGGTGAGTTAATGAAATGTTTGATCAAATTTCACAAGGCTAATTTTTAAGTTGATAATTTTGTATGGCCCGCGAATGATGTTATAAATATCCAAATGGCACTTGGAAGAAAAAAGGTTCCTACCCCTGTTTTAGTTCCACGTGAGGGCAGAGCGATGGGAACTGCTCGGTTATCATCCTCGCCGTTGCCACTGCAGCCGACAGCCGTTTCGGTGGTGGGCAGTGGTGGTCGGACCCTTTGGGATGGGACATTGCTGCTGATTCATAATTAAAAGCTATCGGCCCCCCGGTTGCGTGGTTACCTCTATAGCTCCCCGAGGTATCCATGTCACACCTATCAGTGTCAGCCCTAGCCAGCTCAGCTAATGCCCCCCCCCCCCTCTCTCTCTCTCCCTGTCGCCGCAGTTTTTTTCCACTGTGAAAACCGACAAACCTCACGTCGCCACGACGCGGTCCACTTTTTCCCAATTAACAGAAAATAAAACGAAACGCTAGACGACTTAACTTTTTTGTTTGTTTGTTATCTTTCATCTCGCGTGACTCGAATGGCAAAGCGTTGTCCAGCGGCTCTTGCGCAATTTTTTTCTTCCAAGAATTCGCGCGATATTCAGCTTCGCCCATTTATTCATCCATCCATTCACTTTCTCGGCGTAAGTGCATGATTTTCCCATTCGTGGCCAGAGCCGTCGACAGTCGTCACAAGCGGTGTGCGCGGTCGTTGTGGGAGCGGCCGTCAGCTTCGCCAGTTCAGAATCATCGGCGAAGGAGCGACACGTGACGCCTCCCCGTGCGTAAAGCGCGATGTGGTCGTTCGTGCCAGGGTAAGTGCCGAATCAGCATCGCCGTAGCCGCCGAACGGTTTTTTGTTTTGCGTTTCAGCGGTTGCAGTTCCCAGTGGTGTTAACTACCTCGCCTGGTGTACAGGAGATTGTGGGTTCGATCCCGACCCTGACGCCTGCTGCTGTATATTTGGAGTTTGCGTGTGTCTCTCTCTCTCTCATCATAATCACGGTGGCTAGGAGATGTTAACTACCTCGCCTGGTGTACAGGAGATTGTGGGTTCGATCCCGACCCTGACGCCTGCTGCTGTATATTTGGAGTTTGCATGTCTCTCTCTCATCATCATCACGGTGGTTAGGAGATGTTAACTACCTCGCCTGGTGTACAGGAGATTGTGGGTTAGATCCCGACCCTGACGCCTGCTGTTGTATATTTGGGGTTTGCGTCTCTCTTCTCTCTCTCATCATCATCACGGTGGCTAGGAGATGTTAATTATCTCGCCTGGTGTACATGAGATTGTGGGTTCGATCCCGACCCTGACGCCTGCTGCTGTATATTTGGAGTTTGCGTGTCTCACCATCACGGTGGCTAGGAGATGTTAACTACCTCGCCTGGTATGCAGGAGGTCGCGGGTTCGATCCCTGGACCCTGACACCTTCCGCATATTTGGAGTCTGCGTTTCTCTCATCATCATCATCACGATGGCTAAGGAATGTTAACGATCTACCGGTATGCAGGAGATTGTGGGTTCGTTCCTGACCCTGACGCCTACTGCTGTATATTTGGAGTTTTCGTGTCTCTCTCCCCGTGGTGCGACTCACGTGTTGGCTCGGCTCCGTATCTCCCGGCGCGGCAGTTGAAAATAATGGTGAGCGAGTCGCTTGTTACATTTCCTGCCCCTCCCCACCCACCCACCCACCACGTCTGTCCACCCAGCATCAGTGGACTGTGCTGTGAATGGATGCAACCACAGATGTAACTCGATCGGCATGGTCGGGTGCTGTGGGGCAAAGTGTGGGTAACCCCCCCACCCACCCACCCCAACAACCCCCATCGCTTTCAAATTGCCTGGTCAGCTTTGAGGATTCGGGCGAAACGCGTTCGAGTCGAGCCGACCTCAAAGTCCCTCGAGTGGAGGCCACTCTGCCGGCAGTGACGTGAGCGAGCAATTGCAGGGCTGCGCCTTTAACCCGTTTTAGTTACCAACAAAAAATCTACATTGTTATTAACTTAGTCGCTTATTCTTTGGGTGTTTTGGTAAAGTGACGTGGATAGGTTCAAAGAAGATAACAAAAAAAATAACGAAAAACTACAGTAGTTTTTTTTTATTATGATTTACTTTGAACCTATCTACGTGACTTTACCGGAAGACCCAAAGAATATGAATTCCTGCAGCCACGAAAGCTTTAAGTCAACATTTAACTTAGTTGCTTGTTCGTGTATTAATATAGTGGAAAACTCGGTTTCATATGCAAGGTTGAATTTCAGCCGGCAAATAATTTTATTAAAATTATTTTATCTAAATTATTTTATTTGAATGATTTAATTTCAATTATTTTATTAAAATTATTTTATGAAAATTATTTTATCTAAATTATTTTATTTAAATTATTTTATCTGTATTCCACACGCCCGTGGGCTGTGGCTACGAGCCACATGCGACGTTTGTCTCCCGAGTGGCGGTGTCTGCACACCGCACCAGGTACTCATTTGAGGCTGAGTCGACCTAGGGGAGGCCCAGGACCAGTTCAGATATTCGTCACCGGTAGTGGCCGTGAGCGGGGAATCGAACTCGGGTTGCCAGTGTTCGTGGCACAGCGCGCTAACCACTGCGCCACCGCTCCCCACACACTCCACAAAGATAAAGCCCCCCCGTATAGCCCTTAACAGACTCTTGGGGTAAGTGCTGTTTGCGAGTAGCACCGATGAAGGCCGGCACGACACACGAGGTGTTGGGTGGCCAACACCACGCCCGGCCGCCTTTGCCTCCCAAGTGGAAATATTTACGCACCGCACCAGGTACTCATTTGAGGCTGAGTCTACCTAGGGGAGGCCCAGGACCAGTTCATACATTCGTCACCGGTATTGGCCGTGAGTGTGAAATCGACCTCGGGTCATTGATGTTCGTAGCCCAGCGCGCGCTAACCACAACGCCACCGCTCCCCACACAAAAACACCTACACACACGCACACGCCTACCTACACACACACACAGAGGCACACACCTACGCGCGCTCACACGCCCAGCAAATAAATTGGCTCGCTGGAATGAAAAGTGCAGCTGCCACTGCAGCGGCTGTTAGTGGCTGCCGCGTGTTTGAGATGCAGGTCGCGTGTGCGCGCATCTCCCGGGCTAATCTCTATCCACGCGGGTGGGTTTGTGGTGGGTTTGTGGTGGATTTGGGGTGGGTTTGGGGTGGGTTTGGGGTGGGTTTGGGTGGGGTAGGTTTGGGGTGGGTTTGGGTGGGTTTGTGGTGGGTTTGAGGTGGGTTTGGGGTGGGTTTGGGGTGGGTTTGGGGTGGGTTTGGGGTGGGGTGGGGTGGGTTTGGGGTGGGTTTGGGGTGGGTTTGGGTGGGTTTGGGGTGGGTTTGGGTGGGTTTGGGGTGGGTTTAGGGTGGGTTTCGGGGTGTTGGGGGTTTGGGGGGTTGGGTTTGGGGTGGGTTGGGGGTGGGGTGGGGTTTGTGGTGCGTTTGGGGTGGGTTTTTGGGGTGGGTTTCGGGGTGGGTTTGGGGTGGGTTTGGGTGGGTTGGGGTGGGTTTGGGTGGGTTTGTGGTGGGTTTTGGGGTGGGTTTTGGGGTGGGTTTTGGGGTGGGTTTCGGGGTGGGTTGAGGTGGGTTTGGGGTGAGTTTGGGGTGGGGTGGGTTTGGGGTGGGTTTGGGGTGTGTTTGGGGTGTGTTGGGTGTGGTTTGGGGTGGGTTTGGGGTGGGGGTGTGTTTGGGGTGGGTTTGGAGTGGGTTTGGGGAGTGTTTGGGGTGGGTTTGGGGTGGGTTTGGGGTTGGTTTGAGGTGGGTTGGGGTGGGTTTGGGGTTGGTTTGAGGTGGGTTTGGGGTGGGTTTGGGTGGGTTTAGGGTGGGTTTGGGGTGGGTTTGGGGTGGGGTGGGTTTGGGTGGGTTTGGGGTGGGTTTGGGGTGGGTTTGGGGTGGGTTTGGGGTGGGTTGGGGGTGTTGGGTGGGTTTGGGGTGGTTTGGGGATGGGTTTGGGGTGGGTTTGGGTGGGTTTGGGGTGGGTTTGGGGTGGGTTTGGGGTGGGTTTGGGGTTTGGGTGGGGTTGGGGTGGGGTGGGTTTGTGGTGGGTTTGGGGTGGGTTTGCGGTGGGTTTGGGGTGGGGTGGGTTTGTGGTGGGTTTGGATTGGGTTTGGGGTGGGTTTGGGGTGGGTTTGGGGTGGGTTTGGGGTGGGTTTGGGGTGGGTTTGTGGTGGGTTTGTGGTGGGTTTGTGGTGGGTTTGTGGTGGGTTTGTGGTGGGTTTGGGGTGGGCTTGGGGTGGGTTTGGGGTGGGTTTGGGATGGGGGGGGGGCGGCGCTCTGGTGACACTCATCCGCTTGTCCATCGCGTGCAATTGAGGTTTCGGGGGAGGACGGGCAAAGAGTATCCACGGGTGGCCACTGTGGCGCGCACAATTTGTCGTGCGATTGGAAAATGCGAGAAGGGCGAGGCGATGGCTTCATGTACTCCACCGGTTTACGGAATGCTCCCGGACGAGCAATGAGCAATGCACCTTCGTGTTCGAACGCTTGACAGAGGCGGCTAGGGGGCACGGGGCACGCAAACGCACCGCGTGACTAAAAAAATGATTGACGCTGTTATGAAAGCGCGCATATATTTATTTTAAAATAATCATCGCCGTGAGCCATGCTCGATTCGCTGCGGGATGAAGCCCCCAGTGGTGAGATGTTAACTACCTCGCCTGGTATGCAGGAGGTCGCGGGTTCGATCCCTGGACTCTGATACCTGCCGTATATTTGGAGTCTGCGTCTCTCTCTCATCATCGTAATCACGGTGGCTAAGGAATGTTAACTATATACTGGTATGCAGGAGATTGTGGGTTCGTTCCTGACCCTGACGCCTGCTGCATAGTTGGAGTCTGCGTGTCTCTCTCTCATCATCATCACGGTGGCTAGGAGATGTTGACTACCTCGCCTGGTGTACAGGAGGTCGTGTGTTCGATACTGAACCTGACGCCTGCTGCTGTATATTTGGAGTTTGCGTGTATCTCTCTCTCTTCATCATCACGGTGGCTAGGAGATGTTGACTACCTCGCCTGGTGTACAGGAGGTCGTGTGTTCGATCCTGACCCTGACGCCTGCTGCTGCTGCTGTATATTTGGAGTTTGCATGTCTCTCTCTCATCATCATCACGGTGGCTAGGAGATGTTGACTACCTCGCCTGGTGTACAGGAGGTCTTGTGTTCGATCCTGACCCTGACGCCTGCTGCTGCTGCTGTATATTTGGAGTTTGCGTGTCTCTCTCCCCATGGTCCGGTTTTTCCCTCCACATTTATAATCGACATCACGCGTTTAGAGTTTGGCCGCTGCTATAAATTTACACACTTCGTTGAGCTGTCATTTGTGGCCAGGTGGTTCTGAAAAAGAGCTCAATGGGGCCTTACTTAGTGAAATAAAAAATAGTTCAGTTCATTGCCCTGCATGAGGCTGTCATAGCAACGGACAAACAGGGCCCTCCACATTATCATTCCTCCTCGAGGTGGGTTTATCTGAAACTATTCAAAATGCCAAACCGCTTTGAAAAAAAAGAAGGTACTCCAATTATACAGGCGCCAGGGTCGGAATCGCACCCGCGCCCTCCTGTATACCAGGCGAGGGAGTTAACATCTCCTAGCCACCGCGGCGAAATCACTCCCTGACAATGCCTTCCCCTAACCCGCTCCAGCACGGCAGCAGCGTGGTGGAGTATGGTGGAACAAGCCCCTTCCATGGCCTTTGTCCAGCCGTGGATTGAGCGGCAGTTGCATTCAGTCAGGCTTTTCTCGGCAATAATACGAGGTGCCCGCAATCCCTGCCTTCAACGACACGGCACACAGCTCCAGTTTGACAGCATTAAATGCCGGCACTGTTGAGGGCTGATTAGGTATCTTGGTTTTAATTGCTGTGTATAGGGTCTCCTTTGATGTCATAGTCCAGTGGCCAACACGAGCAGATTCCCATTGTAGCCATGAACGGGGGGGGGGGGGGGGGGTGAAGGGGTGGGGCTGTCTGCAGTGGGAAATGCCAATAGCCGCATCCGTATCAAAATATTCACGCATGCTTGTTCGATTGGCATGTACGACATTTTTGACGGCACGCCAGTGACGCTCGCATCGGCGCCCAGGCAACTGAAGTCGACGCTTGCAGACATATCGTTCAAGTTCAAGTTCATTGATTAGGTGTAGCCCTGTGAGCCATTCGGCTCTTGAATCGGGTGCAACCGCAACAAACAAAAAACTAAAACATGAACCAAAAAAACATCTTAAAGTGACTGTGTGACTGAGTGCAAACAGAAAATACAATTTAAAGACGGCAAAATATTGCAGAAAAAAACACCGTACACCAACGCTGTGTGCGTTATCGTGAAATGCACAACAGCCCTGGCACGTGTTCGGTCTTGTGCCACTGCTTGGCACACGGGCCTCCACTCAGGGCGGTCGTTCCTAACCTTTTACATGCAGCCTTGTACCGCCTTTTGGTTCTCAACGGTTAAACATAACTTTTTAAAGTAATGTTAATAAATACGTGGGGTTTGATGAAACAAAGTAAGTTGTAACTTACGTTGCCCGCGCTTAATTTGTGTTTTCGATGATTTGCCTTCTAAAATAACACTGGTCAACACACTTTTCTGGCATAAGGTTTTCCAACGGTTTTAAGGTAAGTTTGGGGTGCTGATTCCAAATCTGGCATCAGTTTTTGTCTATCACATCAGGTTTTTGAGATATCAGATATTGCATTTTCAATAAAAACTGCAGAAGAAAAATATTAAGTAAATGTGGATATCTACATAAAATGATATTATAAACACACTATCCTAAAAATACAGCACCATATTTTAACACTAAATCAGTCACTGACTCGCAACAACTTGCAATCATAAGTGACAGAGTTAATTTCGGGTAAAATCAATGAAAATGGGGTATGCCGATAGCATAAAAATGAGATGTGATAGAGCAAATCTGAGATCAGATTTGTAATCAGCACCCTGAAATTAGTCTAAAACAGCTGCAAAAGTCCAGGCCAGTAAAAACATTTTTTGTTGACCAGTGTATTATTAAAATAATTTTTTATCGGTGTAGTCTCTACCGTTCCGTTCATTCAATCAGCCCAAATGATGCATCGGCGTTTCGCTTGTCAAAATTCGTGGCGGTCGGCCAGCGATTTGCTGCGTACTCGGCAGAATGAGTTATATTCTTAGGTTTTTTAGGTAAAGTCACCTAGGTAAAAAATTAAAATTAATAAAAGTACTTTTATTAATTTTAATTTTAATCCTTGCAGTCACGAAAGCTTCAAATCTAGAAAGAATGAGTTGTGTTTACTGGACACGACTAATAAGGCCGGGGACAAAGCGATGTCTGAACCGAGTTTAAGCCCCCCCCGCCACAACCCCCCCCAACCCCCCCCCAACCCCCCCCACCCCCCCCCCATCATCACTTTCCCAGGCCACTAATCTCGTCTGGGGAGGTCTAGCCCAGAAACCCCTTTTCAGAAGCGACCTGGTGATCACAAATGACAGCTCAACGAAGTGGCTTATCATCATGGACATTTAAAGCAGCCAAATACTGTAAACGCGTGATGTCGATTCTAAATGTGGTGGGAAAAACCGGAGGACCCTGGAGAAAAATTCCACGCCACCACGGGGAGAGAGAGAGACTCGCAAACTCCAAATATACAGCAGCAGACGTCAGGGTCAGGATCGAACCCACGACCTCTTGTATACCAGGCGAGGTAGTTAACATCTCCTAGCCGCCGTGATGATGATGAGAGAGAGACACGCAAACTCCAAATATACAGCAGCAGGCGTCAGGGTCGGGATCGAACCAACGAACTCCTGTATACCAGGCGAGGTAGTTAACATCTCCTAGCCACCGTGATGATGATGATGATGAGAGAGACACGCAAACTCCAAATATACAGCAGCAGGCGTCAGGGTCAGGATCGAACCCACGACCTCCTGCATAGCAGGCGAGGTAGCTAACATTTCTCCACTGTGGCCCACGCCTCTCTCGCCACCGTGACACGGGGCGAGGAGACCATCATCTAGCAGTGAATCGACGGAGGAGTGGCAGACGACTGTGATAATTCGCGTGCGTTGTTATTGAAGTCGCTTCAACGGGCGTCTTTCATTAGCACGAGGTGACCCTTCCACATGCCACTCGTCGACCACACAAACAAGAAGATTTCAATTCTAGATTTGAAGCTTTCGTGACTGCAAGTATTCATATTCTTAGGTGTTTTCGGTAAAGTCACGTAAGTAGCTTGTGTTGCCTCCGAAACGTCGTGATTTTTATTTTATTTTTATTTTACTTTTAATTTACATTTTTTAAGAACGTGACTTTACCGAAAAAACCTAAGAATAAGAAGATTTCAAATCTCAGAGCTGGCATCAGCCTCATTTGTGTAAAGGCAAATTCTAAAACTTTGATACATTTTTTGGGGGGGATTTTTTTGTAACCGTAAAGAATAACACGCCGGGGAGACCAACATGACCTTCACGGAGAGAATGTCACTTTTCTTTGTTTGAATCGAACTCTTTCGGCAGCTGAAATTTATATTTGGCATGTTCCACCAAACTGCCCACGCCTTGAAGCCAAAGGCAGTTAAACCGGATTTATTTTTGTACTTCACAATTTAGCTGAGTGACCGCGAGTCGTACCATTATTATCATTTTAAGCAAAGCTGTAAAGAGAAGAAAAAACACAACGATACGCAGTACAGTACAATCGGGTTACGTTATTTTTACCGCACGTTCCTTTCTGACATGCGGTTTGGATGTGTACATTCTTAAAGGATTGTTCCCCGAAGTTGTTTGGGATTGTATTGGAATCTTTCAGAGCGAAAGAAGTTCAGCACAGCACTTGTACATATACATACCTCGCCGTTCACTTTTGCAAATTGCGTGCTGATGTTACATCTAAATAATGGAGCGAACGAAACTCCAAACGAGACGTATATGGGGGCAGAAAAAATTGAAATGAGATGGTGAATACGAGACGGAAGGGAAATCTTCAATTGAAGTGATTCGTGAGGCTGGAGGGCTTTGGGGGTGAGCAGGGAGCTCTGTAAATCGTCAATTCTCATCTCTGTTGGTGTGACTGAGCCAGTGGTGGGAATTCCACATCACTATGGCAGGGGCCAGTCTCAAACTTGTCAATCCCTGATCAGTGTCCTACCTTTTTAAATCCTTTATATTAAGTTCTCTTGCTTGCGTGCTTGTGTGCTTGCTTGCTTGCTTATGACCGCACAAATCTTTCGCTCGTTTTTTAACCCACTTCCCGTGATCCAATCGAGCTGACATTTTCCACACAGACTCGTTGTGCGTGACAATTAATTTTCGTGAAAATGTTTTTTCCAACATTTTACACTGTTTAGGTAAAAATAAATAAATATTTAATTGCCAATTGCTTAATGCTGGCAGACAATCATCTGACCGATAGGTGGCAGCCATCTCAAGCCAGAGGACGAGAGGACTCTAGCCGCCACGCATATAAAGGATTTATAGTGAAAAACTTTGTTTTTACGGGTTAATTTTTACAGGTCAATTCAGACCCTAATAAATCTCAAAGTTTATCTAACACAGTCCCATCACAAGGTCTTCAAGTGAAGACAATTGGTGTTGCACCCATCTCAAACCCATATAACCTCTTGTTGCAGGAGGTCTCCCGCTATATTTCTCTTGCCTCAGCAGTTTGCCTTCTGTATTTTTTCACCTGAAAACGATTGTTCGTGTTGCGATCGAAACGTCGTGATTTTTTAATTATAATTTTTCTATCTACGTGACTTTACCGAAAGACCCAAAGAGTATGAATTTATCTTTGATGTTGCTCACATTTGGTGGAGTCGTTACACACGCGGCCCGATTCAGTTCGGAAAAACGCGTCGATATTAATTGATTGCTTGCTTCTCACATTTTGTTGTTGTTGTTTTTACATCATCCAAAAATTTATTAACATTTCTTTTTAAAAAAATCATGCACTTTCGTGTATTTTTTCTCTCCCCTTGTACGTTGACGGTTGGAAATGATAAAGTTGCAGCTTGATTCTGTTTACATGCAGAGTTGATGAATGGGCGTTGTGTTATTGCCATATCGTAAACCTCTCATGCTTATTGGTTGTGTTCCACTCCCAGAAGAATATAATTTTTAAACACGGGTGCTAATGAATAGATCCATTATTCAACGTCAATTCATATGGAGAGACACCAAATATAATTATTTTCCCAAAAGTAAATTAACTATCGATTTAATTTCCACAACCTTTGCGCATCTTCCCTTATTCCTCCCATATTAATAAACACGACACAATCCTCAGCATGATAATGAACAACATCAAACCCGTCAACCCACCACGTTTTATACCCGGTTTCAATCCAGCAGCCACATTAAATACGCACTACAATGACAATAGTTTAAAGCGATTTGAAGCATGTTTTATTTTGCGGGGGGGGGGGGGGCAGAGCTTTGTGACGTCATATTTGAGGGGGGGGGGGTCTGACTTTTTGTGACGCCGTGTGACGAGGGGGGGGGGGGTAAAAAATCGTCCAAAATCGCGTGACGTCATTTATGGACGGCCCCGAACACGCACACTCAGTGCCGGATGAAGCTAGTGCAGGGCCTGTAGTATTTGTTATAAAGGGGCCCAAAATAAAAAAAAAAACTACGTAAATATTAAAACACTAAATGTTTAACTTGATTAGTAAAGTCATTGTATTTTGTCATTTGCTATATAACCAGATTATACGACAAATCGCTGACCTTAAACACGCAGTCGTTCATAAAATTCGAAGGCGGTATAGTACTATAGTAATAGAGCAAGTGCAGAATCACTGAACCGGAATTGATAGCTTGAAAGCATTCAGCGCGTAGGCCCCGTAGCATGCGTAGCTACTTTTCCTCCTAGGATAATCCAGCACTGCGCTAACTCCACCTTGAAAAGGACCACGACTGTCAATCCATCATCATCATCATCATCCGTGTTCGATCCACTGCTAGATGAACACCATACTCAGACCACGACCACTTCCCATTCAATGCATCTGCCCCCCACTTCTCGTTATCGTGACGACGCCAACGCCGCCGCCTATGAACCACTACTGCACCCTTCCCCATGGGTCTCTCCCTCCCTTCTCTTGTCCTCCGCCTTCCCTTCCATCCCTCCCCTCGGCGGTGGTGGCGCTTGAGAGAGAGAGGCACGTCTATACTCTGACCACGGCGCAGCGCTGTGGTGCTGCTCATGCTGCTGATGATGCTGCTGCTGCTGCTGCCGGGCAAATGGAGCCATTTGTTTCGTATTCCGAGACACATTTTGCTAGCCGCCGCCGCTGCTGCTGCTGCTTCGCTGATGGCGATGCTGTGAGCGAAGCTTGCCCCGAATCGAACGAGTGGGATGGGTGGTAGCAGCATCGCCGTGGGGTTTTGTGGAGCTGTATTAGCTGCTGGACGCCGAGGTTCAGCGCGTTTCAGTCGGGCTGTTGCGGTTCAGGGAGTTGTATCGTAGAGCCTTTTGATGCGCTATCGTATCGGGTCTGCACTGTTCCACAGACACGCACACACGTGCAGGCAGATGTACTAGTGTATACCGTGTGTGCGGTGTTTGTGTGTGTGTTTGTTACACACACGCATGCTGTAGGTGATGTCATGCCTCGGATTGCTTTGGATCCAGCCAGGAGCAATCGTACGATTTGTGACTTCCATTCACTCTGCGTGCGCTGTGAGTGCGAGCTCGGGTGAGTGCTGCTGCTCCTGCTGCTGCTAGAATTATTCGTCGATGTGAGCCGTGGATTGTCTTCATCATTTGCTACGAATCGACTGCAGCTGCTGCTGCTGCTTCAACCACCGCCGCTTCTACTGCCGAGACCAGCAGCAAAAACATTCCGCTTTGGTAAGATGGAAGTGAATGGATGCATTTCACCGCTGTCATTTAAACAGCTGACTGGGCACGCGCGCGGGTCGCCTTCGAACATCACATTGCCACGTTTTGGTTTCGACACGTAAATTGCAGCCGAGCATTATAATGATCGTTTTTTGTTTCGACGAAGGGAAACTCTGAACGTGGGTTTCCGATGTTCGGTGTCTCTCATCGGCCAGAGAGAATTTGACGCCGTAGAACCAATTCGGTTTGGATGTTCGGTTCACAAGAAAACCTCCTAACGCAAGCAAATGGGTCTCGTTTCGACGGAATTGTGATTAGCATACGCTCTCGTAATAACCAGTCGCAATAACAATAATTGTTAAAGCGTCGCCTGCGTGAATGTTCAAATCCATTGGTACAGTACGAGCAAGCCCGACTCGGCCGATAAGATTGAGAATGTAGAAACCGGTTCAGCGGTTGCTTCTGTGGAGTCGAGTGTTGCTGATAAGATACACACCCGTTCCCCGATGGACTTGTGTCAAATAATACTTGAACGTGTTTTTTTTTATAAACGTGGTGCTTCAAAAAAATGTTAACGCTTCTGAGGATTTGTAACAATACCGCAAGAAGTGCGCTTCCTCCGAGCTCTGGAGACCACTTGGAGAAGATTCCAGGCACGGGGTTGACAATGATGGCGAACGAGTGGGGAGATTGACTTTTTGAAGCTATCAACATTACATTTTTCGATTTAAAGCTTTCGTGACTGCAGGGATTCATCTTCTTGGTTCTTTCGGTAAAGTCACGTAGAAGGGAAAAAATAAAATAATAAAAATAAAACATAATAAAATAATTCTCACGACGTTTCGGCCACAACGCAAGCAGCAGTCAGGTGAAGAACAGGTCTGTTGAGCCAAGTGTCGGAAAGACAGCCCTGTTCTTCACCTGAGAACGGCTGCTTGCGTTGTGGCCGAAACGTCGTGAGAATTATTTTATTATGTTTTATTATTATTTTATTATTTCCCTTCTACGTGACTTTACCGAAAGAACCAAGAACATAACATTTGTTATCATGTTGCAGTGTATTATTAATATTCTTATCCGTTTCTTTTTCAATTAAAAACGATGGTCCCGTGTAAGTGTTAACATTTTTTTTGAAGCGCACTGTATAGACGAAGAGAGACACGTGGCGAAGGAGGCATCGTTAAATTACCGTCATTAACATTTTTCTTCCCACATCGGTGAGTCGTATTTTTTTCTTTTGTCTGCAACAGAAATTGCTCGTGAGAAATTTTAGAGTGTGCGTGGATTATCTCTGAACTCCCTCCGATTCTGTGACAATGGTCTCCCCCCCCTCACCCCGTATTTCCAGGGCCCTCCTGGAGAGAGAGAGATATTTAAAAAAAAACACGCCGATTTTCCGCTGGATGAACAATGAGACCCCCTTTCGTTTCATTATTGATGAGATTAAGATGCCCGTGATAGGGCCGGACAGCTTTTGGCTTCTCCGCAAGACTTTGCACAGATATCTTGTGCTTACAGCCTTGCCGTTCGTTCCATTGCCCCCCCTGCCTTTTAGAAAATGTAGCGTGTCAAAAGGGGCACCGATCAATATAATTGCTAACATACACGTGTTTTTGTGGATGTGTGTGTAATTCATGGATTGAGTTGCAATAATCGTCTTAGGATCGGCGCTCCATCCACGGTTATAGAGAGAGCAACTCTGAAGTGGTAAATTCATCGCATTACTACTGCTAGGAACCTCCTGGTTACACCAGCCCACAGGGGATTATTGTGTCCGTCGTGCGGGGAGGGGCTGGGTGGGAGGGTGGGGCTGGGTGGAGGGTGGGAGGGGTGGGGCTGGGTGGGGAGGGGCTGGTCACCCAGTGGTGCCCTTATAAAACTCAACGTTTCACCTACTCACGTCGGCTTGTGCCCGCCCTCACAGTCGGGCATATTTGCGGAATACACCACGCCGCCGTTGACCCTGCAGGCCATTGACCGAGCAACCCAACGTTCCTACCAGCTCCCTCCGCAGGAGGAATGTGTTCCGCGAGTTTCTACGATTGCGCGTGGCGCTGTTGGGGAGCTAGATGCCAACCAAAGTGTCGAGAGGTCTGCTACTGGTCACGACGAGAGGGATTTAGCCGAGAGAGAGTTCCTGGAGTTTCGCTGTTTCTCCTCCGTTGAAGGAGATGCAGACTACAGCGGTCTATCTTCTTGGTTCTTTCGGTAAAGTCACGTAGAAGGGAAGTAATACAATAATAAAAATAAAACATAATAAAATTTCGATTTAAAGCTTTCGTGACTGCAGGGATTCATCTTCTTGGTTCTTTCGGTAAAGTCACGTAGAAGGGAAGTAATAAAATAATAAAAATAAAACATAATAAAATAATTCTCACGACGTTTCTGCCACAACGCAAGCAGCCGTCCTCGGGTGAAACCAGGTCTGTCGAGGCGACAGCGTCTGAATGAAACAGCACACGTGCTTGGAGCATATATATAAGCTGGGTTGGAAGGGGGGGGGGAAAGGGGGCGCCTTGAAAAAATAATTTGCATATCAAGAAGAAAAGGGGGCGCCTTGACAAAATAATTTGCATACAAGGAGGAATTTAGCATATTTATGGGAATTGCAGGTATGTGATTAGTACTACAGCGGTCTCATTTAGGGCCCAATAGTTTGGGTTGTATGTCCACAATCACGTTACAGTACTGTGGCTTGTGTCTTTAATAACACTGGTCAACACACTTTTTCTGGCATAAGGTAAAAAAAAAAATTCTTGCTGTGGATTTCACACCTGATGACGATTGCTTGTGTTGCAGTCGAAACGTCGTGAGAATTTTTATTGTTTTATATTTATATTATTTTATTATTTCCCTTCTACTGTATGTATTATTTAATAATACGCTTCCAGGCCGCACTAAGCCTGTAGATGTCAGAGCGATTAAAGTCATTTGTGTTTCTCTCAATCTCAATTGATTCTCTAATTAGTCTTGGCCAGTAATTATTCGTTTTACATAACACTTCAACGTTATCAACATTAATTGAGTGGCCTTGTTGGCAAGCCTGTTCTGCCACTGCCGACAGTTGTGTTTGAGATAATTAAATATTTATTTAGTGTTCTTTTCGTCTTAGGGGCCGTCCATAAATGACGTCACGCACCTGGGGGTGGGTTTGAGAAATGTGACGTCACATAAAAATGCGCAACTTTAAATAAATATAGACAACACGTTCTACTTAATTAAATATACTTTTAAATAAATGTTTGCTCCTACAACATCAGAGTGCAGCGCCACATTAAATACGCACTACAATGACAATAGTTTAAAGCGATTTAAAGCATGTTTTATTTGGGGGGGGGGGGGCAGAGCTTTGTGACGAAGGGGGGGGGGTCAAAAATCGTTCAAAATCGCGTGACGTCATTTATGGACGGCCCCTCACAGCTGAGGTTACGTCCCGTCTGTCCAATATAGCATCTGGCACATAAGCAATTAATCCGATATATACCTTATGTTGATCACTTAGGTAATTCGTCTTTAGTACAAGATATTAGTTTTTGAATTTTGTGTACTGTCGCAAATCTTACTTTCATATTTAGCTTTTGCAAAACACGGGCTAATTTGTCAGTTACTCCTGAGATATATGGTATTGTAATTGTTTTAATAATATAATCTGATCGCCAGGAGGTCGTGGGTTCGATCTCGACCCTGACGCCTGCTGTATATTTGGAGTTTGCGTGTTCTCCCCGTGGTAGCGTGGATTATTTTTCTCAGGCTCCTCCGGTTTTTCCCTCCACATTTAGAATCAACATCACGCGTTTAGAGTATTTTACTGCGAAACATTTCGACATGATAAGCCACTTCAATGGGCTGTCATTTGTTTCCAGGACGCCTCTGAGAAAGAGCCTTGCAGCTCGATGAATCTTACCTGGTAAAATGAAAATAAGTTTAAAACAAATAGATTTACCCACTCCATTGGAACCTCATTTGCCAGTAAAAAATATGATAATTGTTTTTTTACCCTTCTATCTTTTGGCGTCATCTGGTCCAACCCATGTGAGACTAGGCTCTAAGGAAAGCTGTCTCGGGTGTGGACCAATCAACTTCAAGGACAGTGCATACATCATCAGAGTTATGTTTTTGTTTGCATTATGGCTGACGGTATTGTGGTCAATGCAAACATGACTCCTTGTAAAAGAGGTGTCAGTTTTGTTGCCAGATAAAAGGGTAAAAAAACAATTATCAGATTTACCCGCTGTTTCTGTGCGGAGTCTTTTCTCTCCGTGCAAAGTCGCACGTGTAAGACCTCCATAATTTTTATTTCGCATTGTATAAAGTACCACATTTGTCGTTTCTCTTGTTGGGAGTATAGTTCATTGGAGGGGTAGTTACACGTCTGACGCCTCGTGGTAAATAACTCGAGGAGCGTTTCCGAAATTTCAAACCACACGAGCCGCCGCGCGGCAGTTCAAATTGCTGTCTTACTTTACGTCGTTACTTTTTAATGGGTGACAGCGTTCTTCACTAATATTCAGTGGGGGGTGGGTGGGGTGGGGTGGGGTGGGGGGGGTGGGTGCGGTGGGTGGGGTGGGGGGGCAGGTGGGGGGCGGGTGGGGTGGGTGTTAGGGGGGTGGGGTGAGTGGGGTGGTAGGGGGGCGGGTGGGGTGGGTGGTTGGGGGGTGGGTGGGGTGGGTGGTAGGGGGGTGGGGGGGGGGATGGTAGGGAGGTGGGGTGGGGGGGGATGGTAGGGAGGTGGGGTGGGTGGGTGGTAGGGGGGTGGGTGCGGTGGGTGGGGTGGGGGCGGTGGGGGACGGGTGGGGTGGGTGGGTGGGTGGAGTGGGGTGGGTGGTAGGGGGGTGGGTGGGGTGGGGTGGTAGGGGGGCGGTGGGGGACGGGTGGGGTGGGGTGGGTTGGTGGGGTGGGTGGGGTGGGTGGGTGGGGTGGGGGGGCAGGTGGGGGGCGAGTGGGGTGTTAGCGGTGTTTGGGGTGGTTGGGGGGGGGGGGCGATTGGGGTGGTAGGGGTTGGTGGGGTGGTAGGGGTGGGGTGGTGCGTGTGGGGGTATGGGGTGGTAGGGGTGGGTGGGGTGGGGGCTGGTGGGGGGTCACTTTCGCCGATGAGACATCGCTAGTGAGTGTGAGGGCTGCCGCACCATCTGAAATCGTTGTGGGTTTGACAGCAGCACAATGATGATGATGGGGGTGTTTTCAGTCCTCCTGTATTGTCAGGGTGGGAGGGTGTCAAGGTCCACACTAAAGGGGCCGTCCGTAAATGACGTCACGCACCTAGGGGGTGGGGGTCAGACATTTGTGACGAGGGGGGGGGGGAGAAATGTGACGTCACATCAAAATGCGCAACTTTAAATAAATATAGACAACACGTTCTACTTAATTAAATAGACGTTTTAATAAATGTTTTCTCCCACAACATCGGAGTGCAGCGCCACATTAAATACGCACTACAATGACAATAGTTTAAAGCGATTTGAAGCATGTTTTTTTGGGGGGGGGGGGAGGCAGAGCTTTGTGACGTCATATTTGAGGGGGAGGGGGGGGTCTGACTTTTTGTGACGCCGTGTGACTAGGGAAGGGGGGGGGGGTCAAAAATCGTCCAAAATCGCGTGACGTCATTTATGGACGGCCCCAAAGGCCACCAGGGGCTGTCAGTGACCCGCGGGCCTTGCAATGAAGAACGCAGCTCTATGGATACCTCGTGGTCATGTGCGGTGTTTACACGAGGCAGTATATCCGTGTGTAGCTCCTTCATAATCCACTGCTGGATGAGGGCTTCTCCCACGACGTACGGGTCTTGGAGCTATATCTGACCATACTTCCTTTTTTTTGTTTTTTCGGTAAAGTCACGTAGGTAAAAAAATTAAAATTAATAAAAGTAAAAAAAAATACAGCTATCGTGCTGTGACGGTTCCACCTGAAGACGGAAGCTTGTGTTGCCTCCGAAACGTCGTGATTTTTATTTTATTTTTATTTTACTTTTATTAATTTTAATTTTTTACTTACGTGAATTTACCGATAAAACCTAAAAATATGAATCCTTGCAGTCACGAAAGCTTCAAATCTAGAATTCATACTTCCTTTATAGGCATTGACGTGATGGGACTAGCAGTTACCGTGTGGCACCATTAAAGCGGCCGATGGCTTTTCTTTGTTGCCGTGCCCGGCATTTGGTTTGTGCTGCATAGAGTCCTCTCTCTCTCTCTCTCACTCTCTGTCCTATGTGTAACTCGATTCTGCACTGTAAGTTTTCGCGTCACCACACAAACCTCACAGCGGTATCATACCAGTGCGGGATGAAGCTAAGTGCGGGGCCTGTAGCATGATGTTATAAATGGGCCCTAAATAAAAAAAAAACACGTAAATATTAAAACACAATTTTTTTTAATAGCATAGTAAAGTAATTGTATGTTTTCATTTGCTATACAGCCAGATAATACGACCTTCAATACTCAGTCGTTCGTAAAATTCGAAGGCGGTATAGTACTATAGTAATAGAGCAAGTGCAGAATCACCGAACCGGAATTGATAGATTGGAAGCATTTAGCGCGGGGCCCTTGAAAGTGCGTGGCCCGTAGTATGTGTAGTAGCTACTTGTGATACTACGATAACACTGGTCAACAAAAAAAAACATTTTTTTCTGGCCTGGACTTTTGCAGCTGTTTTTGACTAATTTTAGGGTGCTGATTCCAAATTTTGTTGCTGCACACAAGACAGAGTCATTCAGACAGTCATTCAGACTGTCTTCCCGACAGACCTGTTCTTCACGTGAGGACGGCTGCTTGCGTTGTGGCCGAAACGTCGTGAGAATTATTTTATTATGTTTTATTTTTATTATTTTATTATTTCCCTTCTACGTGACTTTACCGAAATAACCAAGAGGAGTGGTATTGTCCTTGTGTATATTCCTTGCAAAGGGTTTCTGTTTGGTGTTTTAACATCTTAACACAACTGCTTTCTTACCACAAAGGGTAAACACCAATTTTTACAGGCCACCTTTGCGTTGGCCTTGTCCCTCCCCGCCCCCCCCCCCCCCCCGTGTGTCTGTGTCTCATGGTCATTTTTTTTCGCCACTTGCGTTTGCTCACTTTAAAATATCCCCACCAATTTTTCTTGTCCTAAAACCCTCGCCTGCTATGCAGGAGGTCGTGCGTTTGATCCTGACCCTGACGCCTGCTGCTGTGTATTTAGAGTTTGTGTGTCTCTCTCTCTCTCCCACCCCGTGGTCGCGTGGATTTTTCTCCGAGGGTCCTCCGGTTTTTCCCTCCACATTTAGAAAAGTGCGTTGAGATGATTTCGACTACTACAAATTTCCGCGTGATGAGCCACTTTATTGAGCTGTCATTTGTGGCCAGGCCGCTTCTCAGCAAGAGCTACGTAAAATTTCGATTTAAAGCTTTCGTGACTGCAGGGATTAATCTTCTTGGTTCTTTCGGTAAAGTCACGTAGAAGGGAAGTAATAAAATAATAAAAAATTAAATAATTCTCACGACGTTTCGGCCACAACGCAAGCAGCCGTCCTCAGGTGAAGAATGAAAGTTTTTTGGAATCCCACCCCGTAGTGGCGGTTAAATTTAGATTTAAAGCTTTCGTGACTGCAGGGATTCTTATTATTGGTTCTTTCTTTCGGTAAAAGAACAGGTCTGTCGGTAAGACAGCGTCTGAATTCAGACGCTGTCTTACCGACAGACCTGTTCTTCACCTGAGGACGGCTGCTTGCGTTGTGGCCGAAACGTCGTGAGAATTATTTTATTTTGTTTAATTTTTATTATTTTATTATTTCCCTTCTACGTGACTTTACCGAAAGAACCAAGAAGTAGAGCTACGTAGCCCAATTTTTTGGGGGATTTTCCTTCTGCCACACCTCCGATTAGCATGATTGACGGGGTACGGTGCGAAATAAGTTCTACGAAGCTAGACGGTGGGGTATTTGAAAGCCACTTTTCGACTTTACAATAACTATAGGATTCCAGCAGAATGGTAAGGAAGCCACGGCAGACATGACAACATCTTGACGTTTCTGTGGCTTGTTATTAGCAAACGAGCCATTGGTGCCTCTCTGTGGGGTGCGTGAACACGTGTCGGTATGCGTAGGCCAACATTTCACTAATTTCCCCAGCAGCTGCTGCCGTCTTACATCGCGACGCGGCTCTGCGGCTCTGCGGCTCTGCGGCTGTCACGGTGGCCACCTTCTCTCCGGGCCCACTCCCGTTTCGCCACCGCCGCAGCAATAATGTTTCCAACAATCGCATTCTTGCCAAACGTGCCAAAGCAAGAAAGTCAACCGTCCCGAACATTTTTGTCTTTCCCACAGACCTGTTTTTCACCTGAGGACGGCTGCTTGCGTTGTGGCCGAAACGTCGTGAGAATTATTTTATTATGTTTTATTTTTATTATTTTATTATTTCAATTCTACGTGACTTTACCGAAAGAACCAAGAAGATGAATACCCGCAGTCACGAAAGCTTTAAATCGAAATTTTTGTTGTTGTTTTAGAACTCTCAGAGGAATTGTTTCAGTGAATAAAACAAAACAAAAAATCGGGTTTTTTTCACGTACGCACACGACTGTGCATTTTTGATTGAACGTGAAAAAAGAGCGAGGTTGAATGAACCCATTTCGTATGTGTGTGTGTGTACTCTATGTTGAACTTCTTTCGCACCGTACGTAGCCAACCGTGCTAATCGCAGGTGCAGCGTTGAGTCTATGGGCAGTGGCGAGTCTATGGGTAGTGTTGAGTCTATGGTGCAGTGTTGAGTCTATGGTGTAGTGTTGAGTCTATGGGTAGTGTTGAGTCTATAGTGCAGTGTTGAGTCTATGGGCAGTGTTGAGTCTATGGGCAGTGTTGAGTCTATGGTGTAGTGTTGAGTCTATGGGTAGTGTTGAGTCTATAGTGCAGTGTTGAGTCTATGGGCAGTGTTGAGTCTATGGGCAGTGTTGAGTCTATGGTGCAGTGCTGAGTCTATGGTGCAGTGTTGAGTCTATGGTGCAGTGTTGAGTCTATGGGCAGTGTTGAGTCTATGGTACAGTGTTGAGTCTATGGTGCAGTGTTGAGTCTATGGGCAGTGTTGAGTCTATGGTACAGTGTTGAATCTATGGTGCAGTGTTGAGTCTATGGTGCAGTGTTGAGTCTATGGGCAGTGTTGAGTCTATGGGCAGTGTTGAGTCTATGGGCAGCGTTGAGTCTATGGTGCAGTGTTGAGTCTATGGGTAGTGTTGAGTCTATGGGCAGTGTTGAGTCTATGGTGCAGTGTTGAGTCTATGGGCAGTGTTGAGTCTATGGTGCAGTGTTGAGTCTATGGGCAGTGTTGAGTCTATGGTGCAGTGTTGAGTCTTTGGCAGTGTAGAGTCTATAGTGCAGTGTTGAGTCTATGGGTAGTGTTAGTCTATGGGCAGTGTTGAGTCTATGGGCAGTGTTGAGTCTATGGGCAGTGTTGAGTCTATAGGCAGTGTTGAGTCTATGGTGCAGCGTTGAGTCTATGGTGCAGTGTTGAGTCTATGGGCAGTGTTGAGTCTATGGGCAGTGTTGAGTCTATAGTGCAGTGTTGAGTCTATGGGGAGTGTTGAGTCTATGGTGCAGTGTTGAGTCTATGGGCAGTGTTGAGTCTATGGGCAGTGTTGAGTCTATGGGGAGCGTTGAGTCTATGGGTAGTGTTAGTCTATGGTGCAGCGTTGAGTCTATGGGTAGTGTTGAGTCTATGGGGAGTGTTGAGTCTATGGGCAGTGTTGAGTCTATGGGTAGTATTAGTCTATGGGTAGTGTTGAGTCTATGGGTAGTGTTGAGTCTATGGGCAGTGTTGAGTCTATGGGTAATGTTGAGTCTTTGGGCAGTGTTGAGTCTATGGGCAGTGTTGAGTCTATGGGTAGTATAAGTCTATGGTGCAGTGTTGAGTCTATGGGTAGTATTAGTCTATGGTGCAGTGTTGAGTCTATGGGTAGTATAAGTCTATGGTGCAGTGTTGAGTCTATGGGTAGTATTAGTCTATGGTGCAGTGTTTAGTCTATGGGCAGTGTTGAGTCTATGGGCAGTGTTGAGTCTATGGGCAGTGTTAGTTTACATGCAGTGTGGATGTACGTTGAACTTCTTTCGCACCGGACGTAGCCAACCTGGCTGGCTCAGGCTGGCTCAGGCGTCGGTCCACCGAATCGGCACTGTCGTGGGTGTGCTCCGTTGTAATCAGCGGGCTCAGACACCCGCCGGGCTAAAGCGGATTGCAGAGAGCGAGTTGATGGGCTCAGATCAGCAGTCACCGCCGACTGCACAGAATTCGGGCTAAATTCTGTCTCTCTCTTTGAGATTTGTTGCTCTTAAGTACCGAGTTTGCTGCCATCTGAAGTGTAACTGGTTGACTCAATGACGATCATGATGATGCCATCTGGACATCGTCTTGACAAGGCTGAGAGCACTGCACTTGACATCGGTGAACCAGAGCTTTGTAGCGCATCGGATTCCTCCAGTGTAAATAAATATTCTGATTGTGAAGCCATAGCAGGGCTGCACCTTTTACCGTGAACCCCTCTGCTCACTCGTGCGATGTCCGCCAAGGTGCGGTTTGCGCTCCGGCACAGCGGCTAACGTTGCCCGCACACCGCCGCCACGTGATGGACACCGCGCGTAATCAATCGTGCCATTGGGATCCTGTTTATGACGTTAATTGCACGCACCGGTGTGCGTCAACATAGCGGCATCTGGCCTGGAGGCGTGGAGAGCGGTGACTGACATTTGAGAAAAAGTTCGTTTTCTTGGTTCTTTCGGTAAAGTCACGTAGAATGGAAATAATAAAAGAAAAAAAAATACAACATAATAAAATAATATTATTTTATTATGTTTAATTTTTTTTTATTATGTTTTATTATTAAAAATAAAACATAATTAAAGAATATAATAATATAATTTTATTATGTTAAATTTTTATTATTTTATTATTTCCATTCTACGTGACTTTACCGAAAAAACCAAGAAGATGAATCCCTGCAGTCACGAAAGCTTTAAATCGAAAAAGTTCGTCGTTGCCTTTTGCAACAATGCTGGGAAAATATCAAATTGAAAACATTCTGCGGGCCCTCCTCCTCCTCCCTCCACCTCCAATTCTATTGCCATTGTGCTGCATGGGTGTCTCGTCACCAGACGTGGATGTCCATCTATTGAGAACTCTCGTAGGACAACCCCTAAGTGCCCCAACGGGGGGTGGGGGGGGTAGCGATACTGGGCCCTGTCGGTGGTCGAAGTGTCGGACGACCGCCGACGGCACACTTTCACGTTTTGGGGCTACCCCCCCCCCGCCTTACCCGCCACTGCCCCTCCCCCCAAAAACCTTCACCAACTAAGCCGGGTAATCCTCACCGGTATGTTGAACACATCGCACCCCCCCCCCCTATTGCCCCCCCCCCCCCGCCACCACTCCCTACATTATAGAATCAAAACGAATGTCCTACAGGCGCAATGTTTCTACGTAAATGAGACCATAGATTACACTGGTCAACACACTTTTTCTGGCATAAGCTATTCCAACGGTTGTAAGGTAATTTTGGGGTGCTGATTCCAAATCTGGCATCAGTTTTTGTCTATCACATCAGGTTTTTGAGATATCAGATATTGCATTTTCAATAAAAACTGCAGAAGAAAAATATTAAATAAATGTGGATATCTACATAAAATGATATTATAAACACACTATCCTAAAAATACAGCACCATATTTTAACACTAAAGCAGTCACTGACTCGCAACAACTTGCAATCATAAGTAACAGAGTTAATTTCGGGTAAAATAAATGAAAATGGGGTATGCCGACAGCATAAAAATGAGATGTGATAGAGCAAATCTGAGATCAGATTTGGAATCGGCACCCTGAAATTAGTCTAAAACAGCTGCAAAAGTCCAGGCCAGAAAAAAAAGATGTTTTTGTTGTTGTTGACCAGTGATATCGGCCACCACCCGCCCTCTCTGCTTCCCCGGGTTCACTGTTTCCTCCCGTTAACAAGAACGCGTCGGGTACATGGAACCTGGCGGATATTCGCGTGCGGTTTTTTGTATTTGCTACCACCCAACGTTCCGCTAACGGGCCTTCGTTCCTGTGTGCAGCAACAAAACCTAATAGAAATATATTTATTTAAAAAAATGATTCTTGTAGAACGTTGTATACCGGCCCACCCAGAGCGGGTGGAGGGGGAGGCAAAGAGGGACATTTTCCCGAGGCCTCGCAGCAAAGACGGCACCACACTGCGCCTGTTTTTTCGTCGCTAATTAACGAGGCCCGGGGCTCACAGTGGCACTTTGACCTGGGCCTCAGGCATCCTCTCCGGCCTTGGCGTACATCGCCTCCCTTTAGTTCAGGGGTGGCGGAACGTCTGGCCCGCGGGCCGTGTAAGGCCCACGAAATCATTTAGTCTGGCCCAGCCAGGGCAACCGCAGGCGGGACTCGAAATTCAATAAATCTAGCAGAAAATCTTGAAAGGCAGTTGCGAGTAGCAGCAACATCGTCAATACCCGCTAACATCACACGCCTCGCCAAAGAGAAGCAGTTCCAGCCATCACATTAGGGGTGAGTTAATTAAATGTTTGACCAAATATAACGGGCTAGTTTTTAAGTTGATGATGTTGTATGGCCCGCGAATGATGTTGTAAATATCCAAATGGCCCTTGGCAGAAAAAAGGTTCCCCACCCCTGTTTTAGAGAGTGGCCCGTGGAAGGTGGTATTGCAGAACTACTCCCGAGATCCCGTCATGCGACCTCTTTTTACGCGCTTTCATTTAACTCCCTCTGTCTGTTGTTGTTGTCGTATCCTCAAATCTTGTAACTCAATTTTAACCCACTTCCAAATGTGGTATCAACTGCAAACTTGGTATACTTATGTCATCCTGATGACAATACTATATTCTATCATAAAAAATATATATATTTTTAAACAATATTTGTTATATATTATGTTTCGGCTTGGGTCTAATTGCCCATGGTAAACTGACGTTGGCTGTAATTGCCCACGGTCCCTTACATTATGGCAAGCTTCGGGGCCACTTCCTGGCGTCGTGGAGTTCTTCCATTACTAGCACATTTCATAAAAGTGTGTTTAAAAAAAGTTTAATAAAAAAATATTACTTATTAAAATTCGCACACGAAGAGAGGCACTCTCCCACGATGCGCTGCTGCGGGGCAACGTTCATCACGTGTCCGGTGAAACCAAATATTTTCAATTGTAAGAGTGTGAGTTTTTTGGCAATTGAAGTGGAACTACACAGATCTAACATTGATTTATTTTGTGTGAAGTTGACTGAGACGATCAACTCCGCCGCACTCAAGGAACCCTGTTTAATCACGGACGGCTGAAACCTGGATTCGAACCCAGGGTTGCCGCAGTGCTGGCTTGGCGAGATGTTAACTCCCTCGCCTGGTGTGCAGGAGGTCCTGGGTGCGATCCCGACCCTGACACTCGCTGTATATTTGGAGTTTGCGTCTCTCTCTCTCTCCCTGTGGTAGAGTGGATTTTTCTCGGGGTCCTCCGGTTTTTCCCTCCACATTTAGACTCAACATCACTTATTTTTAATAGAGCATTTGGCTTCTACTGCTGCTGCTATAAAATTCCACATGACGATAAGCCACTTCGTTGAGCTATCATTTGCGGCAGGCCTGGTCGCTTCTGAAAAAAAGCTATGTAGCTCAGTGGGGCCTTAACCTGGTAAAATAAAATAATAGTTTCAATTAAAAGCATAGTTTAAAATAAAATAAAAATTGTAAATAACGAAAAAAATTGTTTAAAAATCTAAATTTTTAGTTTAAAATAACAAAAATATTTTCAAATAAAAACGTAGTTTATGTTTCGGTGCCTGAGCCCTTCATGCCACCTCAGTGCCGTGGTTATTAATAACGAGTCCCTGCCCGCTCGCCCGTATGGGTGACCTCACCCCTGCAATGTTGTTTTGGCTGCCGAAACTTTTCTCAAATCTCCATTATCGGGGCACACGGAGTCGCTCCGGCGAATCCCCCATGGCGATCGACCTTTTATTGTTTCGCTTTTAGTTTTTTTTACATCTTTAACTTTGTGGGGGGGGGGGGGGGGGGGCTCACGGACCGTATTGTAAATTATAGATGTTCAATTTTTTGTACATTTTTGTTTATATTTTTGTTCTCTATTTTTATAACGACTGCTTTGATCCCAACTCCTCGATAAGGTGGCAAATAAAACAAACAAAACCGGCTGGTGGGAGTTGCAGCAAACTTTCCCAGCTTGCCATCGGAAGCGCCTACGAGTTCAAATCCCGGGCGTGGATTGACTTGGTCCGCGGATCGATTAAAATGGTTCCAGTTGAAGGTAGACGTCATCAGAATCTGAATATGTATGTATACTGGAGGAATCTGATGAGCTATAAAGTTATTTTTTCTCACAGATGTCCTATAATATGGTCCGTTACGAGTACTGTACTTGTCCAGTTCGTGTTGTCAATCCCCTTCTGGATGAGGGCCTCTCCACACCTTGCAACCTTCGTTCATCATCATCATCATCAGAAGCCATGGTCAATCCACTGCTGGATGAAGGCCTCCCCGATGGCCTGCCATCTCTCACAATTCTGCCCGGCAGCTGATTTGTATCGCTCCGTCTCGCGTCCTAATAGTCGTAGTTAGTTCATAATAGAGATTATGCAGGTACACGGAGATTTTTTAATGCGTATTTATTTGGGCGGGGGTGGGGGGGGTTTGGGGGGTAGCAAGGTTCATCACTTATCTGTGTGGTTTTTAAAATCTTGCAGAGATTTAAAACATTTTTCTGTGCGGCTAGCATGGTATGTGCTGACTTGTGCATGCGCGTGCACTATTTTTCTTTCTGCACGTCACATGTTTGTATCGATAAGAAAGATAAATATATATCTATAACAAACGAAATGATTGCGTTGGCAGTTGGCGAAATGTCCCACCCAAACCCACGGAACTCATCATCACAGTCGCTGCGATGATGTCCCTCTACCCTTCCTCTTGTGATCCGTGCGTTTCCTCTTCCCCCCTCTATGAATCCCAACGTGGATTTATTTTTCCTTGTCATTGTCCACGCTTACAACGATCAGTCCACGGCAGGTGATCGGCGCTGATTTGAAAAATGTCCTTTTTTGTTGTTGTTTTGTTTTAGTTTTAGAAATGTAGAGCCATGGCTGCCTTGGTTGTTAGTCGAGTTTTCTCACACGCGGCCAGCGCAGGCGATCCCAGTTGGGTGCACCGTACTGCACCGCACCGTGCCATTTGGATTGCGTCTTTCCAGAACAGGCTTGTGGTGATTGATGATTTCAAATGGAGTTATACACAATTTTGTTGGTTTTTTTTTGGATTAGATCGCGTAAATATCAATGTTGTGTCGTTAAACCCGCCACCATCACCCGACACGGCCAATTCGTAAATGTTTGTCACGTAAACAGAACGTGGCCAATTCGTTACCTAGTACAGCACTAACCGGTGTGTTGGAGAGCAATTCCACAATATTTACAGTCCAGATTTGAAGCTTTCGTGACTGCAAGGATTTATACTCTTAGGTTTTTTCGGTAAAGTCACGTAGGTAAAAAATGTAATTAAAAGTTAATAAAAGTAAGAATGGAAATAAAATAATTATTATTACTTTTATTAACTTTTAATTTTATTTTTTACCTACGTGACTTTTCGGAAAAAACCTAAGAGTATTTACAGTGCAACCCACCGGTGGTGCTGTACTAGTAACGAATTGGCACGTTCTGTTCACGTGACAAACCTTTACTAATTGGCCGTGTCGGGTGGTGGCGGGTTTAACGACACATTTATATATTTACGCTATCTAACCCCCCAAAAAAACCATTTATTATGGATTATATTGGTCGCGGAAGCCTGCTACGTGTTAAATGGAGTTCATTTCTATTGTTATTTTTCTACTACAGCTTGTTTACCCCAGGAAAGCCTGGCCGAGTATCATGACTCATTTTAATAAATGAATAAAAACAAGCAAAAATAATAACATTACAAATTGTGAATGGACACAGCCTGGTCTTAGTGGAAATGTTTTAACTCAACTAAACTCAACTGTGTTTTATTCTACCAGGCAAGGCCCACACAAATGATAGTTCAACGTGAAGTGGCTTGTCATCATGACAAGCTAGCAGCCAAATACTCTGAACGCGTGTTTCTAAACAAAGGGCTTTCCTACCCCTGAATTAGCTCGGTGATTTTGAGGACACTGGGAATGAAAAGAAACTTTAATTATAACAACAAAAACCCCGTGAAATATAACCACAACATACAACAATGCAGTAATTAAAATGTTTATTGAAACTGTAATACTACGTAATAAACTTTTCACTCTGTGTATCAATAAACTGCATAGCCACTTTAAAGAGGTGGAGCTTGTATGTGTAGTTTTCCATAAAACGTAGCATTGAATGTAAATTAATACAATGAGGCTTAAACAAGGTGATGATGTGAAAGAAGTTGAGTTTGCCAGCCAGCCCATTTGAAGGCTCCCTTTGGCATACGCGAAGTAAAGTTTTCAAGATAAGGGCGCAGCCCTGGCAATTTCTCGCTGACGCCACTGTTGGCGGAAGGGCCTTGGCGTGAGGGCGAGCTCGCTCTCTCGATGGCTTCTATCGAGAAGATATCGATGACCTCTACTCCTCGCAAGCTGGACACAGACGTCTTCGGAGGGAAGTGGGACTACCCACACTTTTTACCCCCACCACACATGCGTGTGACCTGCCGATTGAACAACTGCGGAGTCCGTCCGCTTTCTACTGCAGGGGCGGGGATTTCAATGACCTTTGGCCATTGTTTGAACTGCCTCACCGGGACACCGGATGAACCCGGGAGCTTCTGGATTGTTCGTCGGTTGCGTTGCGGTGAAATGTTGGTACTGCCACCTCTGGTGCGTGTGTACGTGCGTTGAGCTTCTTTCGCACCGTACGTAGCCCTACCGTGAAAATCGGAGGTGTGGATAGAGGTCGTCTATAAATGACGTCACGCACCTGGGGGTGGGTCAGACATTTGTGACGATGTGTGACGAGGGGGGGGGGGGGGTGAGAAATGTGACGTCACATCAAAATGCGTAACTTTAGATAAATAAAGACAACACGTTCTACTTAATTAAATAGACTTTTTAATAAAATGTTTTTTCCTACTACATCAGAGTGCAGCGCCACATTAAATACGCACTACAATGACAATAGTTTAAAGCGATATGAAGCATATTTTTATTTTTTTGGGGGGTGGCAGAGCTTTGTGACGTCATATTTGAGGGGGGGGGTCTGACTTTTTGTGACGGAGGGGGGGGGGGGTCAAAAATCGTCCAAAATTGCGTGACGTCATTTATGGACGGCCCCATACCTCTCCCGAGGTCACTCACCGAGATGTATTAGGAGTAGGCCGCAAAAGCCTCCGGAATGGACCCTCTGCAGCTCCCTCGAGTAGAAAGCCTTTCATCCAGCAGTGGCACGGTTGCCGTGCTGAAACGTTTTAGCACTTTCGCTTTTCGTAAGCTTCGTGAGAAGGGAAAACCTTCTCCCTTGAAAACCCCCGGGGGGAAAAAAAAAAAACGAATGCCAAATTGCCAAGTACTCACAGCACCGTGTGCAAGTGGGGAAAGCATTCCATTGTGCGGTCTGTGGAAGATTAAAAAAAAATGTTTCACTCAATTGTGGTTTTTGTATTTAATTAAAAAAAAAACCCACCCCTCTACTCTGAAAACGTGTGCCCTGCCGCTCGGCACCGAGGTTGTTTTTCTGCCTCTTCCATTGAGGCAAAGCCAAAAATAACAAATATTTACGATTCGACCCATTTGTGCGTGCGCGCGTACGTGCGTGCGTGTCCGGATTCGAATCCTGCACGTTACGTGGTGTTTTGTTTTGTCGAACCATCAACACGTGTCACACCGGCTGTGGGAAGGGGGGGGCAGATTTTCCGTTGGCTTTTGGGAATGGTCACTTAGACACTGCCGCCGCCGCTGCATAAGCATCACTCACACGGGAGATCGCCCCTTTTATAGCCCAGGCTGACTGCTGGGACCAGCGCTGCTAACGAGCACCAATTATGGGCAGCGTGGCACACGATGGGGGCGAGTGGCATTTCGCGTCATGCCTCTGGCTGCCGTTTTGTCTCCCCAACTTTGCTTCGGTTTTTCTTAACGTTCTTAAAAAGAAAAACACGTTACCAGGAGAAACGCATGTTGAAACTTCTTTCGCACCTCGTGTTGCCAACGGTGCTAATCGAAGGAGTGGGTGATGGTCTACGAATGAAACCCAAAAGGCTGTTCTTCTTGGTTCTTTCGGTTAAGTCACGTAGAATGGAAATAATAAAATAATAAAAATTAAACATAATAAAATAATTCTCACGACGTTTCGGCCACAACGCAAGCAGCCGTCCTCAGGTGTAGAAGACAGACTCTGTCTTCTCGACAGACCTGTTCTACACCTGAGGAAGGCTGCTTGCATTGTGGCCGAAACGTCGTGAGAATTATTTTATAATGTTTTATTTTTTATTATTTTATTATTTTCCTTCTACGTGACTTTACCGAAAGAACCAAGAAGATGAATCCCTGCAGTCACGAAAGCTTTAAAACGAAACAAAAAGCTGTTCTTAAGAAGTTAGTTTTCACTCTAGATTTAAAAAGGCGCAGCCCAAGCGGGCTTCCTAATATCAGAAGGAACGTTCCAGACGGCCGCAAGAAGCGCATCTTAAAGCGCGCGGTGCCGTGGTCATCTTCATTCGTGATATATCCACAGAAATAGAAACGTTGATTAAGAGACCATCGGCAGGTTAATTACATAATTCCGATTGAAAAATGAGCGGTGGGCTTCGGCGGGACACGTTGCGAGAAGGAATAATGTTTCGTGGTCGAGCTGAATGATGGAATGGCAGCCGAGGGAAGGAGCAAGCCCGGGAGATTAGGATGGAACCATCTCGTGTGCAGCAGGTGATGCTGGGTGGATTATTGCATCGCAGAATTCTTGAGATATGGTGACAGCTTTGGAAGGCCTTCATCCAGCAGTGGATCTATCATGGCTGGTGGTGGTGGTGGCGAGTTGAAAATCTGCCACAACGAGAAGAGTCAAACCAGGGTGGCCAGGATTGTATTCTGAGGACTTGTATGTATGTAAACTGCATAATCATTATAAACTCTATCCACAATACAAAGAAAAGGATCCCCCGTGTCGCCTTAACAGACTTATGGGGCCAGTGCTGTTAGCGAGTAGCACCTAATGAAGGCTGCAACAGCACACGAGTTAGGTGGTGCCAACACCACGCACGGCCGCCTTTGTCTCCCCAGTGACGATGTTTACACACCGCACCAGGTACTCATTTTGAGGCTACCTGGAGGAGGCCCAGGACCGATTCAGAAATCGTCAACAGTGTTGGTCACCGTGAGCGGGAATCGAACTCGGGTGACCGGGTTATCAGTACAGCGCGCGGAAGGCAGCGCCACACACACGCGCGCAGCCTCTGTGCTCTGGAGGGAATTCAGCAGTTATCGCCGTGTAAGCAAAACCATATCCATTCAGACATGGCCGAGTTGAGAATCCGGAAAAATCCATCCATTGTTTTTGTCCTCACCGCGCAGTTCATGAAAAGGGGTGAAGTCATCCGTCGCAGCCGGTTGCGATACGAGACTTGGCAGATGGGAGCCAGGGTCCATTAGGCTGACCCATCACATCTGCTCTGACATTGCCCGGCTGTCTCCTTGTTGACACACACGAGAGCTACGTGCACAAGTGGCGGGGCGTGATTGCCTTTCACCCTGGGGGTTGCCATGGGTCCCGGTGACTACCATGGGCCTTGGGGGTTGGCATAGACCGTGGGGGTTGCCATGGGTCCTGGGGGTTGCCATGGGCCCTGGTGATTACCATAGACCCTGGTGGTTGCATTGGGCCCTGTATGTTGCCATGCACCCTGGTGGTTGCACCCTGGGGGTTGGCATAGGCCCTGGTGGTGTACATGGGCCCTTGTGGTTGCCATGCAACCCTGGTGGTTGCACCCTGGGGGTTGCCATGGGCCCTGGGGGTTGCCATGGGCCCTGGTGGTTGCCATGGGCCTTGGTGGTTGCTATGGGCCCTGGTGGTTGCCATGGGCCCTGGTGGTTGCCATGGGCCCTGGTGGTTGCCATGGGCCCTGGTGGTTGCCATGGGCCCTGATCGTTGCCATGGGCCCTGGTGGTTGCCATGGGCCCTGGTGGTTGCCATGGGCCCTGATCGTTGCCATGGGCCCTGGTGGTTTCCATGGGCCCTGAGCGTTGCCATGGGACCTGGTGGTTTTCATGGGCCCTGGTGGTTGCCATGGGCCCTGGTGGTTGCCATGGGCCCTGGTTGTTGCCATGGGCCTTGGTGGTTGCTATGGGCCCTGGTGGTTGCCATGGGCCCTGGTGGTTGCCATGGACCCTGGTGGTTGCCATGGGCCCTGGTGGTTGCCATGGGCCCTGGTGGTTGCCATGGGCCCTGGTGGTTGCCATGGGCCCTGGTGGTTGCCATGGGCCCTGGTTGTTGCCATGGGCCTTGGTGGTTGCTATGGGCCCTGGTGGTTGCCATGGGCCCTGGTGGTTGCCATGGGCCCTGGTGGTTGCCATGGGCCCTGGTGGTTGCCATGGGCCCTGGTGGTTGCCATGGGCCCTGATCGTTGCCATGGGCCCTGGTGGTTGCCATGGGCCCTGATCGTTGCCATGGGCCCTGGTGGTTTCCATGGGCCCTGAGCGTTGCCATGGGACCTGGTGGTTTTCATGGGCCCTGGTGGTTGCCATGGGCCCTGGTGGTTGCCATGGGCCCTGATCGTTGCCATGGGCCCTGATCGTTGCCATGGGCCCTGGTGGTGGGCAAGGTCCCTGGTGCAAGGAATTAAACGAGCCCCCCCTCCCCCCCCTTGTCCACCTAGCCTGGCACCTGGGCCTGTCCGGGCTGTGGGTGGCCAGCACCACGTCCGGCCGCCATTGTCTCCCCATTGGAAATGTTGTACACACCGCATCAGGTACTCATTTGTGGCTGAGTCGACCTAGGGTAGGCCCAGGACCGGTTCAAATAATCGCCGTGAGCGGGAATCGATCTCGGGTCGCCGGGTTCGTAGCGCAGCGCGCTAACCGCTGCGCCACCGCTCTCCGCCGACACGTGTGTACACACTTGGACACACACACACACGTACAACGCATTCTCAAATTGCCAACTGTGGTGTCCGATTTCTCCAAGATGGAAATAAGAAGCACTTGCCAAGAGAGTAGTTATTTGTTTGCCACCGTTAGTGATAAAACAGTGAACTTTAACCCGGTGCTATTGACAGTCTCTGTTGTGTGGTGTGTGTGTGCAGTGTCAAATGCAAACAAACACAACAAATACGAACTGTACAGGGGTTATTGCCATTGTACAAATACTGTAATATGGAAATAACCCCTGACCTTACCTCAGCAGGGTCTTGTGCTCCGCGAAGGCCACGTGTTGTACCAAATGGCATTCGTGGGGTGCTGTGTGGCACAACAAGGAGAGTACAGATCAGAGGGCCGTGGTTATGACAAAACACCACGTGCTTTGAATAGCTGGCTTTCATCACATTGAACATCGCTTAAAGTTCCATTGTTTAGGCCTGTGTAAGATGCTCCATTGTGTCGCCTTCAAACGAATATATCAAATATATCAAAACAAGCCACGCGTTAATGTAGAACAGACTTGAGACAATAAACAATACAGTGGTGTCACACGCGAAATATGAGGGTCGCTGCGATATAGGCGATACTGATATCGATATTTCGTACGATATAAGATCCGTGGGATTGTGCCATTGTGTAAAGGTTATCGCACTGGACTTGACGCAGAGGCCTAAAATCATAGCTGTCAACCCACACGGTTTACCCCGTATTCTTGTAGAGGGAAATTTAGTTTTCAGGTCCGTACGGCGTACAACCGTTTCAATACGGACAACATTTTTGTATCTATTTGTTTGTGTTTCTCCCTTGCGATGGGACTTTGTAGGATGAACCTTGATATTTATAAGCGCACGGGGTCACCAATCCGGTCTGAATTGGTCTGTAATAAGGTAGAGCACTGATAAGGGGTTGACAGGTATGCGAGTAATTATCAGTTGTTGAAACGTGTCCATTTTTAATATCAGCCGGGTCTGTCCGGGTCTGCGACCTGGAAACTATTTGTGCACGCTGCGCACCACATCCCAATATGCCTCTCGCTCTGGTTGTGGCTAATATGTCTCGTGCCGTCCACTCAAGTCTAGCAGAAACCCAGAACAAAAATTCACCTCTGCCGTCGGCCGTACGTTGTACTGAGTGAGAATTCAGTGTAATAAAAACCAAAATTTTGTTCCAGTGTAGTAAGTGTTATTTTCTAATTTGCTTATGCCTCAAAAGTACAGAAAATGGCTAGTATTCACCACAAACTTTGCTTTTGTGACCAGGACAGTGATATTTTGAAATGTACCTATTTTCAGTGAGAAAATGTGGTGTGCATTAGTGTCATTCCTTCACGTAAAGTCCTGGTTACAAAACCAAAGTTTGTGTGGAATAATAGCCATTTTCTATACTTTTGAGGCATTAACAATTAGAAAATAACACTTACTACCCAGGAACAAAAATCGTGTTACACCATGGAATCAGAAGTGTGGGGAAAACCTTGCTCAACGCGGTTTTATATCGACCGCTTGTTCCCGTCTCTCCACGGTTTACCCCGTGAGGTCTGTTTTTTTTTTATCCGGAACGCGGCGGCGATGTTTCGACGGCACGCATCTTGGCGCTGCTAAGATGCTCGTCTCCGCGTCGAAAATTGGTGCCGTGAGAGCGCCGTTGGAAGCTGTAAAGGAATGGATCTTGTGAGACCACTTTACCATGCGTGTTTTTGTGCGTGTGTGCGTGTTTGTGTGTCTTGTCGTGCGGCGGTGCTGCGCTACGAACCCGGCGACCCGAGTTCGATTCCCGCTCGCGGCCAACACCGTTGACGATTATCTGAACAGGTCCTGGGCCTAGGTCGACTTGGCCTCAAATGAGTACCTGGTGTGGTGTGTAGTAAACATTGCCACTGGGAATACAAAGGCGGTCGAGCGTGGTGCTGGCCACCCACCCCCTCGTGTGCCACAGTGCCGGCCTTCATAGGTGCTGCTCGCTAACAGCACTTGCCCCAGCCGTCTTGTTAAGGCGACACGGGGGGGTAGGGGGGGGGGCAATCTTTGTCGTGGTTGTCCTCGTCGTTGTTTCGTTGTTTTTCGTGCGACCGTGGAATGCTTGCGCGTTGCCACGTGCATCTGATCTGGCCGTCAAGTCTAAGAGGACGTTTGGCATTCGGATGCTGGGATGGCGAAGCGTTGACGTTGGAGTGACGGAGTGTCGGGGAGCGGAGAGGGGAGTTTGGCGAGCGTTTGCGCATGAGTGGAATGGAGACGGGCCTTTTGTGTGGAGGTGAAATTTTAAAATAAAAGAGTGTACACGCAATAAATAGAGCGTGACGCGGCGGCCGTGATTACAATAACAAGGGTTGAAATCGCGTAGAATTAATGAAACAAAAGAGGGAAGGGGGGGTAGGGTGACAATTTTAGACCCAGGAACGTGACCCTACTTTTCCCATCATGGGACCTCCTTTGCCAGTACCAAAATATGATGATAGGTTTTCCCCTTTTTTATCTGGCAACAAAACAGTGTTGAGATGTTAAAACACCAAACTGAAACCTTTTACAAGGAATCATGTCTGCATTAACCACAATAATTGTGGTCAGAATGCAAACAAAAACACTGATAATATATGCATTGTCCTTGAAACTGATTGGTCCACACCAGAGACAGCTTTCTTTCGAGTCTAGTCTCAAACGGTGTTAGACCAGAGGACGCCAAAAGGTCTAATAATTTGTCGAACGCCGTTTCGCCGAACGCGGCATTGTCCAGGAACGTGTAAACCACCGCCACCACCGCCGTGTTAGGTGAGGGTTTGCCGGTGTTGCGTCGTTCGTTTCTTGGACTTGCGGTTAGAGGGGGCGACAAAAAAAACTGGGACGCGGAAGCGCCCCCCGAGTGCTAATGGAGCTAATAAGTCAAATTAAAAAAACTTTTTTAAAAACACGCTTTTATGAAATGTACTAGTAATGGTAGAACTCCACGACTCCAGGAAGTCGCCCCAAAGCTTGCCATAACGTAAGAGACCGTGGCCAATTACAGGCAACGTCAGTTGGCCGTGGACAATTAGACCCAAGCCGAAACATAACATATTAAAAAGAATGTTTAAAACAAATGTTATTTTTATTTTTTCTGATCAAATATAGTATTGTCATCAGTATGACATATGTTTGCAGTCGATACCAAATTGGGAAGTGGGTTAAAATTGAGTTACAAGATTTGAAGAAAAAAGATTTGAGGAGACAACAACTACAACAACAACGACAACAACTATAACAACAACGACAACAACTACAACAACAGACAGAGTGAGTTAAAAGAAAGCGTGTAAAAATAAGAAGAGAGAGAGATATTAGCGTAACGGAATGGTGAATCTATGCCGATTCTTTTTTTAATATTAACGCGGCCCCCCCAACCCCCTCGGGATGTCGTTACTTTACGTTCAGTGTGCATCATTAAATCCCGTCGCTCGAGCGGGTGAGCGAAAAAACTACATTTCGTCTGCAAAATATGCAGTTTCTAAAACGCGTGCCTTAATGTGGCTCAAAGTGGCATGGAGATGAGGCAACGCTGTCCCAATTTTGTGAAGAGGCATCCGTTTTAATTGCCCTGTGCAGTGGCGCTGTGTGTTTTCAAATTAAGCCCGTTTCTCTCTTCCTAATTAGGCCTATTTAAACCGTAAATTAATGACAAGTTGCATGTACAGCAATTATGCGAAAAATGACACTTATTACGTTTTTTTTATTGTTCATCAGCTGCGTAACAATTATCCTCAAGAGAATGTACGCACAATTCAGACTTTACGAAACAATAATGCTAATATAATTTGTAAATACTAATAATAATGACGTCAGTTATTGACTCAGGAAGGCCTCGGCCGAGTCCCCAGATCGTATCGGGGATGTTTGGCCAATCCCATTAATGAGTGCTGGGGACCACGTATCCCAACACCACGTGCCCCAACACCACGTGTCCCAACACGCATTCGTTAAGTAATTAAAAGAAAGACCGCGTTATAGCGAAACCGCATTGTGTGAACGCTCGTTAAGCGAGGAATCGCCGCACTGCACTCACCAGATCCGATGAGATTGGGAAAATTCGGGGTGATTTGGTCATAGATCGCCCCGACCAATAGCAGTGTGGAATTTCAAGCAATGGCTCGGTAACTCCAATAGGAGTGAGCCACTTTATCTTCTTGGTTCTTTCGGTAAAGTCACGTAGAATGGAAATAATAAAATAATAAAATAAAACATTATAAAATAATTCTCACGACGTTTCGGCCACAACGCAAGCAGCCGTCCTCAGGTGAAGACCAGGTCTGTCGGGGAGACAGCGTCTGAATGAAACAGCACCAGACTTGGAGCGTATATTTAATCTGGGTTGGAAGGGGGGGAAGGGCGCCTTGACAAAATAATTTGCATATCAAGAGGAATTTAGCATATTTATGGGAAATGCAGGTATGTGATTAGTACTACTTATGCCCGTGCATTATGCAGGACTAGCAGCATCAAAGGGAGGGGATAGGGGTAGCACTAATAAAGGGAAGGAGTGTTAATAGTGTGTAGCTGCAGCAACCAAAACCACCACGTAAACAACTAAAGTATAAACTACATAGTATCATCAGTATACTAAATATACTGCTGTATATTCACTATACAATTACGATACTATATATTACTTTGTACACCGTCCAATCGGATGCTTACGTTGCCGTCTGCACAATGATATCAGTCGTCTTTTGGAAAATGTCTCGAGGCCTTTTTTTTTTATCAAGAGGGACCTCTAACGTGCCATGTTTGGCCAATTCATCATTGTGCAATATACATTGCATATGACGTGTCTATCTGATGGATGTATACTTGCATAACACACGAACAGCCCTTTGGCAATACGCTGCTGAATAAGCAGAGCAAGTCTGCACTGCAGTCCCACCATCCCAGGCAACAGAGCCTCATGTGTGCCTTTTTTAAGGGCATTTTTAAAAATTAACTCTGCTTTAGCGGGTTTCCCTGTGTGTGTGTGCGCGTGTTTTAAATGCTCATGTCTGCGCGTGACCTCCATTGAATGCCAAACAAATTCTCTAGGTGAATTGTGTACGGGGAGTTGGACAAAGCCTGGCTCTATCTGAGATGATGATGATGGCACAAGCTATGGACTGAGGAATGTCACAGGGCTGGCACGGCACTGTGACATTGCTACTTGCGTCAGCAGTGCCCGTCGTCCTTTGTGACTGCAGATGACGCCGCTGATGCCACCGCGACTTTTGCCCGCGACTGCGGCCGTGAAGGCCGTGGCATTAGGCGGCGCGTGAAAGAGCTCCGTAGTTCATCGGATTCCTCACAGTGTCAATAAATATTCCGATTCTGGTTACGACTGCCAAGGTATCGGAGCGCACCGCGGCCGAACGCCGTGGTTACCGCTCCGCGCGAATGAATACACGCTACAACAACAACAGCAACAACAACAGCAACAACAACACGACCCATGTCTACCCAAGCCTTTTTGTCTCTCAGCCATGAAGTGGACGGGGGTCGGTTAGGGGGTGGATCCTGGGTCCCGTCGGGAAATTGGTTGGCAGCCCCACAGCGTGCACGCAAAAGGCAAAGACAAAGGCCCCCCGTGTAACCCTAACAGACTGTTGGGGCAAGTGCTGTTAGCGAGCACCTATGAAGGCCGGCAAGGCACACAGGGACATTTGGGGTAAATTTTTTTTTTTATATAAAACCCCAGCAAAGAAATGCGTGCCCTGGCTAAATGATCGAAAGCGGTTTGGGATGAAAATGATGAGTTAATGATAGCACAAAAAAATATGTGTGTTTTCTAAAAACGAATTGCACATCAACAACAACATATCAGCCAACCAGTCGATACGGACGAATAAGAAAGCTTTCAATCGGTGCGCATCCGACTCAGTCTCGACCCTTTTGATCAGAATCACAATCTTTATTCATACCGGAGGAATGAGCTGTGAAGCTATTTTTTTCTTCCCACACATGTCCGGTGGTTTGCGGGTCAGCTGGCGAGGACCCACCGAGCGAAGCGGCTTGAAGTTTCACAAAAGGACGCGACCGCAGCCCTGGATCTGGGATTGTCGTGCAGCGGCGTAGAAACCGCCGAAAAAAGTTGGAACGGAGGCTGACAAGGGAGCGAGCGAGCGGATGAACGTGGAGTGGAAGGGAGAGAGCGGTGCGTTGGCAGGAAGGCAAACGGGCGACCGAAAAGAGGAGAACGTGGGATCCGGTACACCGTGTCGGATTCGTCGATACATTGCTCGGCCAGATGGCAACCCGCTGATATTCATTATGGCATAGCGTTAGCACTGTCATATGTGTGTGTGTGTCGTGTGTATGCATATGGGGAGCGGTGGTGTAGCGGTTAGGCACGCTGCGTTACGAACCCGGCGACCCGTGTTCGATTTCCGCTCGTGGTCAACACCGGTGACGATTATATGAACCGGTCCTGGGCCTCCCCCTAGGTCGACTCGGCCTCGAATGAGTACCTGGTGCGGTGGTGTGTAAACATCGCCACAGGGGAGACAAAGGCGGTCGGGCGTGGTGTTGGCCACCCACCCCCCTCGTGTGCCGTGCCAGCCTTCATAGGTGCTCGCTAACAGCACTTTCCCCAACAGTCTGTTAAGGCTATACAGGGGATCTTTGTCTTTGTTAATATATATACACACACACACATCAATCGGTGTTCCCTTACTTAGGCAAGTGGTTAGCCTGTTAATATTCATGAATCTCTTCGACAGAGAAACCGCAAAAATCAAGTCCGATGGTGTCCCAATTAGAAGTGGAATGATGCAGTTGGCAGGCTGCCTCCCCCCCTCCCCCCCACCCCTCCACCCCTCGTGTCACCCGGGGACTCTGTCCGCTTGGCTTCTGTGATCCGACGAGATCGGGTGCATTCCGTGAGATTTTGGTATCACGCACGGTCACGCACGCGCGTGATAGCAGGACAAAGCGCACGACAGCCTTTCTAGATTTGAAGCTTTCGTGACTGCAAGGATTCATACTTTTAGTTCTTTCGGTAAAGTCACCATGTAGGTAAAAAATGAAATTAAAATTAATAAAAATAAAATAAAAAATCACGACGTTTCGGAGGCAACACAAGTCTCCGTCATCAGGTGGGACCGTCACAGCCAGATTTGCTGCATCAAGTGAGGCAGGGATTCAAGATGCAAGCCCTTAAATACAAGTTAAGGGGGAGAGCTTATCAGAATGTGGTATTTTTATTAATTTTAATTTTTTTACTTACGTGACTTTACCGAAAGAACTAAGAGTGTGCACGACAGTCCTTGCTGCTGTTGTTCTTCATAATCAACGTTTTTGGGTTTAGATCGCGTTATTTAGAAATGTGTCGTAACCCTCCACCACCCGACACGGCCAATCAGTAAAAAAGTGTCACGTTGACAAAAGACAAATAGTTCACTGCTTTAGCCCACCGGTGGGCTACTGAATTTTTTTAATGTCACGGTGAGGTTAATTTTTGCAAGCCATTGGTGAGCGGGCCTAGACCATCAGCTCGTCACATTTAAGAACCTGGTTTCATCACGGGGTGGCTTAAACCCGGAGAAGTCCAAACTCTGCACTCTTGACGCAGCAAAAACTCCCCAGCCACCCGGGCGAAACCTCCGCTGTCAAATCTGAAGCGTTTTCTCTTTGAACGACTCCTCTCGCTCCCCGCCCGAGTGAAAGTTTGTATCGATCATCGAGAATTTCCGTCGTCCGTCGCGTAACCCGGTCGTCCCTCAGTCGTAGCCTACCCCCCCCCCCCCCTCCACTTTATTTTTTAAAGATGAGCGCTGAAAATGCGCATGCCATTTTCATCGATCTCCTAATTGTGTGTCCGCAAGGCGCCATCCTTTATAATAATAACAACAACAACAACAGGGCCCCAAACAATGCCACGCTACAGTTGCGGAAAAAGAAAAATGAACTCCGTTGCAGACGATGCGTTACACGGTGAACCAGGTGGCAACGTCAGCAGATCCCCCGGATGTCTGCGAGGTGTTAACGATCGTGAAGGCAGTCCAAGGCTGTCACCTGAAGACACATTTCTGAAAGGAATAATGATTATGTGATCGAGAAGCGGTTGTTTTCCCCCACGAATTATTTTGCCCCACGAATTGTTTTCCCACGAATTGTTTTCTGTTCCACCAATGTGCCAACCAGCAGTGAACTATTTGTCTTTTGTCAACGTGACACTTTTTTACTTATTGGCCGTGTCGGGTGGTGGAGGGTTACGACGCATTTATAAATAACGCGATCTAAACCCAAAAACGTTGATTATGAACTTAATGTTCGTCTGTCTTCGTGTGTATAGATCATCGCGAGCGAGCGGACGCGTGCGAGCTTGTGCGGATGGGTAAGAGGGAGGGTGGGTGGGTGACTTTGGTGTGTGGTTGAGAGTGTGAGTGACTTGGTGAGTGAGTTGGTGTGTGGTTGAGGGTGTGAGTGACTTGGTGGGTGAGTTGGTGTGTGGTTGACGGTGTGAGTGACTACGTGGGTGAGTTGGTGTGTGGTTGAGGGTGTGAGTGACTAGGCGAGTGAGTTGGTGTGTGGTTGACGGTGTGAGTGACTACGTGGGTGAGTTGGTGTGTGGTTGAGGGTGTGAGTGACTAGATGAGTGAGTTGGTGTGTGGTTGACGGTGTGAGTGACTAGATGAGTGAGTTGGTGTGTGGTTGAGGGTGTGAGTGACTAGGTGGGTGAGTTGGTGTGTGGTTAAGGGTGTGAGTGACTAGGTGGGTGAGTTGGTGTGTGGTTGAGAGTGTGAGTGACTAGGAGGGTGAGTTGGTGTGTGGTTGAGGGTGTGAGTGACTAGGCGAGTGAGTTGGTGTGTGGTTGAGAGTGTGAGTGACTAGGAGGGTGAGTTGGTGTGTGGTTGAGAGTGTGAGTGACTTGGTGAGTGAGTTGTTGTGTGGTTGAGGGTGTGAGTGACTAGGCGAGTGAGTTGGTGTGTGGTTGAGGGTGTGAGTGACTTGGTGAGTGAGTTGGTGTGTGGTTGACGGTGTGAGTGACTTGGTGAGTGAGTTGGTGTGTGGTTGAGGGTGTGAGTGACTAGGAGGGTGAGTTGGTGTGTGGTTGACGGTGTGAGTGACTTGGTGAGTGAGTTGGTGTGTGGTTGAGGGTGTGAGTGACTTGGTGAGTGAGTTGGTGTGTGGTTGAGGGGTGTGAGTGACTAGGCGAGTGAGTTGGTGTGTGGTTGAGGGTGTGAGTGACTAGGAGGGTGAGTTGGTGTGTGGTTGAGGGTGTGAGTGACTTGGTGAGTGAGTTGGTGTGTGGTTGAGGGTGTGAGTGACTAGGTGAGTGAGTTGGTGTGTGGTTGAGGGTGTGAGTGACTTGGTGAGTGAGTTGGTGTGTGGTTGAGGGTGTGAGTGACTAGGAGGGTGAGTTGGTGTGTGGTTGAGGGAGTGAGTGACTTGGTGAGTGAGTTGGTGTGTGGTTGAGGGAGTGAGTGACTAGGTGAGTGAGTTGGTGTGTGGTTGAGAGTGTGAGTGACTAGGTGAGTGAGTTGGTGTGTGGTTGAGGGTGTGAGTGACTTGGTGAGTGAGTTGGTGTGTGGTTGAGTGTGTGAGTGACTAGGAGGGTGAGTTGGTGTGTGGTTGAGGGTGTGAGTGACTTGGTGAGTGAGTTGGTGTGTGGTTGAGGGTGTGAGTGACTAGGTGAGTGAGTTGGTGTGTGGTTGAGGGTGTGAGTGACTTGGTGAGTGAGTTGGTGTGTGGTTGAGGGTGTAAGTGACTATGTGAGTGAGTTGGTGTGTGGTTGAGGGTGTGAGTGACTTGGTGAGTGAGTTGGTGTGTGGTTGAGGGTGTGAGTGACTAGGCGAGTGAGTTGGTGTGTGGTTGAGAGTGTGAGTGACTAGGAGGGTGAGTTGGTGTGTGGTTGAGAGTGTGAGTGACTTGGTGAGTGAGTTGGTGTGTGGTTGAGGGTGTGAGTGACTTGGTGAGTAAGTTGGTGTGTGGTTGACGGTGTGAGTGACTTGGTGAGTGAGTTGGTGTGTGGTTGGGGGTGTGAGTGACTTGGTGAGTGAGTTGGTGTGTGGTTGAGAGTGTGAGTGACTTGGTGAGTGAGTTGGTGTGTGGGTTGAGGGTGTGAGTGACTAGGAGGGTGAGTTGGTGTGTGGTTGAGGGTGTGAGTGACTAGGCGAGTGAGTTGGTGTGTGGTTGAGGGTGTGAGTGACTAGGAGGGTGAGTTGGTGTGTGGTTGAGGGTGTGAGTGACTTGGTGAGTGAGTTGGTGTGTGGTTGAGGGTGTGAGTGACTTGGTGAGTGAGTTGGTGTGTGGTTGGGGGTGTGAGTGACTTGGTGAGTGAGTTGGTGTGTGGTTGAGAGTGTGAGTGACTTGGTGAGTGAGTTGGTGTGTGGTTGAGAGTGTGAGTGACTAGGTGAGTGAGTTGGTGTGTGGTTGAGAGTGTGAGTGACTAGGTGAGTGAGTTGGTGTGTGGTTGAGGGAGTGAGTGACTAGGTGAGTGAGTTGGTGTGTGGTTGAGGGTGTGAGTGACTAGGTGAGTGAGTTGGTGTGTGGTTGAGAGTGTGAGTGACTAGGTGAGTGAGTTGGTGTGTGGTTGAGGGTGTGAGTGACTAGGTGAGTGAGTTGGTGTGTGGTTGAGGGTGTGAGTGACTTGGTGAGTGAGTTGGTGTGTGGTTGAGTGTGTGAGTGACTAGGAGGGTGAGTTGGTGTGTGGTTGAGGGTGTGAGTGACTAGGTGAGTGAGTTGGTGTGTGGTTGAGGGTGTGAGTGACTTGGTGAGTGAGTTGGTGTGTGGTTGAGGGTGTGAGTGACTAGGTGGGTGAGTTGGTGTGTGGTTGAGGGTGTGAGTGACTTGGCGAGTGAGTTGGTGTGTGGTTGAGAGTGTGAGTGACTTGGTGAGTGAGTTGGTGTGTGGTTGAGGGTGTGAGTGACTACGTGAGTGAGTTGGTGTGTGGTTGAGGGTGTGAGTGACTTGGAGGGTGAGTTGGTGTGTGGTTGGGGGTGTGAGTGACTAGGCGGGTGAGTTGGTGTGTATTTGACGGTGTGAGTGACTTGGAGGGTGAGTTGGTGTGTGGTTGGGGGTGTGAGTGACTAGATGAGTGAGTTGGTGTGTGGTTGGGAGTGTGAGTGACTAGGAGGGTGAGTTGGTGTGTGGTTGGGGGTGTGAGTGACTAGATGAGTGAGTTGGTGTGTGGTTGAGGGTGTGAGTGACTAGGAGGGTGAGTTGGTGTGTGGTTGGGGGTGTGAGTGACTAGATGAGTGAGTTGGTGTGTGGTTGACGGTGTGAGTGACTAGATGAGTGAGTTGGTGTGTGGTTGGGGGGTGTGAGTGACTAGATGAGTGAGTTGGTGTGTGGTTGACGGTGTGAGTGACTAGATGAGTGAGTTGGTGTGTGGTTGAGGGTGTGAGTGACTAGATGAGTGAGTTGGTGTGTGGTGGACGGTGTGAGTGACTAGATGAGTGAGTTGGTGTGTGGTTGGGGGTGTGAGTGACTAGATGAGTGAGTTGGTGTGTGGTTGAGGGTGTGAGTGACTAGGAGGGTGAGTTGGTGTGTGGTTGAGGGTGTGAGTGACTAGGAGGGTGAGTTGGTGTGTGGTTGAGGGTGTGAGTGACTAGATGAGTGAGTTGGTGTGTGGTTGAGGGTGTGAGTGACTAGATGAGTGAGTTGGTGTGTGGTTGACGGTGTGAGTGACTTGGAGGGTGAGTTGGTGTGTGGTTGAGGGTGTGTGAGTGACTTGGAGGGTGAGTTGGTGTGTGGTTGACGGTGTGAGTGACTAGATGAGTGAGTTGGTGTGTGGTTGACGGTGTGAGTGACTAGATGAGTGAGTTGGTGTGTGGTTGACGGTGTGAGTGACTTGGTGAGTGAGTTGGTGTGTGGGTTGAGGGTGTGAGTGACTAGGTGAGTGAGTTGGTGTGTGGTTGAGAGTGTGAGTGACTAGGCGGGTGAGTTGGTGTGTGGTTGAGAGTGTGAGTGACTAGGCGGGTGAGTTGGTGTGTGGTTGAGAGTGTGAGTGACTAGGCGGGTGAGTTGGTGTGTGGTTGAGAGTGTGAGTGACTAGATGAGTGAGTTGGTGTGTGGTTGAGGGTGTGAGTGACTTGGTGAGTGAGTTGGTGTGTGGTTGAGGGTGTGAGTGACTAGGAGAGTGAGTTGGTGTGTGGTTGAGGGAGTGAGTGACTAGATGAGTGAGTTGGTGTGTGGTTGAGGGTGTGAGTGACTAGGAGGGTGAGTTAGTGTGTGGTTGAGGGTGTGAGTGACTTGGTGAGTGAGTTGGTGTGTGGTTGAGGGAGTGAGTGACTAGATGAGTGAGTTGGTGTGTGGTTGAGGGTGTGAGTGACTAGGAGGGTGAGTTGGTGTGTGGTTGAGGGTGTGAGTGACTAGGAGGGTGAGTTGGTGTGTGGTTGAGAGTGTGAGTGACTTGGTGGGTGAGTTGGTGTGTGGTTGAGGGTGTGAGTGACTAGGAGGGTGAGTTGGTGTGTGGTTGAGAGTGTGAGTGACTAGGAGGGTGAGTTGGTGTGTGGTTGAGGGAGTGAGTGACTAGGCGGGTGAGTTGGTGTGTGGTTGAGGGTGTGAGTGACTAGATGAGTGAGTTGGTGTGTGGTTGAGAGTGTGAGTGACTTGGAGGGTGAGTTGGTGTGTGGTTGAGGGTGTGAGTGACTTGGTGAGTGAGTTGGTGTGTGGTTGAGAGTGTGAGTGACTAGGTGAGTGAGTTGGTGTGTGTTAAGGGTGTGAGTGACTAGGTGAGTGAGTTGGTGTGTGGTTGAGAGTGTGAGGGACTAGATGAGTGAGTTGGTGTGTGGTTGAGGGTGTGAGTGACTTGGTGAGTGAGTTGGTGTGTGGTTGAGTGTGAGTGACTAGGTGAGTGAGTTTGGTGTGTGGTTGAGGGTGTGAGTGACTTGATGAGTGAGTTGGTGTGTGGTTGAGGGTGTGAGTGACTAGGTGGGTGAGTTGGTGTGTGGTTGAGGGTGTGAGTGACTAGGAGGGTGAGTTGGTGTGTGGTTGAGAGTGTGAGTGACTAAGAGGGTGAGTTGGTGTGTGGTTGAGGGTGTGAGTGACTAGGCGGGTGAGTTGGTGTGTGGTTGAGGGTGTGAGTGACTAGATGAGTGAGTTGGTGTGTGGTTGAGGGTGTGAGTGACTAGGAGGGCGAGTTGGTGTGTGGTTGAGGGTGTGAGTGACTACATGAGTGAGTTGGTGTGTGGTTGGGAGTGTGAGTGACTAGATGAGTGAGTTGGTGTGTGGTTGAGGGTGTGAGTGACTAGATGAGTGAGTTGGTGTGTGGTTGAGGGTGTGAGTGACTTGGTGGGTGAGTTGGTGTGTGGTTGAGAGTGTGAGTGACTTGGTGGGTGAGTTGGTGTGTGGTTGAGAGTGTGAGTGACTTGGTGAGTGAGTTGGTGTGTGGTTGAGAGTGTGAGTGACTTGGTGAGTGAGTTGGTGTGTGGTTGAAAGTGTGAGTGACTTGGTGAGTGAGTTGGTGTGTGGTTGAGAGTGTGAGTGACTACGTGGGTGAGTTGGTGTGTGGTTGAGGGTGTGAGTGACTAGATGAGTGAGTTGGTGTGTGGTTGAGAGTGTGAGTGACTAGGTGGGTGAGTTGGTGTGTGGTTGAGGGTGTGAGTGACTTGGTGAGCGAGTTGGTGTGTGGTTGAGGGTGTGAGTGACTAGGAGGGTGAGTTGGTGTGTGGTTGAGGGTGTGAGTGACTACGTGGGTGAGTTGGTGTGTGGTTGAGGGTGTGAGTGACTTGGTGAGCGAGTTGGTGTGTGGTTGAGGGTGTGAGTGACTAGGAGGGTGAGTTGGTGTGTGGTTGAGGGTGTGAGTGACTAGGCGGGTGAGTTGGTGTGTGGTTGAGGGTGTGAGTGACTAGATGAGTGAGTTGGTGTGTGGCTGAGGGTGTGAGTGACTAGGAGGGTGAGTTGGTGTGTGGTTGAGGGTGTGAGTGACTAGGTGGGTGAGTTGGTGTGTGGTTGAGGGTGTGAGTGACTTGGTGGGTGAGTTGGTGTGTGGTTGAGGGTGTGAGTGACTAGATGAGTGAGTTGGTGTGTGGTTGAGGGTGTGAGTGACTAGGTGGGTGAGTTGGTGTGTGGTTGAGGGTGTGAGTGACTTGGTGGGTGAGTTGGTGTGTGGTTGAGGGTGTGAGTGACTAGATGAGTGAGTTGGTGTGTGGTTGAGGGTGTGAGTGACTAGGTGGGTGAGTTGGTGTGTGGTTGAGGGTGTGAGTGACTTGGTGGGTGAGTTGGTGTGTGGTTGAGGGTGTGAGTGACTAGATGAGTGAGTTGGTGTGTGGTTGAGGGTGTGAGTGACTATGTGGGTGACCGAGTGGCTTATTGAGTCAGTGAGTGGGTAGGCGAGTGGGAATGTTGGAGACGGCGTGTGTGAGTGATTGAGTGGCGTGTGGGTGTTTAAGCGAGTTGGTGAGCGAGTGGGTAGATGGCTGAGTTGGCGGGTGAGTGAATAAGTGATGAGTGAATGGGTAATTGAGTGAGTGGGTGCACAAGTGAGTAAGTTATTTCGTTGTGTTAAAGCCATGTGTTTTGATTCACAGAATATAAAAACAAGTTAAATGTAACCTTATCTTTCGTATCAAAAGCAGAGTCTCTGTAAAAAAAAAATTGTCCTAAACTTAAATGTCTGATCCAGACAATGTTGGTATCGCCGAAGTCGAGAAAATATCCTGGCCAAAACTGAACTGGCTTCAAAACAACAATAACAACAACAACAGTGCAGTAATAAATAGTCATGTCCATGCATTGGTTCACGAATTCCTCTCCATGCCATGTCAGTAAGTGGAAGCTGAGTTGGGTGATCATACTTCACCATTCCGGTCAATGTGGGGTCTGTGTATGGTGGCCCAGGACCAGTTCACATGTCACTCACCATTGGTATTCGCCATGGCCAGAATCACGACGTTTCTAGGTTCATAGCGCAGTGCACGAACCACTACGTCACCACTTCCCTTCCTATCTTTCTCAACGCCTTCAACACCCTCCAATGGCCTCTCATGTGTCTCTCATCTCACTCTACTCCCCTCCACGCACTCTCCTATCTTTCCCTTCTCATCTCACTCTACTCCCCTCCATGCACTCTCCTACCTCTCCCCTCTCATCTCGCTCTACTCCCCTCCACGCAGTCTCCTACCTCTCCCCTCTCATCTCACTCTACTCCCCTCCACGCACTCTCCTGCCTCTCCCCTCTCATCTCACTCTACTCCCTTCCATGCACTCTCCTGCCTCTCCCCTCTCATCTCACTCTACTCCCCTCCACGCACTCTCCTACCTCTCCCCTCTCATCTCACTCTACTCCCCTCCACGCACTCTCCTGCCTCTCCCCTCTCATCTCACTCTACTCCCTTCCATGCACTCTCCTGCCTCTCCCCTCTCATCTCACTCTACTCCCCTCCACGCACTCTCCTGCCTCTCCCCTCTCATCTCACTCTACTCCCCTCCACGCACTCTCCTGCCTCTCCCCTCCCCTCTCACTCCACTGCCCTCCACCAACTCTCCCGCCTCTCCCCTCTCATCTCACTCTACTCCCCTCCATGCACTCTCCTACCTCTCCCCTCCCCTCTCACTCCACTGCCCTCCACGCACTCTCCTGCCTCTCCCCTCTCATCTCACTCTACTCCCCTCCACGCACTCTCCTGCCTCTCCCCTCTCATCTCACTCTACTCCCCTCCACGCACTCTCCTACCTCTCCTCTCTCAACTCACTCTACTCCCCTCCACGCACTCTCCTGCCTCTCCCCTCTCATCTCACTCTACTCCCCTCCACGCCTTCTCCTAAATCTGCAGTTATCCCACACACAGATGTAATAACGCTGAGTGGAAAAACGCATACAACTTGTATCCGTTGCTTGACGAAATGTTGGGTGACATCATCTGCATCGTTAATTAGACTTTGGAAGAAAAATGTTCAGCGTAGTCCTAAACCGTCATGAAGAGATCATTCACTGAGCTCATCTACTCTTTAATCGCCCACCATCATTATTATTATGACGAAAGTTCTCTGCATCACGATTTGCGGATTATAACTTAAGAACTATCGCTCACGGGCCCGCCCTGCAAAAAAAACCTCACGTCCCTTGCTGTCATGTTCTGGAAATAAGAGCAAGAAAAATGTTGGGGGGGGGGGGGTGGGGGGGGGGTATTCTTAGGTCTTTTCGGTAAAGTCACGTAGGTAAAAAAATAAAATTAAAATTAAAAATCACGACGTTTCGGAGGCAACACAAGCTTCCGTCTTCAGGTGGAACCGTCACAGCCCGACAGCTGTATCAAGTAAATGAGAGATTGCAAGAGATACCACTCCGTATATAATATATATACGGAGTGGTATCTCTTGTAATCTCTCATTTATATATATACGGAGTGGTATGTGTACTATGTGTACTGTGTGGTAGTGTACTGTGTGGTAGTGTGGGGAGCGGTAGCGTAGTGGTTAGCGCTACGCTGCGCTACAAACCCGGCGACCCGAGTTCGATTCCCCGCTCACGGCCAACACCGGTGACGATTATCTGAACCAGCCAGATAGTACGTCAAATCGCTAACCTTAAACACCCGGTCGTTCGTAAAAGTCGAAGGCGGTATAGTGCTATAGTAATAGAGCAAGTGCAGAATCACTGAGCCGAAATTGATAGCTTGAAAGCATTTAGGGCGGGGCCCTTGAAAGTGCTGGGACCGTAGCTACTACATATTTAGTAGCTACTACACATGTACACATTTAGTAGCTACTACACATTTAGTAGCTACTACATATGCAGCTACTGTTGCAACTACGATAATCCGGCACTGCACACCACCGCTCGCTTAACAGGGTCACTAATCACTCGCACAGTTTCCACTATCACACCCCGCACAGCAACCGTGTGCCACACAGTGACACTATCGCACAATGCTGTTTCGTGTAGCAAATAATGAAGCCCATCTCGAGGAGGCGGAGGAGGTGTACACATCAACGACCTTTATTTTTAGCGTCTGAAAGACCAATTTGTCACTCTGTCACAAATTGTTGGGATACGCCTAAAATTAAAGAGCGGAGTTGTTGCAGCTGGCACGCACACGGCTCTATTTGATTCACAATTCGTCTTTTTTTGTTGTCTCTTTGTTAGGTTCGCGTGTGTACGTAATAGGTGGGGAGCGGTGGTGCAGCAGTTAGCGCGCTGCGCTACGAACCTGGTAGCGCGAGTTCGATTCCTCGCTCATGGCCAACCCCGGTGACGGTTATCTGAACCTGTTATGGGCCTCCTCCCCTAAGAACTGGATTATTGACTCCATCTGTGCAGAACTTTTGTGTCTCACCACTTCTTGGTAAGAGTGGGGGGTTTTCACTGATGATGGCATTGCGTTGTTTGACCATACTTCACCTTGCTGGTCCTTGTGGGTTGGTGGCGTGGTGGTGTTGGATGCCAAGGGCCTGCTTTCGCTGTCACTCACCTGTGCCGCTAACCACTGCACCACCCACCGCTCTACCCACGGTATCAACACCCCATAGACTCGGTCCTTTAACACCAGCAACGACCACTGGTTGAGGGATGCACAAACAGACGGGCTCTATCCGCTGCTTGACGTATGGCCAACCCAATGCCGCCGCTTAACACAGTTTGCTCTGCAACCGTAGTTTGTAAACTGTTTAATGCTCTTGGGTTCTTTCGGTAAAGTCACGTATAAAGATAAAATAATAAATTAAATAATAGCATACTACGACGTTTCGATTGCAACACAAGCAATCGTCATCAGGTATAAATGAAATAGCAACAAAAATCTAACCAGAAAACTATAGACAGACATATAAGCAGACAGATATCACCAAGATACACAGATAGAGAGTAACACAGGCACAGAGAGGGAGATCGTCTCTGTGGCGAGGCCTGAAATAGACAGAGGGTAGATGCCAAGGGGCTGTTAAAGAAAAGTCGTGCTCGTAACGCCACTCGCATCGTACGCCGTCGTGGCTTGAGTAGGTGCTCCCAAAGCAACAGCAGTCGAGTCTGTTGTTGTGTTCTTTTGTCACTTTTATTGCAGCCAATCTCTGGTCGATTTATATTTTAGTCAACTTTAAAAGGCTGATAATTGTTTTTTTACCCTTCTATCTGGCAACAAAACTGACACCTTTTTTACAAGGAGTCATGTTTACATAGACCACAATACCTGCGGTCATAATGCAAACAAAAAACAGTGCACATTATCAGAGTTATGTTTTTTGTTTGCATTATGACCGCAGGTATTGTGGTCTATGTAAAACATGACTCCTTGTAAAAAAGGTGTCAGTTTTGTTGCCAGGTAGAAGGGTAAAAAACCAATTACTGTATCATATTTTTTACTGCCAAATGAGGTTCCAATGGCATACAAAAGCTGTTGGGGCAAGGGCTGTTCGCGAGTAGTACCTATGAGGTGAGCGGTGGCGTAGTGGTTAGCGTTACGCTGCGCTACGAACCCGGCGACCCGCATTCGATTCCAACACCGGTGACGATTATCTGAACCGGTCTAGGTCCTCCCCTAGGTCGACTCGGCCTCAAATGAGTACGTGGTGCGATGCGTAAAAATAATCGCCACTTGGGAGACAAAGGCGGCCGGGCGTGGTGCTGGCCACCCACCCCCTCTCGTGTGCTGTGCCGGCCTTCATAGGTGCTCGCTAACAGCACTTGCCCCATAATCAACGTTTTTGGGTTTAGATCGCGTTATTTATAAATGTGTCGTAACCCTCCACCACCCGACACGGCCAATCAGTAAATAAGTATAACCCGTAAAAACAAAGTTTTTCACTATAAATCCTTTATATGCGTGGTGGCTAGAGTCCTCTCGTCCTCTGGCTTGAGATGGCTGCCACCTATGGGTCAGATGATTGTCTGCCAGTATTAAGCAATTGGTAATTAAAAATTGAATTTGTTTTCCCTAAACAGTGTAAAATTTTGGAAAAAAAATTTCACAAACATTAATTGTCTCGCACAACGAGTCTGTGTGCAAATGTCAGCTCGATTGGATCACGGGAAGTGGGTTAAAAAACGACCGAAAGATTTGCACGGTCGTAAGCAAGCAAGCACGCAAGCACGCAAGCAAGCAAGCAAGCGAACTTAATTTAAAGGATTTAAAAAGTGTCACGTTGACAAAAGACAAATAGTTCACTGCTTTAGCCCCACACCGGTGTGTTGAAGCGTGAAACCACAACATTTACAATTTGAGTACGACGTTTTGCTGGTAATTGCATCCAGCATCATCGGGCAATTCACCAGAATAATATTGGCCGCGAAAGCCTACGTGTTACGCACTTGCCCCAACAGTCTGTTCAAGCTATGTGGAGGTGGGGGGGGAATATTTGTGTTGTGTGTGCACACACGCATCTCCCGCATGTTGTGCCCGACGTTAAATGTATTTGCTTTCATCTTGTTCAACCTAATCCGGCTACCAATTTATCAGCGTTGCCACACTGCGTGCCATGCGGGCTCTGGGCTTTCGGGCGAGTGCTCTGAATTGGATTATAATCAGGCGGGCGCCACTCGGCGACGTGGCACTACAATATAATTGCCAATCGCATTAACGGACCCAGCGTGCTGTGATATCCACCATTCCGAGCGTGCGTGCTTGGGTTGATGCTTTTGTTTGCTCTTGTCGTGCTGGTCAAGGGCAGTGAAGGCGAGTGACTGGCACCGGTATCATTAAAGCAGCGAACCGAGACGGGCACCACGGTAGCAAGATGTTAACTACCTCGCCTGTTGTACAGGAGGAGGTCGTGGGTTCTATCCCGACCCAGATGTCTGGGTTTGCGTGTCTCTCTCCGCGCCGTGTTCGCGTGGATTTTTCTCGGGGTCTCCCCCGGTTTTTCCTTCCACATTTCGAATCGACATCACGTGTTCAGCGTATTTGGCTGCTATACATTTGCACGTGATGAGCCTCTTTGTTGAGCTGTCATTTGCTGCTAGGTCGCTTCTGATAAAGAGCTACATAGCTCAGTGGGCCTTACCTGGTAAAATAAAATAAATTGTTTAAAAGCCCTCCCCGAATTCAAATAAATATAGCAAGCTAGTTGTTGGTGGATGAGTGAGCGAATGTGTGGCTGAGCGAGCTCATATGTCGTGCTACTGTATGAGAAACGCAGCCACATTCGAATCGTTTTTGGTGATACGTAAAACCAAATTTGTTTACATGAGCTTAACCTTGAGCAGATTGATTGGCCAGTGGCTTTTACTATTGTAAAAGGTTCTTAGTTTTTTCACCCTCCCTGGGTTGTTCAGTATGAAGAACGCTTTACTGTAACACACGCACGGTGCCGCACAAGCATAATGTATCGTGTGTTGGGCTATGAACAAGGAAGGCGCCTTTCTGACTCGGGACCACTGCTACGTAGCAAAAAAATATATATTTAAAAATACCATTACGCGAAAACAACACACATGCTGGTCACATGCGCCTTTGTAGGAAATGCCATCGCTGGCCCACAGCATGGGGATGTCTAGGCACGTGATTTAACCCTGGAACCATGTGCGTGTGTGTGTGAGCCAGACTTAATGTGTTCAGCAGGGAGGCAGGGAGCGTTTTATGAATTATTTAAGACGAAAGGGAAAAAAAATGCTGGGTCACATGGTCACAGTTGTTGCACATTGCAACACAGCGTGATTGGAGCTATTGAAATCCACCGCACGGGCACTCTTAAGATTCTAGATTTGAAGCTTTTGTGACTGCAAGGATTATACTCTTAGGTTTTTTCGGTAAAGTCACGTAGGTAAAAAGAATAATAATGAAATAAAAAAATGACATTTCGTTATTTTTTTCATGTATTATTATTTTATTATTCTTTTACCTACGTGACTTTACCGAAAAAACTTAAGAGTATGAACCTTAAGATTCCTTGACGACTCGTGCAGATATTTTTTTGTTGTTCTTTAGCTTAAAAAAAAATTCTAGCTCAGCTGTGCAATGTTAATGATTAAACCGGTGGTGCCGTCGTTACTGTGCCGAGTTTGATTCCCGGCCACGGCCAACATCAGTGGCAAGTGATACACGAACCAGTTCTGAGCAATTCTTTCTCCAGCCCGCGCTGACCATTGTGGTGAAGTATGATGCGACAGCCCCATGGTGGATCACACGAATGTTGTGATTCTGCCTTCCAAAGGTTGTCAAGGCGCCGTACCGTAGCTTGCCAGGAGAAGGCAGTACAGCAACATTTTGGACAGATATCTGTGACTTCCGTATGGGATCGAGTGTTTCTCCCTCGCACGCGCGGTTTTGACTGGGTGTTCCGGTTTCCTGCCACGTGCGAACATTCATAAATGGGTCTGCTAAAAAAAACATTTCAATATATTGAGGACCCCACTGAGCTTGGGAAATTGTTAGTGCCGGCTCACAGCCCTGGCCGCTTGCTGTCTTCTAGATTTGAAGCTTTCGTGACTGCAAGGATTCATACTCCTTTGTTTAAAGTCACGTAGATAAAAAATAAAATAAATGAAAACTAAATTAAATCACTTAAGCGGTTGTGCTTTCGCTACGTTGTCCCCACCTGAAGAAGAACGCTTGTGTTGCACCCGAAACGTCGTGATTTAATTTAGTTGTTTTCATTTATTTTATTTTATTTTTTACCTACGTGACTTTACCGAAACAACCAAAGAGTATGCTCGCTGTCTTCCCGCTCGTCCGCGGTTCCTTGTGCCTCCCGAATCGTTGTCAGTTGTCGAGAAGAGTGATTTACCGTACGGCAGCGTTAAATTGTTGTTGTTGTAAAGACCATAAAACATACACGCCGGTGAAAACGCTTCACGCTCACAAGTTGTGCGAGCGATGGCTGCCTGCCACCCAGTTGGCAGGGCATTGCGATGGACGGTGTGAGAATCCTTTTCAAGAGGCGTCGACCGTGATGAATAACTTTTTAAATCCTTTATATTAAGTTCGCTTGCTTGCTTGCGTGCTTGCTTGCTTGCTTACGACCGTGCAAATCTTTCGGTCGTTTTTTAACCCACTTCCCGTGATCCAATCGAGCTGACATTTTGCACACAGACTCGTTGTGCGAGACAAGTAATGTTCGTGAAATTTTTTTTCTAAAATTTTACACTGTTTAGGGAAAACAAATTAAATATTTAATTACCAATTGTTTAATACTGGCAGACAATCATCTGACCCATAGGTGGCAGCCATCTCAAGCCAGAGGATGAGAGGACTCTAGCCGCCACGCATATAAAGGATTTAGAGTGAAAAACTTTGTTTTTACGGGTTATACTTATTTCATTTGGAGACGTCCAGCTGACGGCAAATGCCGCTTGAGTGAAAATCTCTCGCCCTCTCCCCCGTTCCTCGCCAAGACGAGGATCGGTTTTTAGAGGGATTTTCTTTTTTCCAACCGTCGATTTGGAGCACGAATGGGCTCAATAATTTTGCCCCGAAGATTTGTTTACGGAGACGTCGGTTGCTGTCCGCGCAGAAATCAAAAGCAAAACGGGAAATGGATTTACCATTCGTCCACCGCCAGTCAAACACCGCTGTGTGGCAGAGGTCGCAACCGGGTACCCGATACCCGTACCCTACCCGATACCCGGCTACCCGTACCCGGCCGGGTAAGGGTACGGGTACCCGTTT